>NC_046651.1:332500-665000 GCF_900324485.2 Mastacembelus armatus | reverse complement strand
TGACAAGCAGATGAGTATAACATCTCAACCTTTTGTTGCTCCTGTCAATCTATACCCAATAAACCATGACAAATGTAATGAAGATATGAGTTAGAAATAGCACTGTCACCTCAAAGCAGAAGGGATCCAGGTTAAAATCCCACGTTTGGGGTCTTCGTGGGTTTTCTCCGGTTACTTCCCACAGTCCAAAAGACATGCATCTTGGACAGCTTGAGGTTAGTATAATAGTATAATTGGTGACTCTAAATTACCCATAGGTGTGAACATGTCAGCCCTGTGATAGAATGGCAATCTGTCCAGGGTGAACCCCTCCTCTCACCCAGTGTCAGCTGGGATTAGCTCCAGCTTCTCTGCTCTGATAAGACATACATTGAACTCTGTAGGCAGACAGGTCCTGTCTGGACAATACCAGGTCCATCACCTGACTAATACTGTCCTTACAGTGAAGCCATTTTAGAATGTGTGTATAAACACAAACTTATACAATATAGGTGTTATGCAAAAGCTGCTTTCTGTCCATTTCATAGAAATATCTAAATATCTGTATCACATACTGATTCAGATTTACAGCTTGTGTGTGTGGAGCTTAAGTTGGAATTTGCTGGAAATCTTTTGTCCTATTTAATTTTTTAATTCATAGTTATCATATTTACATTACATAACAGTGCTGCAGGAAGTAGTCAGATCTTTAAAGTAATAGCTTCTGTGTGTGACTGTAGTCCACTGACATTGGCCATGCCAGTTTCCCGTTTCTATCTAGCTAGAGTGAAAGTGACGGACAACTAAACTGAAACTGAGACATTATGACACCAGCTACGGCCCTCCACTTAAAGGACTCCTGTGGATTGCAGCGATATGCAAGATCACCAGAACACATTTGATTTTACACTAGGTAGGACACATAAACTACAAGCAGTCTAGTTTTCTAAACAATCTAGCTGCCTATGAATGATAGCTATTTCAGAGCTGTAATAACTCTGGTCAGTAACAGCTTAGCTAAGAGTCAAGTGGCAAGTTTGCCATCTATACTGTATGTTAAGAGGGAGCTGATGCTGAGCTCCATGTGACCCCACTGTGGCCCTCCTCACCAGTCGATTGGCCAGGGAAATGGTGCGTGCTGTGGATTCTGCTTCCTGTTGGCACTTGAGCTTGTCTGCTACGGCTTTCTCAAACTTGGCAGTCAGCTTGGTCAGGTTCTCATTAAGGAGCTAATAGGCCGCACACAGACAGACACACACAGAAATAAAGAAAAAGTAGTGTTTGTTAAAACCCAGTGTAGTCATAAAGAAGCCCCAGTAACAAAAATGATCGAAGTTTAAGAAAGAAACTTGGGAGTGTGTGAAAGTTGGGTAAAACCTATTCACTTCACTATGGATTTATTTGGCATATCAAAGCAATTAGCAGAAGGACAAACAGGATTAATCGGTGGTGGAGAGGCACACAGGTTCAGTAGATTAGTTTGAGGATTGCTAATTCCCCTTGGCTCCGAACTCACACTCTGCTCAAGCGATCTGACGAAGGGTTGAAAAATGACAGCGAGAAGACAGCAAGAAGTCATGCTGGATCTTATTAAGAGTCGTCACTCTACACTCTGCAGGGTTTGATGTAAGCAGCCGCTGCTATTGCAGTGTCCTGAGCACTGTGCTCTGCCGGGGCTCTGACATTCTGATGTGCTGAATGTCAAACACCACTGAGAAAGAATTATTTACAGCTGCTTTTAAGAATAGGGCTTTGGGCTGATGGATTTGGTTTTGGATTAATGAACAGTAAAGTCCTTTAATGGCACTTACACCAGCTTTGTAGAGATGAAATGCTGGTGGTATATCATTATTGGCAGAGCTCATGTGTCAACTGTCACTCAAGCCTTGATAAAATAATTCATATCCTGAATTTTGACTTCAGCTTATAGCCTCTGGTTGTTTTTATTTCTGTGGCATCAAATTCTTATTACACTGCATATCTTCAGGGTTTGACAGAGTTCATACTGACGTCTCAGAAATCTTTTATACCCATGTGCTGAGATTTCTGGTTTTCACCAGTCGTTTTACAGCCCACGATTTTCTACAAAAGTCAGGCACCCAAGTAAAGTTTTAAGATACTTGTTAGTGTTTGTAACTGTACCTTCAGTCAAAGTGACTTGAAAACAAGAAAGGTAAGTCCTTCCTTTAATAAAATGGTAATATAAATTCAAAGAATACATCCTTTGGATTTCAGATATTGAAATTGTGTTTTTAAATAGACACTTATAGACACATATAGCAAAGAAACTTTTCATTTCCTGTGGCCTCAGTCCAATGCAATGGCTTACATTGATCTTGTTTTTGATGGCAGCCAACTTCTCCTGTGCAGCAGCCAGCTCTGTGTTGGCCTTGCTCAGAGCCTGCCTCTTAGGCTCCACCTCACAGTAAACCTCATAGAACTTGACAATGTTTAAAACCCAGGAGCACAGACCGGCTGCGGCATACGACTTGGTGGCCACCAGATCTGGCTGGAAATCTGGATCCTGAAGAGAGCCAAAATAGATGAACCCACATGTGCACAAATGAAAAATAAAACACTGATTTCATGCTCTATCAAAACCTCGAATCCATTTACAGTCTGGTCAGTGGAAGCTCAGACTGAAGGCTGAAAATGCACTGCTATGTAGACAGTCGTGCATTTCCTTGAAGCCAGTCTAGGTAAACAGGAGTAAATGCAGGAAAAACACAGGATACTGTTGAAAGCAAAAACAAGTTGAGAGTGATGAGTCGGTAAAAAAAACGGTACCCAGACTGAAGCAAAACCAGAGCCCTGAGTGTTTATGATTTCAACTTCTTATTTATAAGAGAAGGACTGTGCTATTTATTCTTTCAAAAGTTATATTGACTTATTTAAGATCAGAAGGTCAGTGGGAGAGTGCAGGATCTGCATTTTTTATGTCTTATGAAGTTCTGTGACGAAGTTTACTGGGTAGATTAACTGTCCCAAAAATGCATTCAGTTAAAAGTACAACAGCTTCTCTGTCTGTTAAACTGTTTGGTTGACAAGTCTAAAAAAAGCTTATTATAAAGACAGTTCTAAAAGTTACTAAGACATGCTGTTGAGTTTTCTTCATAAACATGATTTAACATTTGTTTTTTCACCACCACTTTTACAATTAAGACATATAAAATCAGAGTAAACTAAATGTGAGGTGCACATAGTGAATTTAAACTGAATTTGGCTGCACTGTCATACCTCGTCCCTGCTCCACTGAACTTCTAATCAGGGCGGCTGTTAAATTTGTAACGCCTAATTAACTGGTTGATTTTCTCTGGCTGTCATTTAGATGCTCAGCAGCTATAATGTGCCACTGTCATTGTAATCACGCCCCTGCTAAATTTATGACTTATTAGTTAAACTTGCTGAGCGGCAGACATTGCACACTGCGCATCATTACCATTGACTTTACTTAATAAGGGCTAATTGAAATGCTCACCTGCAGGTAAGGCTGGATAGCTTTAAGACAAGCCTCTGGGATGTTTTCTTTGTTGAAGTTTATGAGAGAGTCCAGGAATGTGTCCACTTTGGCCATCATCACCTTTGCAGCCTTCCAGCTGCGATCCTTTGGGACTTTTCCACCGGGTGCCATTAGGACCATGACTGCTGCTGTGACGTTGGTCACTGCTGCCACCGGAGAGCCAAATGACTTCAACTCCGTCAGGTTGTTCTGAAGCAGGGAAGAAAGGGGGAATAAAGAATGAAAAATCAAAGAGCCATGATTTAATTGAGTTTGAACTATCTCTGTGGTCTGCTGGGGAGAAAAGAGAGAAAAAGGAAAGGATTAAAATAAAGGAAAAGGAACCTGTGCTGACTTTGAGAGGACAACAGAGAATTCTAATTAGGGCATCTTTAAAGAGTTCTAAGCAGTGATTGAACTGTCAGTTCTGCTTGTTTGAACAGGGAGCACCTTTTAAACACAGAGGGTGTTTTTGAAAATCCCCCAGGCTGCTTATAAACCTACACAGGATACAAGGATGAAGCAAAAGACGCAGAACATAGAGGAGACATTATTTTAGCAAAGACCTGGCTAAATCCTGTGATTCAATAATCTTTTATACAGTTCAAGGCCTGTGTGGACATAACGTATTCCTCTGAAGTTGGGAAAATGAAATCAAACAAAAAAAGAACATAACCTCTCTTATAAAAGTAAAAAGCTGAGAGAGGGAGAGAGAGAAGTATGATGGAGCAAATCAATAAGACACAGCAAGGGATAAGAGAGTAACTGACCTTATTAAGAGTATTAAGGGCATCCTGAGCAGCTAGGAGAGCTGGCTCAGCCTTGGCTAAGTCCTCTTCACAATCTCTCTGCTTGCCACTTACAACCACAGCAATAGCTGCCACCTTTTGCTCTTCCTCATCAGCCGTCGCCTTCTCCTTGGACACTTTCTCAGTTTCTATCCCGACCACCTGGAGAAAGCCAAAAAGGATTTATTGCTGGGTTAGTGGTTGTCACAAATCCCATGTAGATCAGTCTGACTTCCTGTTTGATTTTGATATCATGTGGTGTGTTTACATTTTGTCAAGTTACTTCCTGTGAATCAATTATCCCCATGCATCTAGTTAGTCTAGTTCAATCAGTATATATACCACAGTCTGTTCATTTGTCATTTGCCAGTTTGTCTGTGCATTCAGTCAACTTTACCAGTCGTCATTTATAGTCACCTCTGTCTCTAGTGCATGACCACTGTTATGTTTGTTTTAGATTACGATTTCTGCCTACCGTCTAGGATACCTTTGCCGGTATAGCCTGAGATGTGGATTTTCTGCCTGTTTTCTGACTATGCTTTGCCTTACCCTTGTCGGACACTGTTGTCTGGCCTTATATTAATGTTTTTATCTTAAACGTCAAGTTTGTCTGTGGCTGAGCTTTTGGATCCATCAGTCTGCACCTTTACGGTGGTGCAGATTTAGTAAAGTGGCTTTATTTATACAAACTACATATGCCACTAAAAATCCACACTAAACAAACTGTTGAGTAGGAAACGTGTCGCATGCAGAAAAAACAGACAAGCATCATTAACATTAATGTTTACAACTCAGACCTATTAGAGATTAATCTGTAAGAACAGCACCAGCCTAAATCCAGCTGTCCTACATTTAAACAAACAAATCCTACATCCAACAGAAATCTGTCTGTGGATTATCCAAACGGACAAGGACATCCTCACTGGAAGGACAATCTGTCACAAAAAAATGTTTGAAAATGTCGGCATCAGTTATTTTGATTTCAATACCACATGTGAAGCTTCATACTTGGGTCACAAATCGTAGACGTCACACAACCTGGGTAAATAAATCCAAGCTCTATTGTACATATCCTTACAGGTACTGTCAGACAATACCAGCACTTGAACAATTATACATTTACTGTATTTTTAAAGAAAAGGAGCATATGGTCTTGCCTGAATCAGTTTGTCAGCATCTTCGTTCTTCTGCTTGAGTTCCACTTCTTGAGCAGCCAGCTTTGCCTTGAGCTCATCCACCTGTCAGAAGATGCCACGTGAGGTCTTGAGGTCAAGAGGATGTACAGTAAGTAGCTGATACTACAGCCAAGGCTGGAGATATGGATGAATGATCTGTAGATCATAGTCATTGGACTGGAAACAGTCTTTCCCTGGTCAAAATTCAGTCTGTCTTTAATTCAAACTTAAGAGACTTTACTTATATTTAAAATATGATAATCGTGAAACAATATGTTTTTCCATGCATTGCTAAGCATTGGTGTATAAGTTGGTTAAAAATAGATAAATAATCTATATCCATATTTACACTGGCTCCAATCACTAGAAAATGTATGTTATTTTAACTCATTCTCAAAAAAAAAAAAAAAAAAAAACACAACTTCCCCAAATTGTTGGAAAGTGAAACAAAAATGTCAATTCTTCATTTACACAGAGGGAAATAAAAACACATGCATGATTATAAAGGGGGTAGCCAATGCAGCATAGAGGTGGGTTCAATCTATTTTTGTCTCATTAAATGGTATAAGTAGCAATCAGTGTGTATATCATGGGCACTAATGACTATCGCTATCATCTACTTGAATCTCTCAGTTTTGAAAGTCTGTTCACTTGTTTTTGTTATTTATACCATTGCTGGAGCTGACCAGGCTCATTGGCAATTTAATTGAAACCTAAATATCTTCTCAAGTCTACAAAGAGAATTCTGTGGCTCAGGAAAGTCCAATAAACAAGCTCCACAAAGGGCCTAAACCATTGCAGATAACACTTTGTGACCTGCAGTATTGTGCCATGGACCATGCATGTGACCTTTAATCCATTACTAGAAAAAAAAAAAATCTTGTTCTGTCCAAGCAGATAAAGTGGCACAAAAAGAAGAATGGCATGTAAATCTGGGAAAAAAATAAATAAATAAATAAAATCTAAAAGCTTTAGGATCAAGAGCTGCTATCAGCACACACTCACACACACAAACCAAGGACGGTCGTAAAGAGAAATTAAAGCTGTTACAAACTCCTCATAACTCCCCAGCAAATGAGGCTTTGTATTCCCGTCCGACTCCATCAAAACGTTGCACTGGGGAAATAAAAACAGACTGTTTTTCATGCTTGTCTTTCAGCTAATTAACAAACAGGAAATCAGGCCGCAGGGAAGACAGCCCTTTCGGGTTGAGACGATTCTGTGCAAAAGATTTGGTTGAACATTAGACGAGCACCAAGTGAGCCATCAACATGATGAATAGGCAGTGAGAGGACAGAAGGGGGAAGAGGGGGGCGAGGGAGAAGAGGAACAAACTAATTGGTGGGAGACACTGGTGATATTCAATACATCTGAGCAGCTTCTGTGTTTATCTAGTGCAGATGAAACTCTAAGCAGGGAAACATGTCTCTCAGCTCCTGTCTCTATAAAGCAGCCCACTCTTCCTCCTTGCTGCTGTAAATGTAAACTAGAACAACAGTTTCTTAAGGCAAGATAAGATCTAATAGCACAGCTAAACTCATTCATCCAAATGTGACACGGCTTATGGACTCAAAACACATATTTTAATCTAACAATGTTTTAGGTTCTAGCGTTTGGCTTGCATTGCTGCAGTGACTAAGTATAGCTTCATTCATGCAACAAAGAAACATCTGGCTGTGTGTTCGTTGGGGGAAAGGAGGCTAATGTTTCTAGCTATTCTCCTTTTAAGGGAAACCCGTCATTTTGCTTTTTTCTAATGAAAGTTCTGGTTGGAGCGATTACATTAACCAACACTGCTGAGTTTGGAAGGAGCTACGCTGCTACTACTACTGGTTCTCCTAATATAACTAAAACCTGTTCTTACTTTTACTACTGGTATTATTAATTATACTACTTTACTATTGGTACCACTACTGACAGTAGATTGTCAGTAAATGTGCATCGAGACTTGTTCATGAGAAGATGTGTGGGTGAATGCTTTGGTGGGTTAAAGCCACAAAAACATCACTATGCAAGACTAAAGCCGCCAAAGGTAGAACACTCCCTCCACAAAATTTCAGGAAGAGGGGACACACGCACACCTGGAACTAATGTGTCCTCCAGGGACTTTTTGACTCATACATTTGTAAAGCATCCCCTGAACTTCACCCCAACACACAGATATACACTGATATACACACACTCTTTTCTTGAACCCTCCTGCCCCTTGTTTATGATGACCACAGGTGCCCCTGATAAGCCACAGACCCTCTTGCACAGAATGTTAAATAACAGTACATGTAGCAGCACAGTCATCTGTGTGCATGCACCAACACAGGGAGCATTAATGGTGTGTTGCTGCTCAAAAAGGTGTGCTCTCTAATTAGAAGCCTACTCAATTACCATACAGATCCTATATTTGTCTGTGTGTGTGTGTGTGTGTGTGTTGGCTCATTCCTACAGTAAATGTGAAACAGAAACACAGTTTTAACACTGTTTCTCTTTGGCCTTCAACACAATGACGTTACCTAAGTGTGAGGAATGTTTATGCATTTGTGTGATTTTGTGTGGGTGGCTACGTGTGGGCATGTTTATGCAAAGCACTGGAGAAGTATGGTATGTAAAAGTGAAATTGTGTGTGTGTTTACATTCACTTACATAGTGTGGCAGACCGACTCTAATTGAAGTTGCTTCACACACAGACTTTGTGTTGCATTATTTATATGGATAAATCCTCGGCAAAAGTGTGGAGATGGTAAACATCTCAACAACTGGATCCAGGTGTTGATATTAAGAATTGAAACATGAAATTCTACTACTTCTACTGTTACTATGATACCACTAGCAATAGTAGTATTGCTACCACATACTTGCTAAGGGTCAGCACAAAGGTAAGCACGATCAGATCAGCTTTTCTACCTGGAACATTTTTGCAAATTAATTTCACGTCCTCAAACAGATCCTCTAAGCTACTACTCTTGTTACAGTATGAATGTTATGACTACAATTACTTTACTAATACTTTAAATATAAAATGGAAGGAACATAATTTGCCAATGAAAGACTCTACAAAAGCAGGAAAGTAAAAGAATAGAGAAATTTAAAAAGCTATAAATGAGACATCTGCAAAAAAACAAAAGATAAATCATCCAGTCTGACCCCACAAAGTTCACAGTGCATAACACTGAAATCTGTTAGTAATAACCTGTATGCAAACAATTGATTGTCAGTCTGGACCGAGATTTTGAGGCAGGATTTCTAAACAGAGACAATGTCAGCAGGCTGAATACTAAATGGAATGTTTGTCAAATGTTGATGTCAAAAACACATCTTGAGTTTACCGTGGACATGAAACAATTAAAAGGAGAATTAAAACGCCACTGATGAGGTTAGACATATGATCCTGGAAAGCTTTGTGGAGTATGTAATTAATATCAATCTGAAATGTATTGTTAATGACAGTGACATCTAGTGCAAAGAAGCTACAGTCAGTTTTTAGTGTGAACAGCATTTGTTATTCATCCATATTCTGGCTGCAGAAAATGAGTGACAGCTCAAGTGTCAGGTCAGGAAAAACAAGTCCAAAGAGTCTAGGGAAGGATGGTAAAACCTGCATTATCACTGCTGACAGACTATACTACCACAATACAGGGAGACGTTCAATGGAAACTGAAATTTTAGATACTGCATAATTGATATTTTCCATTCCAAATCAAAATGTCTATTATTAGAGAACCAGGGTTATAGCTATAACCTCAAGTTCTCTTTCATAGCATTCGTTTTGTGTCTCACTATGGGTATACCAGATATACTAACTCCCAGATTGCCAGACGTGCCTGTAAGAAAGATAACTGTCCCTAGTGGTGCATCACATTGGGGGCTGTACTCTGTGAAGTCCCTACACCAAGGATAGAATATAGGAGTTGGAGCTGTAACATCCAATTTATAAAACCGCGCAAAGGTGTGGGGCAAAGCCCGTCATGCAGCGGCACACAGTTCCTGAATAGAGACCCCTTTAGATGAAGTGAGCACAGAGGCTGAAGACCTTTGCTAGTGTAAGCTAGAGCAATAGCACCCACAATATAGTGGGAAAGACACTGTTTTGAGACAGGCTTCCCTCCATGTGGCTTTGCCCAGGACACAAACAATTGATTGCTTCCCTGAGTCCTGTCCATATAGATCCGCAGAGTACAAACTGGACACAGAGAATGCATACGCTGATGCTCCTCCAAGGAGAAAGGCGGCAGATGGAAAGCACCCAGATCTATTGGAGAGCATGACCCCATAACCTTTGGGACAAAAACCAGGTCAGGTCGCATGCTGACCTTTGTATCTACTGAAAAGAGGGGATTCAGACCCAGGGAGGCCAGCCAGCGCTGGGTACAGGCAACCCAGTGGTATTGCTACCATAGAGGATGCCATCAAGCCCAAGAGCCTTTGACACTGTTGCCCCTGTGAAACAATGCCAGGCTGGAATACATGGTCGTTACACTTTCTGGAGACAGGAAAGCTTTGGTGTGAAGGGAGTCCAACGTTAGCCCCATGAAGCCTATTATATAGGGGGAGGGTCCCCGCCCCTCCTGACAGAGTTGTCACTAGTGTTATTGAAGCTTCTGATGAGGTCACGCTGGAGGCGAAACGAATGCTAAGAAAGAGAACCAGAACGGCTCACCCAGCGGAGATGACACAAGGTAATGTCATTTCAAGGTAACCTGTCATTTCTGTCATGCATTATACAATAGTATTATTGTCCATCCCATCCCCAGCTTCACCAATGGGATTTCCAAATCATTTAGAAACCTTGGTGAAATCAGGAATTGAAATGATGCCTCTTACTCCTAACCTGGCAAGATCACGGGTATTATTATCAACGCCAGTGAACTCATCCCCCCAGCAAACACCACCCCCTTTGCCACCCAGGAGCATGACCTCTGTCCCTAAATCAATTAAAACTCCACCAGCTCGACCACCTCAGCCAACACCTACACCTGTCTTTCCTCAGAGCACCCCTGTCAGACCCCCCCCACCTGCTCCCAGACCAAAGATCCTGACTAGCATCAATGCTGCTATCAGTAACTAGGACACCCAGGGCCTCTGCTGTTCTAGGACTTACAGCCCTAATAAACCACTTATCGACCTGAGGCCCAGGGAGAAAACACTCTCCCCTAGTGCTATAGCTCCAGTCAAAACACGCAGAGTGGCTAAAAGAGTGACAGTTAGACTGTCCAATCAGAGAAATCTAATTCAAATCCCTTGCAGACAGACAGTTTCAGGTCCTACTCAAACTAATTTGAAACTTGCAGTGCTCATCTGCTCACGGGGCTCCCAAAAAGAGCTGTAAGGCAGGAGCAGTACATACAGAACGCTGCTGCTCGAGTCCTCACTAGAACCAGGAAGTACAACCATATTACTCCTGTTCTCAGATCTCTACACTGGCTTCCTGTCGCTCAGAGAATAGACTTTAAAATAGTCCTGCTTGTGTATAAGTCTCTTCATGGCTCAGCACCACAGTACATCTCTGACATGTTGGTGCATTATGAACCATCTCGAACTCTGAGAACATCAGGGACAGGTCTTAAGTTCGTGCCCAGAGTCAGGACTAAACATGGAGAAGCAGCGTTTCAGTTTTATGCAGCTAAAATCTGGAATAGTCTTCCTGATGATGTTAGACAAGCCTCACCTCTGGCAATGTTTAAATCCAAGCTAAACTTGCCTTGCCTATTGTTTAAAAATGCAAAAGTCTATTTTATTCGATTACTCGACCAATCGCTGAAATATTTGGTAGAATACTCGACTCCAAAAATAAATCGATAGCTGCAGCCCTAGATGGAACCACTGCAGGATTCAAATAAAGGGAAGTTTTGATGTTTTAAAAAATGCACAGCTGAACTTCAATGCCTTGGGCCAATGGATGGTCATCATCTTTTTCAAGATACTTGTTTGTATGAGTTTAACACAAGCAAACAATAAATGTGCCATTATTTAAACCAGAATTTCTTTATCTTGGGGTTATGTCCTCTCACGATATAACAGAATTTAAAAAGTATAATTTCCTGGCATTTGTTTCAGATATCCTCAAATTAAGAATATGTTTTAGGGTTAGCTTTAACCTTTATGTACAATCCATTTCGAGCTCTTGAAAACAGTATTAAACACACTATTGAAAGTTTTCACAACATGGCAACGTTGGTTAAATAGCTCCTCTGAAGGTCTGTCTTCTACAGCACATTTGCCCAGTTGTTACAGAATTGCAGCTGTTTGAATTTACACTTTTCTGGATGCTCTAACAGCTTGTTAGCAATGTTGCACCTGTCCAGTGAGATTCTAGTAAACTGAATGTCTTCTGGTGAGATGACCTTGTCATTTTAGGTAATCTGCTGTTCCTAACTGCCTCAACTCAGCTCTCCAACTACTTAGTGAACATTACATATGTACCCTAGTCCAGCTTTTTCAGTTTCGATAAGTCAAGATGCTGTGTATGATACTGCTGTTCTTGTGCAGTGAGATAAGAATATAGTTTTACATAGATCACTGTACCTGAGCAGAGGTGCTGTTGAGCTTCTGCAGGCCATTTTCCAGCCGCTCCATCTTGGTAGTGAGGTCTTTACTCTTCTGACCCAGCAGACTACGATACAGCTTGATCTGCTCCAGGAAAGACTTGGGTGTTGTGTAGTTGTAGCGCCGCTCATTTGCCAAGAACTCTTTGGAAGTTTGATTGACACTCATGTGGACGTATGCCATAAATTTACTGACTGACTCTTTCACTTGTGGCTGCAAGAATTACATGTTACAGAACTGGTTACAATACATTAATAGCAGATGAGTGTGCAGATTTACAGTAGCTGTTTGACGGTATTTCCTGAGGCTCAGGTTGATTTTAATTTTCTGGGACTCTGGTCTGCTGTTGAAATTAACATCACATTCATGGTGCCTGACATCTGAAATTATCAGTGTGAACGTAATTTTTGTGGGTGGCTTCATGTATGAGCTGTTCTCACTTCGATATTCTCCACCTCCTGGAGGAACCTGAAGCTGACCGACTCAAGCGCCTCCTGCGGCCATTGGTGGAACCAATCGATCGCTGTACAATTCACCGCTGCAGGGAACTTCCTGCTGCGAACTCTCAGTTTGCTACCCACTGGAGAGAAACACAGTGCTACCTGCAATACATTCAAACACACACACACACCAGGGTCAAACAGATTTGAGTGTGCATTCAGCAGCCACACCATAGCAGGGAATTCCTGTTCAGGATAGAGCTTCTTCGTGGTCAAGATTGAGAAAGAAAAACTGAATTAATTATTTGCAGCTACATCATTAAGCAAACAAAGCCTCCAGCAAGCATGTGAATTAAAAGAGTGTGTAGGGCCGCTGGCTACGTCAGACTGATTTTCACTGTTGGAAATGAACAGCTGGCTTGTTGAGAAGCTCAACCAGATGCTCAGTAACATTAGACTGAAGAAACAAACATGTATAAGGCACACCCAGAGACACTGTGGATGATAACGCCAGAGAAAGAAATAGCTGCATACTAATTCACTTCTACTGTTACATTTGTTTCACTCCGGCTGCTTTCTTTAGGAGGACATCTATATTAAATTCAATGTGGCCATCACATTTAAAACAAAACATATCTAGAGCCAGAGTTTGGTTTGTCCATTCTAAACTACTGTAGAAACAAGGCAGCACAACATGACTGCCTTGGTGAAAGGAGACCCGCTCCCTGTATAGATTTAAAGGCTCATTCTCAGATTAATAAACTGCAACAGTTGGTATTTTCCAGTGATTACACACTAATGACGACATATTTATCAATACTGTTGTATATTTTTGCTGCTGTAATAAATCACTGTAAATATTTTATAGCGACTGAAACATAATGCAACACACCCTTAGCAAACTTCATGCAAACATTCTGCATGACATTACCAAGTTTTTTGGGAAAGTGCCTCAATCCATGCAGACAGACAATTTTGAGCCAGAGAACCAAACAGCAATCCACTCTTTATACAAGGCTGTGCCCATGGGATTGACTTCCTCATTTATTTAGACTCCAACCCAGGGAGGGTTGTGCTGGAAGCGAGGCGGGATGTCGGTGGTGGTGGCCATGCACACTGTAATAATGACAGGATAAAGAAACCCCCTGGAATCCCTCTCTCCCCAGGGCGAACAAAGCGGCTACCCAGTGGTGAAATTATCTGCAGCAGAATACCGGCTTTTCTGCTCATGTCGGTGATTTATAATGACATCCACTGACTCACGACATATTCAAGTTCATCTTAAAATGTCAGGAAAAAAATTATCTGGGGAGAAGCTTCATAATAAAGCTAGATGTTTATCCAAGTATGAGGGTTGTTTTATTTGCAATGGTAAATTAAGAGTGTGAGGCTGCATGGTATTTCTATATTAAGAACAAATTCAGATGTAGCTCTAGGAGACAGATTAATGGCAAACCTCTGCCCTAAGCAGAGCCCCAGAGAATAACTTTTTCTAGATGATTAGCAGTGAAATTCACAATAACAAGGAACAAACTGTTCTTTGTTCTGTACTTGTCTGATTATCTGTCGGGTTCACCTTGAGCTGTCTGCGAACACGGTCGATGAAGAACTTCCAGCAATTTTCCCTTGTATCCATCAGTCCTGAGCCACGGACTTCTGGCCTCATGCTGCTGATGATGTTCTCCAACTCGTCATCTGGGAACAGGTCTGGAATCTCTCCTTAAATGGATAAAATGAGCCACATAATCAAGAGACACCACCAAGACTGAGGGAAACAGTTACAGACAGCTACACCCATGTGAGATCTCGCAAATTTTCTTTTCTTGTCAAGATTTGAACTGACACTAAAACTCATATCAAATCAAGGTATGTTAATAGAGCTGGTGGCAACAGGAGTTCTTACAGAGGACAGGCTAGTACAGAGATGCAGAGTGCTGCAAGTCAATTAAGACTGACCCAAATAAGTTCTCTTAGGTTGCTTCTTTTGTCAGAGCAAGTCCTGCTCCGGTGTGAGATTAGGGCAGAAAACAAACTCCAAACCTAACTGAAACTTTTCCGATAATTACAGTGAATTGCCAATTCATTTCATTACCCAGAACATTGTGTTCAAGGAGCTAACCGCCCTGTCTGATAATAATAACAACCTCTGCCACATTAAAGTGGTGTCACCATTCCTAATGTGTCTAAAATATTCACAAAGTTTAGCTGCTGGTTCAAACAGTAGTCAGTGAAAAAGTTAGTGTTGTACTGGCATCTATGAAAATGATATAGTGTTGTCTTTTTTGCATACTAACTGCAACATTACTACAAACATTACTACAGGCGATAATTTCCTATTCACAATGCTAAGCCTTAATGCAGAGTGTAAATCTAGATGTGATTCTCAGCTTTGCTTGCAATTCTTCTCTATGTGTTGCAGTTGATGAGTAATGGTGCAGAAATGGCACCACAGTGATTTGTTGCTGTGGTGAAGCAAAAGCATAATTAGAGCTGTTACCCGATGCCAGCAGATCATTGACCAGAACAAGGAACTTCTCGTCTGCCACTTGGGCGTCAGTCATTAGGAACACAGTGCCAATATTCTTCACGCCAGCTTTGATGTAGAGCGACGCCAGGTCACTCTGGGTGACGGGAGGAGAAAGACAGGGAGTGGGAGAGTGACACAAATAATGAGACTGGGCTGTGAGAAGCCTAAAGATTTGTTATTTGGCAGCAATACATGCCTGAGACCTTAATCACTGTAGGAATACTGTGTAAGTACCAGTACAGTGCAAACATACTGTGAGAGTTATGTCTGTATTTCCCTCAAGTACACCTCCATGTTGTAATTTAAAAATCATCTGGCTGGCAGAGCTGTAGAAATATGATCAACTGTTTAATGCTGGATATGAGACCAAGAGATGGATGATGTGCTGTGGTGTGTTTGCAGTGTAAAGCCCCTCACACCTTTAGGTCAGTGATACTGTAGCCTTTTCTCAAGGTGATCTGGAAAACCTCCAGATTGGAGATGAAGGCAGCCAGTCGGGTCAAACTCTGCTTGCCACTGCCGCCCACTCCTACCAGCAGCGCATTACCCCGTGGACACTCCAGGATTCGGTTTATACGGCAGCTACATGTGGAGATGCAGACAGCCGGGGTAGAAGGGTGGAGAGGAGGGAGCAGAGGAATCAGAAGAAATGCGAGATAAAAGGTAGAGGGCGAATAGCTGAGTAAAGACAATCTGTGACTCATAAGACAAACAGCAGAAGACAAACAAGCACAGGTAGCTTCTCTTTCTCTCTCTCTGCTTTTATACCACCCATCACTCCTTTTCATTTAGACGTAGCAGAATGAAATGTATTAAACATGAGACTAAACTGTACTGTGCTCCTGAGAACCTTTACTCTTTTATTAAAACATGATAAATGTTGCTCTTGTCTCTTCACTTTAAACACATTAACTGCTTTAATTTTTATTGCTTCATTTGAAATTGAACACACTAACACGCTTCAACTGACATTTCAGCTACTGTCATTTCTCGCCGACACCTCTACTGAGGTTCTCCTACACATTTCAGCTTTCTCCAGCGCTTGGTCTGAAAGGAAACGGCTCTCACTGCTTATACATATCTCTTCCTTGTCCACTGCTTTTATATATATTTTATCTCTACTCACAGTTCAGTTACTTTTATCTGTCAGGTTGGGCTGTTTTAGCACAGGGCAAATATTTGTGAACACAGCCTTACACTTACGCTGATGGTTTAACTGCTTTCACCTCTTACTCTCAGATGTTTTATTGTACACATCCCTACATTTTCTCTATTTTCTCTTTGCCTCAAATTTCTCTCATTTAAATCTACCGGGTTCTACTGTTTTCGTAGCAACATCAGCTACTTTCACACACTGGAGGTCTTAACCTCAAAGTGGCATGTTTTCAGTAATTACACTTAAACTGATTTCAGCTTGTTCAACATTTCAACTACTCAAAACGCTTTCTTACTTTAGGCTCTAATCGATTTCAGTGCATTTAATTCAAAGGACACGTTGACTTCTAACAGTGCTTCAACTTAATTCAAGTTACATACAGCTATATTTAACCCCCATAATATTGTTCATGCAAATGATTACCTTTTCTGTTTGTTCTTCATTTTCAAAGTAAGTCAACAGACTTTAATTTCCTTGTATTGTAGCCTTTTGCACATTTATTAGTTTCTTAAACATTAAACGGTGAGAGCCTGCTACTGTATTAGATCATCCTTCTTCATATTTACACTTCAGATAACAGGACTGACCTTTTCAAAACAAATTGGTCATGGTTTATTACATGAGTTGTGGATTTATAGAGATAAAATACCTGCTGTATTCAGATTTATCTTTTGAATATCAAGCACACAGTCATGCCCAATGCAGGGATTTTACCTCAGCGCTATCTGCTTTCACCTATTGCTCGCATTTACTAAGGAAACTAGTAACTAATCAATTATCTTTGATTATATCAAAGTTGCTACAACATATTAGTATCTTTGTTCACATCACTTAAGGGATGAAGTAGGCTCATTTTTCTCTATTAATTTGGCATTTACTGACATATTATTGGGGTGGGCCTCATGGGATTTGTTGATTATTAGAAATTAGAAAAACAGAGAACATGACCAGGATTTATAACAGCTACGAGGATCAGGGGATCAAATTTCCCAAAGTTTTATTTGGACAACATGAATATAAGGATATTGTGGCCCAAATTCATTCTTAGACTGTATACTGCATTTTAGTCAGGCTGTCATGTGGTATGTTGCATGATGTTTTAGAGATTTCCCTGTCTCTGCTTTTGACAGTCTATAAAATGGAACTCTTAATCTTAAAATACCTGGGAAGATTTTTCATAGCCTTGACAGCAAATAAAGAACCTGACAGTAACACTACTGTTTACTGTTTCTGGTTTCTGTATTCTCTCCAAAGCTTCCACTTACACGTGAGCCATTGCATCCTCAAACAACACCAGATTTAGGGTGGCGTTGACCTCATTGTAGCTGTCCAGCACCTCCAGCAGGATTTTGTTGAGGCTGCTCCAGGACTCTGCAGCCATGTACCTGGCCTCCCCCGGCCCACGAGCAAAGTGGCAGTACAAATTCATCTCTCTGGTCTGCGCTAGAGTCTCTTCCATGTCCTCAGGTAGGGACACACACACATATTGCAGTGATAAACACAGAGCTGCACACTCTTGCCCCTGTCAGCATAACATTAGTGTTCAGCTTAAACAGTTTGGACAGGGACACAGCTGAATATCACAGCTGCACAGAGGCTGACCTAGTTCATTTTCACCCTGGCAACTGCTGGGCCTCAAACATTTCACTGGAGAGATTTCGTGTGTCTCTAAGGAACACTTGTTTCCTGTGCTAATCTCCATGGGCATAAAGCTGCAGTAGGTGTGATGAATAAAGACTTTCTGTACAAATTCACGTCTATATTACGGACTGCTGCAGTCTTCCTTTTCATAGTATCGGGAGTACTGTCTTACATTGCAATGATCTCTAAAGATTTTATTGTTTGTATGTAAAAATAGTATGAAAACATGCTGCATATTGTTCTGTGGATAAGGGACAAATTGTCATAAGTTTACAGAAGATTCCAACTCTGAATAATACATTCTGGTGAGGGTGGGACTTCTTCTCTTCCTGTGTGTGTGTGTGTGTGTACATATACTTGTCAGATTCATCACTGTGGCATGACCAGTGTGCATGCAATAGAGCCAGACAGGGTAGTGAGGGGAGCAGTGGACAGTAAACCATTGAAATGTTTTCCAATTTGCTGGACTGACAGTGCAGACCCTGACAGCCAGACCCCCAAACCACACTGATTAATATTCTCTCCAACCCTCCATCCTCTCTCTCCCGCCCGACATTCTTTTTTTTCCTCCCCCCCTCGTTCTCCTCGCTGTGTTGGCCACTAATGCCCAGGTCCAGGCACAGAACAGGCCGCCTAATGATTTCCCTAACCTCCGCTTCCTCCCCCATTTCTCAGCCTCTCGTTCTTGTCTTCCTCCATTGAACTTTGTAAAAACTCTCACCTCATAGAACTTTTTCACTGTGTCCGCCTGCAGCTTATCAAAGACCTGGAAGTCCTGCTCCTCCACCAGCTTGTCTCTGTAGACCCGGTTGGACTCGTGCATGTAGATTTTCAGCAGGTCCGCGGGTGCTTTGAGACACTCAGCGGTACAGAAAAGAATGCCCTGGGCATAGAGGAGAGAGAGGAATGTTTCAGAGTTTCATTCCAGAAGCCAATTTGGCCCATTGACACTACAATGAGGAAAGAAATGCAGCACAGTCAAAGTGGGTAAATCAATGGATATCGAGTGGGCAAGCTCTCAGTTTGTGTGACAGAGAACTCAGAAAACAATCTTTCATTTCACTGTGTCAGAAGTATTACTGCATGGGGAGATAAGTTCTACTGGCAGGTGTTGGGTGGAAGAACTGAATGGTGAAAAATCAAGGACTTAGTGTATATGTGACTGTAATACTTACAAAGAGTCCTTATTTTCAAACAAGACTGAGACCATGTCTGAAGACATACATTTGCTGTACGCCTTTTATCTGAGCACAAACAAGCCCGTCCATTCACAGGTGTGAAAATTAGCATTGAGCCACCTTTGTTTTTATGTTTATGTTGTTTTAACACTAGATCTGGTGACTTTTAAGACCCCTTTAGCAACCTTATTAAAAATGCAACAAATCTGGAAACAACATATATAATATGCTGACATATGTAATATCCCTTTATGCTCTCATGTGGCTGTGCGTGCTTCAACTAAGGTCGAAGCAGAAGAGAAGTTAAGTCCTTGACCACATTTATAACTTCATTTTTTATTTTTTGATATATTTAAATGCAATAATGTTATGATATCATCATTAAATGAGCATGTGCGAACTAGCAGCTCTCCCCACAGGCCTTAGCTAATTTCACTTCAAAGTAGTTGGAAACAGTGTGTGTAACTCCACAACTATCCTATCATGAAATATAATGATTCACAAGTGCCTCAAATCTCAATTCACTGCTCACTATGAAGTATAGAATATCTCTTACTGCATAAAGAGAGTAGTAAATGACTCTTCTGTGGATCGTGTATTGCGGTACAATATTTAATACAGAAAACTCTATTCAATATTTCACCAGAAAACAAAAATGTCAGCATTATAGGGGTGCCAGAGAAATGTCCGTATAACATTTCATAGTAATCCATCCAGTAGTTAATAGTTAATGAGATACAGTATTTTAGTCAGGACCAACTGATGGTGATCCAACTAACGCTGCCATTAACAGAGCAATGCAGCCAGCAAAGCTGAAAACTAGTTAGATTAGTGTTTTTCTTTGTTGAAGAAAAACAGAGTTTGAAATAGAAAGTCATGACAATGAGCAGATAATGTTTAGTGATGATTGATAAATGATGTATCTCTGGACAAGGCCTGTGTGACATGTAGGGTTTCCCACAGGGCCGCTCTTGATGCAGCCAGGCAGAACTAGGTGCCTCGTACAACAGGTGCCGTGTTGGATGAGCAAGGGGACAGAGCTGCACCCAGGCTGTTTTTTCCCTCTCTGTACTCTGTCACCCAGGAGGCAGAGGCAGAGGCAAGCAGATGTTTCCAGCCCCAGAACTTATTCTAATCAACAGAATCATCTCCGGGGGTACAGCCAGCTGAATCTGATCTGAGCCCACTGAATGTGACAATTGGCTGCTAAATCCACTGTGTAATGGTGCAGATGGGAGATGTGCTGTGTGTGAGCCTATTTGCATGGCTGTGTGTACTGAAGATTTAAACTGATCTACAAAAGTCAAGATGTTTCCCTGAGTATCTGTGACTGATCTAATCCTTTGACTTTTAATAGATCTGTCTTTTCTACTCCATTTTATTGTTTAATGGTGCACAATAAAGCACTATATGTACTCTGTACTCTATATAACAGTCATACTTGAGGTTGTTTCGTCCCACCAATCAAACAAAGCACATAGCACTAACTGAGCGAGAAGGAGGAAGAACTTTGTTTTCCTTCTATCTATCTGACTTCGACTACTTCATCCTCTCTGTCCTGGGTCTTTCAGTGCTTTGTTCAACTCAGGGGAGAAGGATTAGAGAGTTCTAGGTGTCAGCATGTATCTGTCTGTCGGGCTGTCTGCAGCGGGTATGCTCTCCTTGTAGCCTGACAGCTGCTCTGAGCTCCAAACAATGCTTCCCCCTGCTAACAAATGTACCCAACTGACTATCCATGGAACATCATACAGACATGTGCAGTCAGTACAGTTCATTTCAGAGTCTCTCTGCTTCATGAGTCTTGTACTCGCTCTTTTTCCCTTGTCTCAGTCCTTTCTCTTTCACTCCGTCCATCTTCCCATCATCTCCTCCCTTGCCTCATGAGCTTCAAGGAGCTCATTTAGGCTGATGTGGGGTAGACAGGCCCCCGTATATGCCCGCTGGACATGGCAGAGAATGAACACTTTGCAAACAACTGTTTGTCTTGCCCTGTTGGTGGTGGTATTCGGCTGCTGTATTGTACTGTACATTAGTAATGTAAGTAAGTGGTAAGTGACAAAGTGGAAAAAGTGGAAAAAGAAATAGAAAAATGCAAGAAAGACAATTTGCTGGCATTAACTCCTACTTAATATGCAACAAAAACACCCTTACCTCAAAATTCTGTCATCAAATAGCCTTAACAATACTCTTATAAAGATGCAACCTTGAATGTTGTCTGGACCTGCTTCTTTTGTCACATCTAAAAACACCTTTACAAAGAGTGCTGCCAGCTCACACTGAGTCTCTAAGCTCATCTTTCTGGCTCATTAAAGTTGATCATAATGAGACGGTTGCCTTTGGCTACATCTCCTGGTTCCAAAGTTTTATAAAACAAAGTGAATCACAAACAGTATCCCAATTATTTCAGCTGAGGCAAACATCTGAAACGTCAACCCAGAAAGCAGTGACAACCATTTAGGTCTCAAGCTCAAAATGAGAAGATGTGTTTGTACTGTCACGCCAAATACTTTCTCACTTCTGAAGATGCAAAAGCACAGACATACGTTGGGGGAATTCCAGCAAGGAGGCAAAGCTGTGAGCTACAAGGCTGCTCACCTCCTCCCGCCTGTCCTAGAGTGTTAGAACCAGGGCTTATATTAGTTGGGCAGAAAAACTTCAAACACGCACTAGGACTCAGTTCCTGGCTTTCTCACAATGGGTGGAAAGTAACAGCAAGAAAGTTCTAACACCTCTTCCTTTCTGTGTTTACTGGACACCCAGTCACACTGAGCAGATCCTTCAAATAAAAAAATATAAAAAATCAAAGACTTTGACAAAACAGGCAGAGTGACCTCTTCAGACACTGGCTTCAAAGGGTGAGGATGCAACTAAACGCCCCACTGCTTGAAGGCAGTGTTATGTGTGAACAATGTTCTGAAAGGTAAGTCTTAGGGTCATCGGGACTTGTGCTATGGGATGGGAATTATGCTTTATCTCAAAGTGCAGACAGCACTCACTTTGGCTAGAATCCAGTATGGGAGCTTTACACAATTCTCTAGTCCGAATCTCATCTCTGCTTGAAGCTAATAGTGCATTTGCACATAACATTTCAAAAAGGCTTGTCCGCAACAAGACAGATTCAAAAAGCACCCATATATACAACAGAGGAAAGTTGAGGAGCACTTAACTTTATGCAAAGATGCTGTGATGAAGTGCAAGTGATAGCCACGAGAGAGCCATTCACAGTCTTGATCCCAGCAGAAATAGAACGGCGTAGTAGTTCACGCCACCACACAAAAGAAATTTAAACAAAGTGAAGTGAAAATGTTTAGTTGTAGTCTTTAATGAGTAACCAGGACATTAAAGAGAGATGTGTGGAAACAACTGCCCAGTTGGAGCAGAGTATGTCAATTATAGGTCCAACACAGAACAGCCCTGAAGGCCAGATATGGCCAGCTGCTTTGTAGCCATATGTGTCAATGCATCGTGAGACTCCAGCTTATAATTAGCCACCATTGATGATGTTGCAGCAGAAGAATGTGTGAAACAAAAAAGGTGGTATTTATTGTTGCACTGCTGCAGTGATTTTGATTGTGTTTTTTAACTGTCCAACAAGTCCAACAACAATATGCAACACACTGCAAAGCTTACATCAGTGGAGCGCTCTTTGGACTTTTCCATCATCTGGTCAAAATGTTATCCAGTCCGTTGGTTAATGACCAACACATATTGTCTCTAAGTAGTGCCTGTGAACCTAATCTTTTTACATGACAGACAGTGTTAATTTGAACTGAGTGGAGCTTCATAGAGGTGTATATAAACACCTACAGTATGTATTTCTCCACATAGTATATTAAGAACTAAGAGCTGCCTTTGTAAACCCCTAGATGGAATCATGAAAAATGAAGATCCTATAGTTCAATGGCTTAGAGCATTAATTATACAACGAAGTGTGTTAAATGAGAGAGCCTGCCCTCCATGAAACCGTAGAGGATTCTGACAGAAATATTGCCCCAAAAGATTGTGCCTTGACAGCCTTCACGCTATATTCATTTTATTCATTTAAATATATTAAATCATCACTAATATCCATGGAGGTACAAATCCATTCTATTTTCTCTTACACTTATTTCAGACTTATTTCTAGGTTTCACACCCAGCTTTTAAATCAATAATCATTTAGATGAGAAATTAGTGACAGAAGCCTGGCTCTGGGAAGCACAGCCATAAAAGCAGAGAGAACCAGGGGGAAATACCTAACTCCCTATTTGAGTGGAGGGAGTGAAGTGAAGAACCACACAGGTAAGTTTTGTGATTTCAGTAGCAAAATATTACCCTGAGGTCACTCTTCTTCTAAACAGAATGTGTTTCTACTATATTTTCTGTTTCTGTGTCACCTGAAAGATATTGGAGAGGTCTCTCAGGTTGAAGATGTAGTGAAACTTGACTGCAGTGGGGAGGAAGGTGGAGGAGACACGCTGGTGCAGGGCCAGGGCTAACTGGACCACAGTGGGGCAGTTCTTCTGCAGGGCGGTACTGAAGCCCTCTCCTCTCAGGTGCTGAGACAGGATGGAAGTGTAAATGGTGCTCAGAGCCTCAACTCCAGGAAACGACAGGGCAAAGACAGAGAAGTGTCGCTGTGGAGGGAGAGGAGTGTAAACCAAGTACCAGCAAACATGTTTCTCACAAATGACATAGAAACCCTCTTGGCTAAAATCAAAGGTCACCTGGTAGGTGTTCCAGTGAGTCAGTTGCATGTGCTTAAGATTAAATTGAGATATGACCATCTTTAAGTTTAATCTCTGACCGTCCTTTTGAAAAATGGTATAGTTAAAGTTGGATCAGTATGTTTATGCCAGTGTAAGTCTGATCCTGTCTTTCAGCTTTAACATTTCATTGAAATCCCATTTTCTGATTATTCTCCACTGTCTGCAGAACGCATGATGTCTACATCTCACTCATCTGTCATATCAGCTGGCATTTTATTTAACACTACACATACGATAAACATTTGATAAGCATTCTTTTGGAAAATAATGACAGTGAAATTGTCATGATTCTCCATGCTCCACCTATTGTTTCCCTGTCATGTTAATGGCAGCCCACGCCTTTGTTCACGTTTCCTGTCACCCACTCTGCATTTAAGTCAACAAACAGCGTTCACTCATGCCAGACTCTGGAGAATGGTCTAGTGTGACTCACCTGCGTTCCAGTCCTCTCAGTGACGTACTGAATGTGACTTTTGGCAGCAACAATAAAACTTGTCAGTGCTCTCCAGGGAACGAACTATGTAATGGAGGCACTGTTTGTAAATGAACTACAATATAGTGTATGATATTTCTGTACATGTACATCTACACCCATATGGTGCTGACAAGTCAAACTGGCGAATAATATTAACCATGCCAAAACATTTTTGGCTTTCAGCGGCTTTCCCATCTTATGAGCAGTAGCTCATTTTGACTCAATCCCACAAACAACCTGTTGCACCAAGTATTCACAAAATTAATACACAACCATTAATCAGACACTATTCCCCATGAAAAACACTATTTGCTCTCACAGTGACCTAAGATTACTGAAATAGTTTGTAAATACTAAACTACTCAGATTGAACTGCAACAAGGCAAGGGGGAAAGAGATAGCCACCTTAAAGGTCTTAAAGTCATTGAGATTAGTTATAAAAAAGTACAATATAAATTAATGCCAGCTTTGTCCTTTAAAATGTGTTTTAATTACCTAAACCAGACCTTAATTAGAGACAGGACTGGCAGATTATGAGTTGTTTTTGGAACATCCATATGTACCCCACAAGAATTGTGTGGAGTTGGTCACCAAAGTGTAGACCATAATATCATTTTGTCATCATTTCTTTGTTCATATTTTTGGATGTCACACAATGCTCCAGCAACAGGCGTTCACATACCACAGCAGGATGTATTTTTTAAGTATACTTGTGGGGATACTCAGGCTTGTCTATAGGATGTTTTACTTATGATTATGAACTGGTAAATTGCTGATGTGGAAAAAATAGGTAATGTGATTAGCAAAAAAGTTCAGCAAAAGTTCAACAAATCTGTATGTAGAGGACACACGTCATTCTGAAGACCAGATAGTAAACAGAATGCTATCCTATTAAACAAATCTACAAACAAATGTACTAATAATTATGGCCTTTTGCTTCAACCAATAGGTTTTGATACATCAGTATGAAATATTCTACAAATAAATGAGAAAAATAATGTGCCACTGCCCTGAGGGAAACCAATGTGATTTCCTAAATGCAGAATTAAAATGTTTTTTTCTTTTAAATTGTGTTAGAATATAATCAACCTTGCACGAATGCCTTCACAGATTAATTAATGGAGAGAAAAACACACATGCAGACGAAAAATGTGGTGGTCCAAAGTTTTGCTAAAACCATTAGTAAATGAATTAATATAAAGTAGCATATAACGTTGTCTAACAAAAACAGTCGGAGTGAAATATGTGGTCACATGCAAAAGGAATTAATGCACATGTAACCTCAGAAGTGTGTTGCATAACCAATGGAACAAAATGTGCTGTGGGCACCTGCAGTCGTGGATTGATGGTGAAGCTGCCGGCTGTTGGATTCATGCAGGACACGTATTGAACATTGTGTATTTCCTTCAAAAGCAGCTTATTACGGTCATACCTGGGAGTACACACACACAGACATGCAGAAAAAATGATTATTTAAGAGCCTGCTCTCACTCACACGCCATCCTCACATTTTTGCTGATATGAACGCCTCAGCTCTTACTTAAGCTGGCGTGGCACAGTAGCATCCTCCTTCCTCTCAATTTCATACCTGAAATCCTCCCAAAATATCTAATGGGCTGAGCGTGTCTAAGCCAGTCAGCCTGTGTCTGACACAGAGGAACCATGTTCAGAATGGCCTCACTGTGTCAAAGAGATGAGCAACAAAATCCATTTGAGGGGAATCATACAGCCCTGCTCTCACATTTGACTTTTGACACTCATAAAAGTTGTAGCATACTGATACTGAGGTAGGGATCTGTCGGAATACTGACACGAAAGCTGATAATGTGAATTATTAGGGTATCAGACTTATCAGCTGCTTGCACTCCATTATCTCAATGATCCTCTTCTATGTTAATAAATAGAGACATTGTCTGAAACTGTTCATTTAGACAATTAATGTGAGGAGCCATTCCACCGCAGATGTGGTCTTTTCTGAAAATTACCTAGAAAGACTTAGTCTAGGCATAATGTTGCCCTTAGGACAGCACAAGCATCCACTCACATTTGCTCATACATACATGCTGCACAGCTGCATGTTAATCATAGAACCTTACCAGTGGTTATAGTCCATGTGTTGTCGTATAAGTGTGTGAGGTTGCACTGTGCCATATGCATCCACCTCAGGCATATTCATGTCATCTATGAAGTAGATTAATCTTCTGCTACCTGGAGGTCCATAATTGCGCCCTGCTTTCTTCTCTAGGGGCTTTTCCAACACAGCTGTGCATGAAGGAGCAGACAGCAGCCATGACAGAAAGAAAGAATGAGAATGTCAAATGTGTAATTTAATAAACACATTCTGTGTAGTAACTTCAAGAATTAGGAGTAAATGTGGAGAGAAGTACAGAAGCCTCTTGTGGGTTGGGACTCCCAAACAGGGTCACATCATAAATCCAAAGGGCTGTGGAAAATAAGAAAAACAAAGCCTGATACACACTTTTTCTTTATCTTTGCCTTTTGTGTTAGGAAACACTGTGTTCTATAGTTTTACCTTTTGAGGCGTCTGAATTTTATTTATGTCAAAACGAGGGAAAATGACCCATCTGTTGAACCGCTACTGTTGCATGTACAATGGACTCACTGGCGAAAAAGCCTCGGTGTTCCAATACAGAAAATAATGCACTTAGCCAAGTCCATTATCAAGCTCACTATCAATAATATTCTTGAGACTAAAATATGGCCAAGAAAACAGCAGAAAGGCTGAAAATCACCACTGATTTTTAAAAGCTTTCGTTTGGCCAATGTGCAGTCTGTTCAAGTTTATTTAAATACAGAAACACTCAGAAAGCTGTGCTGTTCACAGTATATTTTAGAATAACGCAGTTAGCCTTTTCTGCAGTGATCAAAAGGTGTACTCTCTTTTGTTGCATTCAGAATGAACACTGGTATCCATATTTTCAGTGCAGCCTATCTAACCTTCTTGTTATTAATTATACGTAAGATCAAATACAATTATTTTAAGATGATGTAATTTTGAACAAAGACGCTGCTCCCAGACAGACTCAATCTATAAGAGAATGAAGGGAAGTCACTGAGGAGGAAGTTGGTGAATGCAGAGCCATTCAAAGGAAGTGGCAATAGTGTGGGGAATGAGGAACAGGTGAGAAGGTAGATGTAGAGATTGGAGTGATTAGGACTGCTGGAAACACAAAAGGGCATCTGGTGGAAAGCTGAAGAAAAACATATCTGGAGAATATATGCACCTTATATGCATAGTATGCAGGGGAATTTGGGAGCGAGAATTTTGCTGAGGGTAGAGCCAAAAGCAGAGATCATGAGACCATTACTATTGTCACCATGGTGATATGTTGCTTAATATAAACAGTACAGTACTCAGCACTGTTTTTGAACCACAGCCACTGCAATAATGATAGATCATTTCAACAGACATCTGCCACACCAATATGTTGTGTGGCAGATGCTTAAAGCCTGATATACAAATGTGCAGCTCCTACCTTGGAGCATAGCAGATGTAGTATAATAGTTGAAGGGTACATTTTTTATCATGTATTTGTCTGCGTCCAATGATCCCAATTTGTCCCCAACCAGAACAGACTTCCCAGTCCCAGCATTCCCGACCAACATGACGGGCCGACGACGCTCCAGGAGGCGGTCCATGAAGTAACGAACGCGAATGGTCTCTGTTGTATGGACCAGACATGCCTGCACATGTGAAACACACACAGTTATACACATATGTAATATTTTCTTTAATACATATATGTGACACTTTTTGAAACCAAACTGAACTTAACCATTATAAGCTCTTGGATTTTAGAAATAACCAAACATATTTGTTTTACAATGACATAAAACAGAGAAAATCAGCAAATCAGCACATTTGACTCAGGAAAAGTAGGAAATGTTTAGCATTTTTGCTTTATAAGCTAGGTCTACTTTTCAAGGCTAATACAAGTAGTGATGTTCTACCAATATTTGCCAAAAAATTAATGTCATCATATTGTGAATTGTGACTCTTTATAATAATGATATTGATAGTTTGTCTATCTAAAAAAAGCTGCTGTACCTGAAGTGGTGCATCTGCATCCATCTCAAACTTGGGCACCATTTTGGACCAGGGTTCAAACTTCTTGCTCTCGGGGTCGATGTAGTAATCAAACACAGTACCCTGGGATGGGAACTTGATGGTTTTGAACTCAGCCACCCACCACTTGCTGAACTCCACTCTGTAGTCGACCAGCTGCACTCACACAGAGCACACATGCAGAGACACAGAGGGTAGGCAAGCAGTCAATACTCTAAAATGACTTCCTCTCTGCTTTATCTACTCCATACTGTAGCTATGGATCTGTGCATTTGATTTACACTGGGGTGAATACAAACTAGAGGACAAAGTAATGGCACCAGCACAGAGATACAGCAGCAGCAGTCGAAGGGTAGAAAATGAGTGATGGCAGGCCTATCCATCCATCTGTCTGACAGTGAAGTAGCCTCATCACCTGCTGGCTGCTAGCTCCTCGTCTTCCTCTCTGCCTCTCTACCCCTTGGTACCTGTCTCTTCTATTCACTACCAGCTATCCAGTCAATAAAACCACTTAGCATTTAAATGCATCTGTGATGGGAAAATAAAGTGGAGTACATTTGTACCAAGGGGAGAGCAGTTTTATCCCATAACTTAGATGGACACGCTTACTGTACGGCACTAACTGCATTGCTTAGCAACTGCTTGCCACGACTCTCCAGCTGATTTAAATTCAGCCAGTCTATGTGTTGTTGAGTGGGAATAGAGTCCACTTCATTTTCAGATGGAGATCTCTCCCTTTCCAAACCTGCCATTTCTTCAACTGAAAATAACTTTGAAATTACTTTTCATAAATAGAGACACATTGTTGCATAAGAGCCACCAGAGCTTGAATAATACTACAGAAAAAAAACTCTTTCAGAAAGGAGTTACGAGGAGAGAGGGAAAGTCATTCAGCCGTTTCAGTAATGTCCCATTCTTTTCCATCTTTATGCAACCACTTAGTAAGCGCCTCACACACCCAGAGGCCCATGCAGTACCTGGTCCTGGAACATGGCTCCCCCGAAGGCCCACACAGCAGCAAAGACAAAATAGAGCTCATAAAGTTCCTTGGCACAGTCTGGTGGGGTGTTTTCTGGAGTCAGCAGACACTCTAGCAAGTAGCACAGCATCTGGACTATACTCTGCTCGGGAATAGGGATGATCTTCTTAAACCTGAACAAAGAAAGACACATTACATCCAGTCAATTTGAATGTTACAACTGATTATCTCTTTTGGTAAGAAAAGAGCTAGTTAAGTACTGTTTCTATCTTTTGTTGAAATGTGTTATACATTTTTCATTTAAAAAACAGACAGCTTCTTTTGACAGAACAAAATTCAATTGTTTCATTGACGACAAATTTCTAAGCTCTGCTACAGTTGTGCATTCTTCTGATTTTTGGCCTCACACTGAGAACAAAATATTCCTCTTCTGCCTCCCTCCTCTGCTTCCTGTTTTATTGCCTTCTACAGTAACAGTGGTGACGGAGGTGTTGGAGGAGGCGAGTGGCCCTGTACAATAGCATACAGGACAGCATCCAGTTCTTCTGAGTCGGTCCCTGTTTGCTCCGGTCCAACCCACCCAGTTTAGCACATTCCCTCCCCATGTTGTGTCGCATTCCAACATCTTCTGTCAACTGGACTTAACTGTAAGCCAGACATTTTAGAGTGATAAAGAGCTACTGGCAATCTGCTTCACCTTGACCTGACAGCATCCAGGCAAGAGGGGAGGTACTTGTCAAACAGTATGGTGAGATTGGCCTTCTCTGATTGGACCTCTCTCCTGTCGATCCAGCTGGACACAGGTGGGTTCCAGCCAAGGTCTGCTTGGTTTATGTACAGGATACCTAGATAGAAAAACAGCTATGTTGGGACACAGACACACAGGCCTCCCAGCCTCCATTCACCTCTATGTTCTTATCAAGTACAATGCTCCCAGCAGTCTAGTGATGATTTGCCCAGATTATGTCCACTGAAAACCAAATCAAAGAAATTAAGTATAATGCATACACTGGAATAATAGTTCCTATGTATATATACATTTCCTTTCGGCATACTCCCATTCAGGGTCGCCATGGCATTCTCAATTTGGCACAAGTTTTACACCGGATGCCATTCCTGACAGAACCACAGTGTCTGAGGATAGCAGCCCCTGGTCTTTCAAGTTGGTATCCCATGCAAGTACTAACCAGGCACAGCCCTGCTTAGCTTCCAAGAGCAGATGCTATTGAGCACTCACTCTCTGATGCAGCCACTGTACATTTAAAGTATCATAAAGCATATTCTAAAATGACAGAAATATGTTAGCATGAAAAACCTTTTCATTCAGGTCTTTGGGGAGGTCATGGAGGTTAGTTTTTCCATAAGATATACAGTAAAACCATTACAAATGGCATTACAAATGCATTTTTACCTAGTCTCTAACAAATGTTAGTGGAGTGTGTGCTCCAGATGAAAGCTTTCACATTATGTGCAGCCATTTCATCCATTATATCTAAACTACACTGACTACTGCAGCCTCAAGGTGTTGAAACTAGACTTTGGAACCCTGGGATTCTCTGACAGTTGCACACTGTTGTCACACGCTGTCATTGGTAACCTAGAGAAGCTGCAAACGCTGTCAAGAAATAAATCCAATACTAATGCAATATTTTCTTTATGTCAAAACTGTCCAAGTAAAAGGATGAGAAAAAAGAAGAAAAGGAAAGGAATGAAAAGCAAGCACTACCTGCTCTGGATACAGTAGCAGGGGTAGCAGTGCGAAGATGGCTGATCTCAAACACAAGCCTCATGGTGGGGTTCAGAGGGATCCGCTCATTACTGGCCAGAGTCAGCACCTAACAGAAGGAGAGAGCATATTTACACACATTGTATGCACATATCCCTGCAAAAGAATGTGTTGTTTTGTGCCTTCAATTATGTCACCTGCTATCCTCAGATTACTGAACTAATATTAGCATGTCATTAATTCTCTCTTTTACAGAGTATGAACAGCTTACTGGCCTCTTAAATCTCTCATGACTCAACCACATTCTCCTATTCATATTCTGTCTGTGAATTTAGTGAGCAGACACTGAAATGTGATTAGGATACTGAATAAAAGACTCAGAATGCACTTAAGACACACACATAATTCGCTCACACCTTGTTATCATCCATGACTGTGTTGAGTGACTCAATCCACATTGGGTCAATGTCTCCATCCAGAACAATCCACTTAGGCCCATTGTGACTGATGTTCGCCAGTTCACGCATAATACTAGAGAAAAGGCCTGTAGGATGTTCACATTTTGGTTACTTAGGTCAGGCATCGATGAATGAAATACTGTTTCTGTAAGACTCCATCTTTCCACTTACCATCTTTCCACTCTCTGGTTGCCGGGTTGATGATCCCAAAAAGCTCATCGTTGGTCACAGCCTTCGGGTTAAGGTCTGCCCACACAGGTCTGCGCTTCATGTTCTGATAGGTCCTTTGCAGTGACCTCATCACCTGACTCTTCCCAGTGCCTGCATTCCCCATCACAAACACAGAGTGACGCACCGCCAGCAGCTCCTCCAGCTGCACCACCTAACACACAGCCAATAAAAGTCATAAATTATCCTTTATTTAGATCATGCAGAAATCACTGATGATGTGGTGCACAAAGAAACACTGCACTTTTACAGGATAGTGTAGCATTTCAAGGGCCGCACCACCACAGTGCTCAGTCTACTGTATCTCACCCTTAATGTTGTGGTTTATAGTGCATAAGATGTGATGCAGAATGACAGCATGGTGTGCTGAACAAAAAACTGTCATTTTAGTTATGTAGTAAAAACAAAGTAATTTCAGATCATTTTATTTAAGTCAAGGAGTTTTTTTTTCAAATATGCGATTTTCCAAAATGTTCACTTCGCCATGGCTGTCAGTTTTTGCTTTGGTCTGAATGACTAAGGAGTTAATTACATTACTCACTCTGCTATGAAAAGCAGCAGGCTGAAATTGCATATGATAATGGCTAACAGTTAGTTAGTTATTGCCTAAGTTGGAGCTATTTAATGGTTATAATGCCTGTTGTTGCTTATATTTTACATGATAGTTTTTAATTTATATAATATTTAATTTAATTTATATAATAATATTTAATAAGGACACAATCTTTCTAAAGTGAATAATCTCACTGATATGTCACTGGCATTATTTTCATTTGTGCATTCCAGCAACATTTTTTTAAGTCAAAGCCTGCATTACAAGCTGTAAGCATGTAAGTAGAATCAGAAGAATATAGTTTACTTAAACACACTAGTTGTAGAGTTGTATTATGGGACGTAGGATGCACTGTTTTCGAGACTGATCCTTGCTAGGAAAAGAGTCAAAATACCTTAATCTTATCTACTTCAATTTTGATCTGTCTTCAAATTCAAATTGCTTTTTCAACACAACCAGAATAGGCTTTTATTTATTTTTTATATTATTTTATTAAAAGTTGTCACGAGTAAGTAATTTAAATATGTGACTACAGTGCCTTAACCTTTGAGAACTGCCTGTTTTGTTTATACTTGGACACAGCATCTGAGGAAATTAACTTTGACTTCTGGTGTAACATTTTCTGTTAATTCACACATGTGAGATGAAACCACAGAGCGAGTAACAGAAAAAAAGAAGGTGTAGAGATTTCCTCCACACTAACACTCAAACACTGAAATGGTGAGCTCAATCAATGGCATTGACTGGGCTCCTTGCGGCTCTTGCTCCCCATCCATTCAGCCAGAGCACAAGCGGCATTACATTCACAAAGGCCCCAGCTGATTACTGCTTTGATGTGGGGAGGACTAATGCTAGCACAGGCTAACGCTAAAGGTATGAGATCCCTCCCACCTCGGCTGCTCCCCCCTTCGTTGTTTAAAATCAAAAGGTTGGCTGCACAAACAAAGACAGTAAAAGTTCAGGCTCTGGGGGTTGATGGTTGTTATTGACCGCTCCGTCATTCTTCCTTCCTCTCTCCCTCGGTTTCTCCTCCACTTTGTTTATTTCTGTCTCTCACAATGTCAGGGTTAAGTGGAATGGTGCAGTGCCAGCCTCCATTGATGGAGTGTTATGTGGTTCCTGTATCTATTTGACCTGAGGCAGATTGCACTTATTTCCTATGGTCCTGCGTTCATCTGTCTCTGACATATAATGCCTCCTGTTATGTGTGTATGTGTGTGTGTGTGATATAATGACTAGAATTAGGTCAGGAGCTTGGCACCTTAACACTCATCATTGGCTTTCTACAATATTTGCTGGATTCATCCAGATCCTGCACACTTGCTTGACACTAATGTCTATTCCCAGCAGAACATTATGGCGTGAGGTAAATAGCTTTCAGAAAGAACTAAGATAAATCTAAATGAAAGTGCTTCAACTGTAATATCTGTCTAAACTACTAGACATGAAATCCCCATTTGGGAACTTTGCCTGTACTTGTCAGACAACCTGTGATTGTGTTTGCTTCATCCTTGGCTTCGCAACACTTGTGAGACTTACTTTTTTGTGGTAATCATAACACAGTCTGATAAACTCCACCAGACAAGCATTAAAACTGTCAGAAGGAATCACATTTACCTTGAGTACAAAATTGTCCTCGGCTTGTAACTTCAAGTCAAGAATGGACTGCTTCACGTGCTTCTCAAAGTCCATGTCCCTCTTCCTGGGGACATCCAGGGCAGGAAACAGGTCTCCAATCAGCCCCATGAACACGGGCATGTCGTCAGTCACAATCTTGGGGATGTTGAAATCTCTCAGAGCTCGCATCAGTACCTGGTCCTCTGCTCTCCCAGGGTCGCCTCTCTTCAGTGAGCCTGCCACCACCAGAACTGACTTGATGGCTCGGAGGCCCCAGTCGTAATGGTCCTTTCATAAAGTGGTAAATATCAGTGGGCAGAGGAAAAACCACAGGCTCTTCACGAGACAATTCAGCAGTTTACCCAGTCTAACTGAACATCATCTGTAAAACTAAATATTACTACTCCAATGATATCCACATAACAACTTAGTACTGAAGGTTTAGTTTAAGCTTTACTATAATTCTATATCATCAGCATGGTATTTGTAACAGGGAGAAGACACTCATGAGCTGAGGGAGGGTCAAAATGTAATGACCCTGTCCTGTTGGGCCAAAACACAAAAACATTTGTCATCTTTGATAAAACAACTGTCTAACATTTCATTTTTTGTTGATGACCAAGGGATTCGACAAATCCCTTCAGCTCTAGAGCAGTGGTATCTAGATGTCTGACGAAATAATGAAATATGGTATAGTATAAATAAGTGAACTCAATAAATGGCAATGTGTCCTATGGGACACCCTCCTCCAGTTTGTATCCTGTCGTCATTAAGTAAATAAACTATTTTAGAAATGCCCTTTGCTACCATAATATAAACTTACACTATTGAAACTGCTCTCATATAGGACAAATCATGACCCTTATCCGATCAAACTGCACTGACCATTGATTTACACTTTTAGTCCTTGTGAATATAGCCAAGAGTAACAGTGTGTTCATTATTAAATGTTGGAAAACTTCAGTCAAACTCTTGAAAACTAAAGCTTCATAAAACAGCCACAAAAATCCAGTACTATGCAATGAATGAATATTTAGGAAATTCATCAAGCAATGGGGGGTTCATAAAATGGCTTGCTTAATAATGTCATGAGAGGTAAAACAGCACAGCACTGAAGAAGAATTAAAGGAAAATGTTGATGGAATGACATCCAAATCCCATACAGCTTCTTATTCATATGCACATACGCTTCACTTCACTCAGGACGGTAAAGACAGATCTTGTGTGGTTTCTCTGAGTTATCCATTTATCAAAAGACCCAAATATTAAAGAACGTTATTTCAGTTGTTAGGTTTTAAAGTGAAAATGGATTTGGTGCTTTCAAACCATATCAGATGAGTAACACAGAAGAAAACTGATCGTACCTGTTTGGACAACAGCTCTTTACACAGTGTGTACAGTGTGATAAACTTCCTAGCGAGGACTCTGGCATTAATAAAGCCCTCGGCTACAAGCATGATTTCACAGATCAGCTCAAAGTCTGGCACCACCATGGCACAGGGTCTATGGAAAAATAAAAAAAATAGAAGGTATGCATGAAAATTTGTTAAGGTTTTGCGTGTAGGCTGAGCGACGTACAAACAAACAGAACAGAACGACTGAGTCGTGTTTTTACTCTGATGAGAAAGTAAACTCTTCATCTCTGTCTGGAACATACAAAGCGCTTCTTCACCTGCGTAACGCGCCATCACCCAAACACACAGAAAAAGTGAGTAAGTTCTATGATGAAGTTTGACGTTTTATGTCATTTGTCGGGGGCGTGCAAATAATTACCTGGTTCACCTCAGATTATTTCCATATGAACTGTGCACTCAGTGCGAGGTGGTATCAGATTAGCTGTAATGAGGTGAGACAGGAGAAAACGTACTTCTCCTTACATTCATATGGATTAAATAAAAAGTGATGATTTGTTTTCGACTTGAATTGAATTGAGAGACAGAGAAGACAGACAGAGCACCCTGTCTGCTTTCTTTATTTAAAAAAACCACAGCGTTTTGTTGTTATTATGAGTGTATACAACTAAAACTAGACCCTTTACAGATTCGAATGATATATTTCTTTTATCTGTCTGATCAAAATTGATGGAGTAATTTAAGTTTGTTTCGGCGTTATCAGGAGAAGCTGTCTCAAAACGCACCGGCGCGTTCGTCGACCCCAGAGGGTTAAAGCATAAACTGCAGTTCGCTACAAAACTGGTGTTAGGGTTGATGATGCAATTATCTATCTTTTATATAAATCTCTAAGTCATTTAGAGACTTCAGGTAACATCGTTAGAATCACATTTTTCAATTTGTCTAGTGCATTCAACACTATCCAGCCTGTATTACTTAAGAATAAGTTAGAAAATGCTGGATTACACCTGAGTATGGCCAGTTGGTTAATGGACTACCTCTCAAATAGACCACAGTATGTAAAGATACATAACTGTGTGTCTCAAGTAGTTACGTATAGCACTGGTGTACAGGAACGGTTTTAGCTCTGAATATTTGAATAATAAGCTTGATAATACGATATAGGTTTATAAGAAGGGTCAGAGTTGCATTCATCTATTAAGGCGACTATCACTTGCTGTTTGTCAGGTACTTTTGAAGACCTTTTATGATTATATGGTATCATCTGTGATCTTGTATGCTGTTACGTGCTGAGGAGGGAGACTGTTGGAGAAGGAGAAGAGCAAACTCAATAAGCTGATAAAAAAGGTAGGCTCTGTGGTGGGTTGTGTGTTAGCCACTACTGATGTGATAGCACAGGACAGAATGATTGATAAATTGGTCAGTATAATGAATCAAGATTGGCATCATCTTCATGAAACAGTTCAAGTCTGTGTGAGTTCTTTTAGCTCAAGATTAATTCAACCCTGGTATTATAAGGAACGATATAAAAAGTCACTTTTACCGACAGCCATTAGATTGTATAATCAATGTCATATTATATGACTGATGTAGAATTTAAATTGTATTTGGTATAACATGGTGCAGTGCATACTTTGATGCTTGAAACAAGGGGGGCTGTATGAAATACAGTATTGTGCAGTGTTTTTATTCATCATTTATTACTCACTTTTTTATCTATATAATGTATGGTGAGTTTTACTGTAACACGTGAATTTCCCTTTGGGATTAATAAAGTCAATCATCATCATCATCATCAAAAGCACATATGGCAGAGGGGGCGGAGACATGTCTGTAGTAAGTGATGTGTGCAAGCTTGATAATAGCTGATGGTCATTTCACTGACCTGAACAGAGCCTTGAGGTTCTCAGGAAGCTCAGTTCTGCCAGCATAGCCTGGATTCATAGTGATAAAGATGCCAACAGTGGGGCAAAGATTCACTTCCTCTCCCATGAAGTTAAACCTCTGCTTCTTATCACGAATGGCATCCTGGATACTTTTGACCTGTGCATACACAGAACAAAAACACAATACACAGCAGAATGGTTTGTCACCATTTCTTAAACCAGTGTCAGCATCCTAGCATGCTAATGCTAAGCATGTACACCATAATGTTTACAATGTCTGCAATTTTAGTTTAACATGTTAACATGCTAACATTTGCTAATTATCTCTAACCACAAAGTAGAACTGAAGCTGGTAGGAATCTGTTTTCATAAACCAAAGTACTGCAAAAATTACTTAGCAACAATACCAGGGGAAGTTAAACAAATACTAATTTTAGTCCATGCAGTCTTCTTACTTGTCAAAACAATGCAACTGAACCACCGACAGCTCCATCAGGTATCTGGGTATGTAATGCTAACAGCAACTAAAGTTGCCTTGGGCAGCTGGTCTCAAGCAGAGGTGAGGAGAATGCTACAGAGAGCTGGCTTCATAGAGCTTTTTCACATATGCAATAATATTCCTCCGCAACTGTAAACAGAGTCTGATATGTAAAATCAACTGCTCTTTCCGCTACTGCATCCGGTAGTGGAAGTGGTGCAACTTTGCCATCCTGTAACAATGAATTTTGTATTGGTATTGCTATCTAAAAGTTGCTAACCATATCCAATCTTGTCAATTTACACTACCATTAGATACTTTCAACTAGTGAAACCCTTATATGGGATGTATGCTGATGGAGTCTGGCACACTCATTAGCATATCATTCATATAACTAAGCACGTACCGGAGTCAATTTGTAACAGGCTGTCAAATTGTTATGCAGCATGCACATTTTTTGCAGGGACACAACTTCATCAATAATATGAGCATGCTATCAGCCAGGGTTTGTTGGATGGATGACCTGCTAAGGCTCTGCTTGTCTACATTATGATTAAGATATCAGAAATGAACTTTTTGTGTCTCTGTGTGTGTGCATGTGTCAGTCTTGGCCTAAAACTCTGATTCCCAGCCTGTAAGAGGCTTTATGAATTTAACACGCGTGTGGTAAAAGAGTACAGCGAGTCGACAGCTGGAAAGTTCTCACCCTCTTCATGGGTGAGTACTCGCCTACAGATAGATCACTCAGTCATACTAACACAACCAGAGGGCGATGCAAAAACAAACAGTGCAGCTGCAGAATAAAAAAAGAATGAAAGTTTTCATCAGAATATGAGTAACCATAGCCCACTACTGAGATACTACAGGGATATGAAAGGAACACCAAAAATACATTTTAATAAAAGTTTACAGACACTGGAAGGTGTGAGCCAGTGGGGTCTGGCTCCACTCTTTGATGTCTCAGTGAATGTTCAGACTGAAACTAGCAGTTTAAGCCTTCTAGCTCTAGCAGAGGTGGAACTACAGCAATTTATCTCCATGTTGCTACATCTGGCAGCCTTCTGTTTGTCTCTGCTATATTTAATGTAGATCTGGTCCCGCCACCTGTGTTAGCAGACCTGATTGTCAGTTGAGTGTGTCACCATACAATGCTAGCTGCTCCCACTTTAAGAGGATGGATTAGGTGTCCATGCTATGGTGAGGAATAGCTGGGCTAAGCACTGGAGTGGGCTACCAGCTACCACAGAAAGACTTGGACGCTCCTCTTTTCTCAAGGTCTACTTCTCCACATGTAAGCCATCATGATATATATTCAATACAGCAACCAACAACTATTCCTTCTTCTGGAGTTTTAAATTCTCGAAGTACTGCACACTTCCACAGCTTACGCAGAAAACTGATTGACTTTCACTGTTGCTAAAGAGAAAATGAAGGAAGGACAGCAGGTGACTGGGAGGTCTAGCAATGAATAAAGATCCTTTGAGGAACTCCATCTACATTATCAACACAATCATAATCAACCTTCCCTATATCATCAAGTATATACATTTTGTTATGACAGGGTACGAATACACCACAGGGACTTATGAAACCACATAGAGAGGATCTGTTTTATCCAGGATAACTGAATCCAAGATAGCAGAAAAGGGATCAGCATCAGCTGAAACAGAACATGGCTGAAGAGGACTGTGATTAAAGGGCCAGCTATTGCAGGTCACCTGGAGAAACATACGTTTTGTAAATTATTTACCGTTCAGAAGACCGTTTTCTTTCTCCATTTCTGTTTGTTGCTGCACTTTTTACTGTCTATGGCTGCATATTCTATTTCTCTTACTGCGGGCAAGACCACGGGTAAAACTGGAAAGGGAAAAAATGAGTTTGCGTTAACGTGTTATTAACGTGTTCATTTTGATGCGTTAACACGTTAAAGTGAAAGTGACTTATATGCCCAAGTATGGTGACTCGGAATTTGTGCTCTGCATTTAACCCAATTCCAAAGTGCACACACACACCGTGAACACACACCTGGAGCAGTGGGCAGCCAGCGCTGTGGTGCCCAGGGAGCAGTTGGGGGTCCCGTGCCTTGCTCAAGGGACTCCCCTCAGTCGTGGTATTGAAGGTGGACAGAGCGTATTTACCAATACCAAGTCTGATGCATTACTTCAATTGACCTAGTAGTAACCTAAACCTAAACAGTGAGTTTGCTGCTTCATTGTCATAGAATTTGTTTGTTTTAAACTCAGTTTACTAAAATTAGTATAATGAAAATCTGACCATGAAGATAAAAGGGGGCTTCAGAAAGTTGACTGTGGGGAAAGTGGTGAAGACAATACAAATGTATTGTGACGTGTACACATGTCGTACAAAGCTTGATACTGTGGCCCCCTCTGAAAAAGAAGTTAGTGAATCAGAGGAGATTAGCTTCATGGTATAATTTACATGTTCGTACCTTAAAGCAGGCATCACGAAGGCTGGAAAGGAAGTGGCGTTGCACAAATTTAAAAGAATTTTATCTAGCCTGGAAAAACAGTCTACTAACATATAAAAAAGCTCTCCGTAAAGCCAGAACTGCATACTATTCATCACTAATAGAGGAAAATAAGAACAATCCCAGGTTTCTTTTCAGCACTGTAGCCAGGCTGAAAAAAAGCCACAGCTCTGTTGAGCCCAGTGTTCCCTTAGCTCTCAGCAGTGATGAATTTATGAGTTTCTTTACAAATAAAATCACAACTATTAGAGATAAAATTCAGCAGATGCTTCCTATACCTGCAATAAATGAATCTTTTACTACAGTAGCTCTTGAATCATCTGTAGGACCTCAGTTATGTTTAGACTGCTTCTCTCCTATAGATCTCTCTGAATTTACATCAGTAGTTGCTTCATCGAAATCATCAACGTGTCTCTTGGACCCCATCCCGACTAGACTGCTTAAAGGCACCCTGCCATTAATGAACTCATCTTTATTGGACTTGGTAAATTTATCTCTAGTATCAGGCTACGTACCACAGGCCGTTAAGACTGCAGTAATCAAACCTTTACTCAAAAAGCCTAGTCTTGATCCAGGTGTCTTGGCTAATTATAGACCAATATCCAACCTGCCATTTATTTCTAAAATCCTAGAAAAAGCTGTTGCTAAGCAGCTATCAGACCACTTACACAGGAATGAACTATTTGAAGATTTTCAATCAGGATTTAGAGCACATCATATTACAGAAACAGCACTGTTGAAAGTTACCAACGATCTTCTCTTAGCCTCAGATAATGGACTTGTTTCTATACTTGTCCTCCTAGACCTTAGTGCAGCATTCGACACCACTGACCACAACATCTTATTACAGAGACTGGAGCATGTTACTGGTATCAGAGGAACAGCGTTAAAGTGGTTCCAATCCTATTTATCGGACAGATTCCAGTTTGTTCATGTACATGATGAACCTTCCACACAAACAAAAGTTAGTTATGGAGTTCCACAAGGCTCCGTGCTCGGACCGATTCTGTTCACCTTATACATGCTTCCTTTAGGCAATGTTATTAGGAAGCATTAATTATTAATGCTTAATTATTATTAAAACTATTAATTACCACTGCTATGCAGATGACCCTCAGCTGTACCTATCTATGAAACCTGTTAACACAAACCAGAAAACAGAAGTCATTATATTTGGGCCAAAAAATCTCAGAAATAACTTTTCTCAAATTATAGCTACTCTAGATGGCATAACCCTGGCCTCTAGCACTACTGTGAAAAACCTTGGACTTATTTTTGACCAGGACATATCCTTTAACTCACACATAAAACAAATCTCTAGAACTGCCTTCTTTCACTTGCCCAACATTTCCAAAATTAGGAACACCCTGTCTCAAAATGATGCAGAAAAACTAGTCCATGCATTTGTTACCTCAAGGCTAGATTACTGTAACTCATTACTATCTGGATGTCCCAATATCTCCATAAAAAGCCTCCAATTAATCCAGAATGCCGCAGCCAGAGTCCTGACAGGAACTAGCAAGACAGATCATATTTGTCCTATATTAGCTTCTCTTCATTGGCTCCCTGTAAAATATAGAATAGAATTTAAAATCCTTCTTCTCACATACAAATCCCTTCATAATCAAGCTCCTTCATACCTTAAAGACCTCATAGTACCATATTATCCCAATAGACCACTTCGCTCTCAGAGTGCAGGCCTACTTGTGGTTCCCAGAGTTTCCCAAAGTAGAATGGGAGGCAGAGCCTTTAGCTATCAAGCTCCTCTCCTGTGGAACCAGCTCCCAGTCTGGGTTCAGGAGGCAGACACTCATTGTACTTTTAAGGCTAGACTGAAAACCTTCCTCTTTGACAAAGCGTATAGTTAGGGCTGGCTTCAGGCAACCCTTAACCTCCCTTAGTTATGCTGCTATAGGCCTAGACTGCTCAGGTGCACTGAGCTTCCCTGCCCCACTCCTTTCTCTCTCCTCTATCCACTCACCCCAACCGGTCGAAGCAGATGGCTGCCCATTCTTCTGCTAGAGGGTTTTTTCTTCCGTAAAAGGAAGTTTTTCCTCTCCACTGTTGCCTTGTGCTTGCTCATAAGGGATTTGTTGGGTTTTTTGTTTTTTTGTAAAGTGCCTTGATATGATTTGTATTGTGATTTGGAGATATACAAATAAAATTGAATTGAATTGAATTGAACTGTTGCAAGCACTAAACTGCAGAGACCCAGCTGGTACTTCGTTTACATTTATTTTTGAACAACTCAACAACTGCATTATAGTAGTGTAAAGTGTAGTGTGGTGTAACTGTTCTATTCGATACATTGCTTGGGCTGTCTCCAGCAGTAGCAGATTTTGTTACATGGTTAACAAGCATGGTCGTCAACTGAAGTAAAATATAACCAGTTCTCTACTCTGCTCCACTCTGTGACTGTGAGAGGTTTGTCTTGTTTTTATTTCAGTGCACAAAATCATTTATTGTACTTAATATTTAGGACTGTTTTTTTCATTTAATTTATTCATGTTAATAATAATTTTGTGATTTATGGACCAATTACCAGGCTAGTATGACACTGACCAGTAATTAAATATCATGAAGTAAATCATGGACATTCTGCTGAGCTTAAGGGTTTGGAGGTTTTCACCACATGTTTTATCATTGCTCTGTGACATTCCTCACTTATTTTTTATAGCACAATCTGTAGCTGAACAAATTGTGGAAGCTAAAATCAAAACAGTGAAAATATTACTACATTCACTGAATAACAATCAAATCATTTTTGCTACACTGTGGACTTAACATTACACAAAGACAAACTTATTGTTGTGCTGCACGTCAGAATCTGACATGTCACTGTAGATAACATGGGTGTAACAATGCTGGAATATTTAAACATTTTGCAGTTGTTGTAGTACTTAGTTAAATAGTTTAGAGTTTGTCCATTCAGAGCTGCTAATAGTGCTGACACACGAGCATCATGACCAGCACCATAAGCAAGCAAAGGAGTTGGTTTTCCATCGTCAACTCTCGGATCACAAAAAGCTCCAATTAAGAAGAAGCTCTGGGGTGCAAAGGTGTCAGCCTTGGTGGATTAGTCTTATAGCTGAAGCAATTTACGCTTACAACCAGTGATAAAGAGGCTATTTACTTCTGCTGTTTTTAAAGGCATATTTTCATCACAACTTTATTTGGATAGACCACCTTGCAAATTAGATGAAAATTCACATATATTTGGCTCCACCTGCCCCAGGTGAAAATACACACACACATCCCTCACAATGAAGTCTTGACCTGGAAGGAATCTTGGGAGCGCCTGAGGGAAACAAACTGGACTTGCACATACCTGTACAGCCACCACTGACAGCACCTCCACTGAGATCCTGTTAAATTCGTCAAAGCACCCCCATGCCCCAGTCTGAGCAAGGCCTTTGTATATGTTTCCACAGGACTGTCGGGCAGAAGAGACACACTGATATTTAGATGGAGACACTATGACAGGAAGTCAGTCAGCAAGGCTCACAATCGGAGACTCAGCCCAACTGCCTGATAAGACATATGGTGAGGCAGACAAAGACAGATCACCAATTAGAAGATATATGGATAAAGATTTATTGCAGCACCACAGCAGTAGGTGGATAATGACAGGATGATACATAAACAGTGCGTCACAGTAATAAAACAGGGCGCTGATGGCAAGAAGAGAAAGGCAAAAATGTCTGCCACCTACGCTATAGCTTTCACAGGATCAACTTGAGAGCAGGTGAACAGCCCACTGGAGAGCAGCTGGACTAGGAGGAAGCAGGCAGCTGACTTTTCTCTCCAATTACAGGACCGAGAAATCCTTCTCTGACGCAAACCAGAGCTGACTAGAGGATTGATTTAACTTGTGCGCCTCTGTATGTCTGTGCATATCTGAATATGAGTAACAGTTCGGGGCTCTGAAGCCAGCTTCTAGTGCTTCTGTTCCTCCTGGAGTATATTAGAGCTTCACTCTGACACTTCGCTGAAGTGTGTATAGCCAGGGGTACTGTACATCTCTATACTATAATGATGCCCCTGTCTGGGGGAAATAGGTGCAAGCTGAATGACAAGATAATGTTTATGTCTACCTTGACCATTCAATATGCAGAAAGAGTATACAAAAGTATACAAGACTAAGCAAGGTGGAGGCTGGGTGCAGAAAAGGGGCTCCAATAACAATGTTCTAAACAAGGTTTAGAAAAGAAATAAGGATTTAACAAATGAGTACTTCTTTCAAAGAGGAAGCAACAAACAGAAGATAAAATGAAAAAAGATGAAAAGATGGAACAAGCTCAAATACAGAAAAACATATGCATGTGCACTAATTCACCTTGTAGTCCATCTGCTCAGAGCAGTTAAATACGTAGACCATGATGCCAAGAGCTCTGCCTAAGTCTTTGGTAGTCTCAGTCTTGCCTGTGCCTGCGGGTCCAGCTGGAGCTCCACTCATGGTCAGATGGAGGGACTGGGTCAAGGTGATGTAGCACCTAAATACAGGACAGATACACACACAGACGCTTCACTTGTGCGGACGGGAGTCTGAAAATAGGCAATAATAAAGTTGACTGCTCATCCATTTATAAAAATCAGCAACAAGAAACTCCTTTTTTTTGTTCACAGAGAGGAGGGCACATCCATCCATCCATTATCTATACCTGCTTATTCCTAACCAGGGTCACGGGGATCTGCTGGAGCCAATCCCAGCTCTCTTTGGGTGAAATCACACACACTGACACTCACTCCTATGGGCAATTTAGAATCACATGTTTTTGGAAGGTGGGAGGAAACCAGAGTATCCAGAAAAAAACCCATGCAACCACAAGGAGAACATGCTGTTGTGGTCTTATGTTTCTGTTTCCTGTTGGACTTTTATTCTGGTGTCTAGTTTCCTTAGCACCTATGTGGATGTTAGGTAGCTTTATGTTGTTAGGGAAATTAGTTTTATCTGCACCTTATTAGTCCTTTTGCTCTTTATGCATATATGTAGCTCTTCGTTTCCTTTGTTCCTGGTTGGAGCATTACTTGTTATATGCAGACTATAGAGTGTTTGTGTTTATGCTTGCCTGTCCACCCCGAGCGGCATTTTTGTTCCCGGACAGAGGATTTGTATGTTTGTGCCTGAGCCTGGGGGAATCCAGGTGAAATAAAAGAATGTTTGTCCTGCACTTGGGTCCTGTGTCCCTTCATCACCAACACATCTCAACAGAGCAACACAACACATGCAAACTCTGCACGGAAAGAATCCTACTGCCACTGGCACATCATTAGCATATTCCCCTCACAGACAGAAGGTTGTTAAACAATGTGCGGCATTACAAAATCTTGGCTAGCTCTTTCCCCACTGCTCAGTATTTATGCTAAGCTAGGCTTGTCGTCTCTTCATGCCTTGATCGCCTTTTAAAGATATAAAAAAAAAATAAATATGTAGGAATATGAAAGTCTCTTTCGTCTCTTTCGAATGCAACCAATTAATCAATAAGTAATTGCCTGATAAACACTGACAAAGTGACACATCATTAGTTTGCCGGCACCCTCCAAACTCCATATTGTTTTGCTGTCTTTGCAAAATGCATGTTGGGATGGAGGAATTGAGAGCTCCCAGCATCAAAACTGTAGTAAAAACGGGCTCCTTTTCGGGGGAAAAATACCTGCACCAAAGCAGGTATGTGGTTTGTGGTTTTAAGCATGGCATATTGAGCGTGGAATTCATGTTACAAATAACTGGTCAAAAACGGTTCTCCTGAGCCTCAAATCACTAAGACAACATTGCCGCGAGCAATTAATTATTTCCAGCAATAGTAAAGAAATTGACCTAACATCAGGCAGTCCCTTCCAGACTTATTTTTAATAAATGCACAATTATAAACTGTAATTTCTGGGGCAGACTGCATGTAACTGTAAACTGTACACATAACCAATCCTGATGTCAGTTTACTAACCAGCAGTGACAATGTCTCAGATAATAAAATCTGCTCCTGTGCTTTGATTATCTCACAGACTGATTAGTGCCACTAGTGATTGCTTCTCCTGTAGAACCTGTCGAGACTAACAAACAGTCTGCCCTTCTAGCATCAATAAAAAGCAGAAGCATCATGAATGTGAACTGATGGAGACAATCAGGAGTTTATTGATCATGGTAGTAAACACAATGGTCTTCCTTGAATATCAATACAGCAATGATTTTAATGAGATGCTGGTTAACAGATGATGTATGGAAGGGAAAAATATTGGAAAGCATAACGAGAAAAGGGATCTTGGAGAAGACAAATGATCCCATCTGTATACAGTGTATCATCCGGATACCAGTGCCAACAAGCTTTATGACTCTCCCTTGAAATATGGCCAAAAATCTCACAATCAGTCGTTGAGGACGCTGGATAAGGATGTACTGCACAGAATAACTAAAGTCAGACACAAGACAAGCGGGTGAAACTAAACTAGATGGTTGTGACAAGGTCACTTGCTTTATTACAGTGTTTTAAAAAGAAGCAGCTATATATCAGTCTCTGTGTCTCATCCCTCCCTCCACCCATTCTTCACTCTGTGTTGGTATGTGCATGTGTTAGCTGGGTAAAATATTAGCATTTTATTTTGCATAATGGTGCAGCTTTGGAGATTCTGCAGTAAGTATTGAGCAAACGTTAACATTGTGCCAAACCATTCCTGCTGTTATAGATTAGCACTAGTGATTTCTTTAGCCTAATTATCCTGCTGCAGAAGGTGAACACACAATACTGACACGTTTGTAGCGAACAGAAGACAAATGACTGTATTCATAATAAAAACTTTCCGAGCAGCTGCATACTTGTATGAGTGGCTTGACACGTTCTTTACCACAGCTGTAATTAACATCCGTTTATCTTACGTTTATAATTTCCACACAATTAAGATGTTTTTGAAAGTGTTTTTTCCACAGCAAACATTCTGACTCTGAAAACAGATCACATAGGGGTGTGTGGATTAACTGCTTCATAGCTCCTAACTATAATTACTCCAGTGCGCATGACTTTTCAAAGAACTGATTTTAAAATACTATTAACATACTATTTGTTTTGTTTTTTTAAAATCATGTTTATGTCTTGGGCAGCTCGGTGCATTAGTGGCTAGCACTGTTGCCTCACATCAAGAAGGTTCCTGGTTAGAAACCCATCAGGGGCCTTTCTGTGTGGAGTCTGCATGTTCTCCCTGTGCTTGTGTGGGTTTTCTCCAGGTCCTCTGGTTTCCTCCCACAGTCCAAAAACATGTATGTCAGGTTGATTGGTGACTCTAAATTGCCCATAGGAGTGAGTGTGAGTGTGTGAGGTTGTTTGTCTCTATGTGGCCCTGTCATGGACTGGTGACCTGTCCAGGGTGTCACCCAAAGAGCCTAAATAGGAATAAGCAGGTATAGATAATGGATGGATGGATGTTTATGGTACCATTTTGTATTGATTTGTTTTCTTCTTCTTGCCTCTTTTTAAGTGTTACATTAAGGCATTTAAATTGCTATACTGCTGAAATGTGATTTTGAAATAAACTTGGTTTGCTCTTTAAGAAATTTTGGTGAATGGATCCTTTTAGGATATGATAAGAAAGCTAAAATCTAGGTTTTAATTTTAACAGCAGTGAAATGTATTGTTCTATTGCCACATCCACTGCAAAGAAAACTGAGATGTAACAGTATCACGCAGAAAACATGTTTCTAGCTCTTTTTCAAGGCATGGATTAAAGGATTTGACACCCAGCCCCCAGGTCCATGGTCCACTGCTGTAGCAAAAGTCTGTGGCAAACTGTGTGAGCTGTAGCAAGCCACAGAGAGGGCATGCACCATATGGTGAAGTCTTGCAACACGACGGCTGATCTGGCCATCAAAGCCCATTGTTTCTGCTTTGTTCAAGCTTCAAAGAGAATACTGGTCAGTCTGGAAACCACACAGTCAATCGCTGCAGTTTGCCAAAGGGCTCTGGGAGGCAGGTATTTATCTCTGTGTAGTTAAAACTTTATCTGCAATTCTGCAGAAACATGTGTGTGTAAACAAAAAAGCTGTTGGCAATGTGCCCAAATTGAGTTGTTCTGAAAGATTTTGCTTGCAGTGGGTGTGCATAATGATTCAAATCAAGTTTCCTAGAATGCATTAGATGATTATTATCAGATGAGATGCATGTACTCTAATCTTCCACTCAGATTCTAGGAAAAAAAATCCAAACAATTAAGCACAAACCTAAAATATGTAAGCCAAGGAGTAAAAAACTAATAACACAGGCAAATAAGAGCTGCCATTTTTCTATCACATATATAATATTAGAATGGAGGGACATATAATTTTAGGCTAATATATATATATAATCATCAAGTGCATCTTTACAGATCTCACTGTATAGGGCTGTTCTAATAGAGCTTCATTAGCTTGAGCTGATATAAAAACACCAGTAACAGTTATCACTACAGTGCTTACAGCTGCCAGCTAGAAAAGAGAAACCTGCTTTTGTGTACTTCTGTCTGAAATTAGGTGACCACTATTTCAATATTCACTGGAAATATCAGTAAAAATAACATAACATACAGTAATACCCTGCATGAATGTAACAATATAAGCTAACAGAAACAGCTTCACCAAGGACGCAGTTGACAGGCAATCGTGATGTTTTGTTGCTTATCAGTATGAACAAAAGCAAAAACGACACCCCCATACCTGTCTGTTAGAGGAGTGATGACTAATCGTGGCGTGTTGCCCAGGTATTCGTAGGAGTAGAGAAACTGGGCATCGCAGATGTTGGCAAAACAATGTTTCTCCTTGTCGCACCAACGGTGTCTAAGCTGGGAGAGCCACACAAAGGCCTGAGAATTCTCCACCTTAAAGAGTTAAACAAAGTGCACCCAGGCTTGAGATAAAGCCAGAAATAATCAGTGCTTCACCACCTTCTAATTATGGTAATGAAATACCTTGCTTGAATATTATAAGTGCTTTACTCACTGGAAATAGCCTCTCAAATAATTCAGCAGCAATCACCATGTCTGCATAAGAATTTACACTGTGCAGGTTCCCCACCAGATTTATCCACTGCAACATCCCTAACCTTCTGAGCGATCATTTTGGCCACCACATCTCTGGCATGGACATCAATGGTGCAGATGGTCATAACCTTCTGCCGATCACCCGGCGTAAGCTGGCCAATCAGCATGGAGATGAGGGTGTTCAGCTGGGACACCTGTTTTTTGTAGTACTCTTTCATAGCGTTGTCATACCCCTCCTCCAGACGGGCAAAAGCTATGCCAACATCAGATGTCCACCAGATCTGAGTGCAGGTCAGTGCCACCTAAATATGAGACAATGAAACAAATTCAGATTCAGAAGAACAATAATGCTGAAGTTTATCTAGATGGAATCGTGTATTTAAGGGAATTTAAATCCTCGCATCCTTGTTTCACTTCATCTAAATTTCAATAATAAAGCATCTAAATGTGTAACATGTAACTGAGCCAACACACACATAAGAAGTATATGAGTTTAGTATGTACCCATACATTTCAAACATAAATGTGGCACCTCCTTCCTTTTTCTGAATATAGTTTTGTATTTTTTTTAAATAAAATAAAATTAAAAAAAATATGGATGCAAATATGGATGCAAATTTCATGTTTAAAACTGTCAGCTTCAAAGAAAAATAGACGGGCTGAGCTATTAATCTCTAAAGGGTGTAATTTCAAATGAAAACTAGGGGAGAGGCCTCCTTACCTCCTTATCATATTTTTATCCAAAACTCCGTCTAAACAGTGATCTGTTAGTGTCCTACTGTCATACGTTGATAAAATTGTTAACATGCTCATTTAAGTCACCCTACTTTATGATCATGGTCTCACAGCAATGTGCTTGACAAAAGAATTGAATGCCTTATATTCTGGTTTCCCTGAGTTTTGTCTGTCAGGATAGTTATGGCTGTAAGGGTGGTCTGTACCATGCCCAGGCACGTTTGACCCCCAAAGTCCAGTTTGTTTGACTGTTGTGAGAGCTCCATTCCAAGCCCTGGCAAACATGAAGAGGTAGGCCTGGGCATGGTTCAGGTGGCATGCTACGCACACTGCGATCGCTAACCGTGCCCAGGCACAGAATACCGCTGTGTGCTATGCCAGAGTGCTTCTACTCAGCAGTATCGTGGGGATGACCACGTGCTCCAGCCTGGATTGTTTTAAGGGCAGCGTGAGTGCAGGCCAGTGCAGGTGTGGGGAGAGGGAGCCGTCGTTCTCGGGCATGGTACAAGGCAACTGTGCCTAGTGTGAGTCCAACCTAACATTTTGAGTAACTGGTGTGTGTTTTTGGGCCCACCATCATTTATACTTTTATTAAGTAAATACTATAGATCTTGTTTAATATTTATCTAAAGTCCTAAACCTGTTCTTATTGCTGTTTTATGTGTGCTGAAACTCCCAGTCCTGTACTATTTGCACCTCAATCAGTGATGCCAGACAAGTATTTTAATATTCTGAGTAACAGATACTGACATTCAGGAATTATAAACATTCCCACAAAGGAATAAGTGTTCCATTATCATAGACACACACCCATATTTGTTCTGACTGTCTAACACACTTTCTGTTCATAATCCTCAATGCAAAGTCTGGCTGCAAACTGTGTATGTAAAGCATTAGTGAGTATGAGCACTGGACTATGACAGACAGAGACAATTTTTCGTACTAACCCATCAGATGGTATAGGTGACTAATGGGAAAAATCCTAAATTGAATGCCATCAGTAAAATCTATACATAATGTATGCCCAGCTGTGCCTGTTTACCTGAGCTGGGTAGTCAAACAGCCACTGCTCTCTGGGTTTGTCCTCATAGGCCATCACTCCCTCGGTCATCTCGTGTCGAACTGTGGAGCGCATGGTGCCCAAGACCCGGTTCAACCACACCTCCACCTTAGACCCAACAAATAAAACAAAAACATTGAAATGTCTCTCATGTGAGCACCAACTGTGTCTCTTATCAGTGGTCCCTAATGAGGTCATTAATAAGCATTAGAGTTGAAGTGGAGTCAGGCAAATACTATGGGATGAAATGGAAAATTAATGGATTCACAGGCTTTGATATGCAAAACCCCAGAGGCAGTGCCAGACTGTTTCATTTCTTCTCCTATATTGTGGGTTGTGACATCTATATTTGATATACATTTTCTTCAATATCTTTCCATTACAGAAAAGGGGATTTATTGTATTCATTTACAGACAGCTGTAGTTCCACTGTCAACACTAATGAAGACAATAACTGTCCTTAGTATTTATATGAAACCCACAGAAGTTATAGAACCACAGTTTTAGAACGTAAGCAAAAAATGACTAGGGTATTTTACCTGTCCAGTGCAGTCGCAGGACTCATTAAAGGGGACATACTCCTCCTCTTTGCTGTACATGCCCAGGCTAGTCTTAGAAGGATTCCCCTCTCCATCTGCTTCAAATTGCATCTTAGCCATGTTGTCAAACAGCTTAGACAGATGCTTCTGAACCTGAGCAAACACAGACACATTCAGCTCCCGTTCAATTACACTCAGCTCATGGTCTGGCTGCTATTTTCTTTGCCACTGTGCAAATAAATAACCTTTCATTTCAGAATTATGAAAAGAAGGCCACAACTCATGTTCTGCTGCATGCCTGGTAACATCCTCTTAAGAGAGATTTAGTATCAACTTGTGCATAACAGTGATTTATTTCTCCAAGCTGAAACCACATAAGACAATGTCCTGAGATGGAGGATGAAGGTTGGAGCGGGCTCCACAACTATGAGCAACATTGCCCCATTATGGACACTAAAGGTACTACACAAATCATCAACCATCAACAAAAGATGTTAACTGTTAAAAAGCAACTTGTAAAAAGTGCCATGTAAAGACATATGTCCTGTTTTTTACAAACTGAGGCACTAATTTTATAGCTGTCCTGCAGGCCAAAATATCTGTGAAGCCACCTGCTGTGGGTTGGTCCCATTAGACAAGATGTCTAGCAGATCAGCTGATGAGATGAAGTAAAATCTTGGGAAGGCTAGACGCTTGGTGTCCAGGTACTCTGCCAGGGCTTTTTCACAAAGAGACAGCCTGTAAAGAAATACACAGAGTGTGTGTGTGTGTGTGCATCAATGTATAACCAGTTCAAGCCTTGTACTGATAACAGATTTATTTAAAGGGTAGAAACAGAAAACTCGCACCTGCTCTGGATGCCCTCCAGTTTACCAAACAGGCCTGGTTTATTGGTGGCCTCCACTACGTTGGGAGTCTGATGTACAGCATTTGCCAGTTCTTTGAAATCGGCATCAATCCCCTCAAAGCGCCTGGAGTCCTGCATGGGATTTGGCAAAGGGGCCAGGCCAGGGGATTTAGTTTCCCACAAGAGAGTGGGGAGAATCAGAGGTTTAATAGCAAACATCTGGGTTTAAGCACAGCCCAAACATCACAGGAGCAATTACAAAGTCATGTAATCTCAGCTCCTAAACTGGGAGTATGTGCTTATTAATGAATTTCTAATTAACAGCTATAACAGTCATGCTGTGAAGGCTTTTATACATGTGAGCTTATCACTATGGAAAACCTGAATTGCAGAGCTGTAATCAACTCTGTGTGTGCATGTATGTGACTATATCTATTCAGTAGTTAACCTCAGGCAGCTGAGAGCGGATGTCCTCAGATCCAATGAAGATGCTTTCCAGGTGGGTCCATGTCCGCTGCACCTCAAACCATATTGAGATGACAGAGTCTGCTGTTGACAGCTTGCTCTGCCATGACGACACTTCATCCAGAAAGTGGGCAATATACTTGGATGACATGAGATTCTGCAGCTGGACCTGGTTATCTTCTAATGTCTCAATCAGCTCCTCATCTGTGCGCAGCAGAGGCACCTGGGTGCGGTGGTGGGGTTCATACTTGAACTGCATACCTGAATAAGGTCAATACACTCTATCAGAGGGTCATACATCTAGATGGCAAAACAAAAATTCATTTTCAAAGTCCATAACTTTATAACCAAGTGTTCCATTCTTCTACCTGTCCATGTGGAGTTGAGCTCAGACAGGACTTTCTCCATCCCCATCTCTTTAACAGCCTTGTCCACAATCCCTCTCACCTCTTCTTCAAAGCAGTGCAGATTGAGCTGCAGCAGGTCAGCCAGAGTGGTCTCCTGCTCACAGAAAAACAGCAACAGTATTTTACTCACGTCATATAAATATTCTACAATATAAAGCCTCCATGAGCAGGTATTATAGTCATGCTGTTGATCTGAAGCCCCATTTAATGTTTATGATCAACTAGCAACAGAATTCAGCTTCTGCTAATTTGACACTTGCAGACAATGACAATAACACAAGTTTGAAGTTTTACCACCCAAAGTGGAATGCCAGCATGCTAGTGACAGTGAAATGCTCACAGTTACTAATACAAACCAACATCATGATTTAATTTGCTTTTTTCCCCACTACAGGCCAGCATATATATTGGCTGTTGTTATTTTAAAGACGTTTGTCTGATATAATTGGAAAAAACATTATCACAAATGCATCATATTTCTACATGGACAATCAGATAAACCAAAGCAGTTATTGTTTTCCCTTCAGGGTGAGAATAAACATTTCTAGATTTCTAACAATAACTGGTCTGTTTTGGAAATAGTATGATAATATGATATGGTTATGATAAAATATTGCTGGTGTTTTTCATTCAAGTTTTAATATCAGACCAATACTGCTGACAGATCTGCAATAGAGCTGCTTGAGGGAACATCAGCCTGAGAGGAACAGCTGCTTCACAGCATTGAATCCATAGTGTCTCAACTCAGAGCTTCTAAGGTATTCATATATCAAAAGGTATTAATATATGACATGATGCACTTAGTTCAACTAGAGATTTTGACAAATGCACTGATGTCTGTCATTTACTCTTAACATCTGTAGAACTATTCTATTACCATTTTTTTTTACTATTCTATATCACAAGCTGAAACTTAAAAAGACTTAAAACACTACACAGCGTTTTTCAAACATCAAAAATATTAGAATGAATTGTCTTCTAGAACAGCACTAACTATCTTTGCTATGTTTCTTCTATAATTCTTCCTCAGGAAATATGTGAGGTACATGTTCTTTAAAAAAGGTAAACTATCAGTTTTTTACAGTATTTGAAGTAAGTAGGATGCACATGATCTTTTCTCATTTGAGGAAAATAAAAACAGAAAATCACCAACTTCATGCTTTAACAATACTGTCATCATCAATCTTCCTCATAAACTTAAGATAAATATTCATAGAAAACATGAAATGAAAAAAATGATTTGTTTTATCGTTTACATACACGACCCTTAAAAGTTAAATGTCTAATACTTATCTATTAGCACACATGGAAGATAGTATTCATAAATATGTTGTCATTAGTGTGTAATCACTGTTTTTTCTTAATCTGAGAATGAGCCTTTAAATCTGAACATGGGAGTGGGTCCCCTTTCACAGAGGCAGCCATGTTGCACCATCATGTTTCTACATTAGCCCAGAATGGACAAACCAAACACTGGCTCCAGATACAGATTCACGATTTGTTTTAATGGTTGGGTGATAGTTACTATACCCTCCTTCACACCTAGAAACAGGGGTGAAATGTAAGGGTTGATCTAAAGTTGTATTTTGTGACCTCACCACTAGATGCTGCTAAATCTTTCACATTTTACACATTGCACCTTCGAAGAGGAGGTCACTGGTAAAGGATTAAATGCAAAGCTGCTTTAAATGTCATCTGCTGTAGGCAGTAGGCAGTAGGCAGTAATATCTTCTTCTGTTACTTTCCTGTGGGTGGGGTAGGTTAAGAGGTGTAAAAATTATCTGCAAATGAACAAGCCACTGTGGAGAACTTGTAAATACAAATCAGTTACTCTGTGAGCACATTCCAAATCTAGTTCTTTAAGTGTCTGAAAAACAGATATCAAAGCGAGCCAATTTAGCCTCTGCAATACATTTTTGTACAGCTGGTAAGTACAAACAACTTTCATCTGATTCTCCTCCTGCAGCACAAACAAGCCCTGTGAGGACACAGAAATAACTGGGGAAGAAAATAGGAAAATAATTGGAATATGTGTATTCCCTTTTAAAGCTTTCCCTTCAATTAGTGGGACACTATAAAGCCCACTGCTTGTTTCTAGTATTAAAAATAAAAATTGCTCCCTGTGTACTGCGCATAATTCAAACTATAACATGAAAACATTCACACAATGTCATGAATAGACTCACTGTATATCTATAGTATGTTTTCATAGCTTATCTCTAAGAATACATAGAAACCTGGTCCATAGTGAAGCGGACTCCAGTAGCAGCCATTAGCTGGTGCCAGTGTCGAGCTCTTATTGCTGGATTCTGGAGCTCTGCCACAGCCCGGAGGGAGGTAAGGAGGTTTTTTACCCTGCTGTCTAAACCTGTGAAGGCCTCCCATGCTCTAACCTGCAGGAGACAACAGGCACAAAACAGTACAAGAGCTTTACAGAGAGACAAAGGAGCTGGAAGCTGTAACTCTTAATTGAATTTTAGTTTCATAAAATATCAAGTTCAAGTTGATATTTGACAGCTGACAGTCCAGGCCCTGACCCTCTTGTTTATTGTTGCTATGCCTGAGAAGATTTAAGTGTCTTGTATGCTCTTATTTGGAATAATGTAGTTTATAGTGAAACTAGAGTAATCAGTAATATTTTTTGAAATAATCGATTCTTGATTTCAGGCAGAGGAAAACAAAAGTAGGCTGCTCACTTTTAACCCAGTGACTGTCAAAACTGGTACCCAACCTTCACTAGCAGAATTTACAAACTGTAGGTGGCTACTTATGAAAATATTAGAGCGTAAACACCCACTGCAGCTGGAAGTTCCACATTCATTTTAGTTTTTCCAAGATTAATTTTCCCTACCAAGCTTTGCTGAGCCTCCCACACCTCCCAGCCTTGAAGATATGTCAAATATCCTAATCTCTCCTATCTCCCCCACTGTCTCCCCTCACCTCTTTGTCCAGACCACGTATATCTTTGGAGAAATGTTTACACTCCAACTCCATGTCCTCCACATGGATCTCTCGCCAGGGAGTCATCTTCCATGCAGCCATACTGGATTCCACCAGGGTGATCATGTCCCACAGCTCCTTTAGCAGACCCACCTCACGCCTTAAGGATAAAGGAGAACAGACAAAGTGAATTATACCAGCATGAAAATAGCATGAAAATAGCCTCACTTGAGCGAATGTAAAAGAGCATCTCTGCTGTAACAGCTCATTAGTTTCTAATTTGGCAAAGAGTTATAACATTTTCTCCTTCCAGGTTTGTACCTGCATTGCCGAAGCTGTTTGTACTCAGAGACAGTGACCTCGAACAGGCTGGCGGACTCCACCAGGGAGGCCATCACAGCCTCCCGCTCCTGGATCTGCCGGTGGAACACGTCCAACATCTGGTAGGGGCGCTCACTGTCAAACCTGAATGAATGAATGCACACACAGGAACTGATCAAAATACAGGTACATTTGCACAAGCCTAGAATAAATCAGTTTGTGGTTAGGTAATGAAAGGCTGCAGTTTTCCCAGGTCTGGCTTGGCTGCAGCATAACCAGACCTAACTGAACAATGTGACAATTATCAATGACTTCCATGACATTAATGGGAAAATAATCACAAGGTTATTAAGAGACCAATTACACACACAACTAATCTGACAATAGACTTTATGATGAAGCATCTCTACCTATAAATTAATTATCATTATGCTGAGATTCAATTGGCTTTGTTGGATGTAAGATAACATTTCTCTATTATCAAGGGAGCAGGCGGGGAAAGGTGACATTCTTATTTTCTCAAAGGTGCTCACTGAAGTTACACACCAAGAAAAAAGCTGTGATGACTGTGCCTACAGCCACACATTAAAGATGCAAGTTTGGCACACTTACAGCAATTTTGTAGTTAGTTATATTCAGTTGTAGACACTTTATTTCTAAGTTAAATAATACAGGATATAATTTAGTTTTGACCCAGCATTGTTTCTGAATGAAGCACACACATTTAGGTGTCATTGTTGTCATTTGTGTTAGTAGCTTATCTTTCCTTGTTTGAGTTACCTGTTCCTCTTCCTGGTATGACAAAAGAGGTAGCTCAGGGGGGAGCCTGGTCTTATACTAAGGCCCCATTCAAGAACCATTCCATGGTCTGGAAGTTTTCTTCATTTTGTTTAGTCTAATTTACAATTGTGACGCATTTGTTGTTATTTTACTTTAAGCTGTTGGGAGCTGACAGACTTAATGATCTGTTTATCTGTATGTTATTTAGCTAGTTATGTATGTTATGTCATTTCCCTCTTGTTTCTAATGGCCTGATCAGCCAGTATATAAGGTCCCTTGTGTGTTTCGTTGCAAGGTCTTTTTGTCTTTGTTTGGTCAGTCACTCCGTTGGTTTTGCTTAAGTTTTTCCCTAAGTGGGATTAAGTTTAGTTGACCTCTTTTATGGGGCCATAACTCTGTCTTATTTTTTGTTAACAGAGCTGAAAATGTAAGTTGTTATTTGTTTTGAATAAAACATATCTGGAAAACATTCGCTGACAACTCAATCCATTTACTTTCTAGCATGTCAGCTTTGTAACATTTCATAACCATAGAATAATTATATTTTTGCTTGCGTTTATGTTTTGGAAGCTCTAAGCATTTGGTTAACCTTACAGTTAACCTTAACCTAACCCTGGTTAACCCTACAACCATAATTTCACAGTAGAGAAAAATGGTGGAAAGGTTAATTTTGCATCTCTGAATTCTTGATATTAAGTAATACTACTATCTGGATCATCACTGGATCATCATATCGTAAAATCTCAGCGGTCAGGGATACCAGGTCAGAAAGTAACAATAGTGTGATATTCTATGTATATAGGGTATTGTAGTCTTCGTAGTCTCAAAATTCTTGAGGAACGATATACTGTTCTTAGTTAAGAATCAGCTATATTTGATATTTCTATTTTAAGACACACAATACACAATGTAAATAAAATGGGAAATGCACAAATTAAAAACATCTAAACAAAAAACAGCAAATAAATACAAATAAAAAATTATTTCTTCTACCTGAAGGGCCCACTGTTGCGGAAGTGTTCCCTGAAGTTGAATTGCTCCACATCAAATGAAGCACACTTACGACGAAGGCTGGATACCTCAATGGCCTGCAGTGGTGCCACCTGTTGTTTGACCAACATTGCTTGCTTTTTCACATTGTTCCACTTTTCTGGCAACTCCTGTACACCGCAATACCCAGAGAGAAGAAAAGGAAGAGAGGAAAACAAGGAGGGTAGGAGAGACAGATGATGAATAGCAATTGAGATGGTTGATAGGAATATACAAAGAAGATACAAATGGCTGTTTCACATGACAGAAACAGAAGAAAGCGTATGTAGAAAATAACTTGTACTCCCCAAAAATGAGTTCTTACCTCTAACTGTTTGTAAACCACATCAGGAAGCTCCTGCTCATACACTTTCAGCAGAGCAATGGTTTGTTGCAGTGGCTCAAACATGACATCTGTAGTGTTTTGTCTTTCCTTTACTGCCATCAGGTGACCCATGACCCTCACCAGGCCATCATAGTCACCCTCCTCCACCAGCTGGATCAGACTGGCCTCAGTCACACTGATAAAGTTCTCCAGATCTGACAGACTGAGGATACACAATCATGATTAGTAAAGGGAAACTCCATCAATTTACACACGTTCACGTGTATTGAGCAGTACTACACAAATCAGCTGTAACCTCTTATGATGTCACAAGGCTCATGTCAGCTTGAGCATTTAAATGTAACTTTAAATGTGAAAACCTGCTTCATAAAAAGGTCAGGATACTGGAGACGATGCTGCTTCAATTGTGACCATAATTTAAAAATCTCGGAGCTCGGTCACCCGGGAGGAGCTCAAAGTAAAGCCGCTGCTCCTCCACATCGAGAGGAGCTAGCTGAGGTGACTCGGGCATCTGTTCCGGATGCCTCTAGGGCGCCTCCCTGGGGAGGTGTTTCGGGCATGTGCCAGCAGGAGAAGGCCCTGGGGAAGATCCAGGACACGCTGGAGGGACTATGTCTTTTGGCTGGCCTGGGAACGCCTCAGTGTCCCTGCAGGAAGTGTCCAGGGAAAAGGAAGTCTGGAAGTCTGAAAAGGCATCCCTGCTTATGCTACTGCCCCCACGACCCAACTCCAGATAAGTGGAAAAAGATGGATGGATGGACGGACGGACGGACGGATGGAGGGATGGATGGAGGGATGGACGGACGGACGGACGGATGGAGGGATGGATGTATTTACAGGTGCAGAGAAGCACATTTCTAACCACACCCAGAAACAATGTCTCTGTGTTTATATGTGAAGTACAGCTATGGTCAGTCTGTAAATTCAAAAGACATTTGCAGAATTGACTTTTTACTTGTAACTGCCAGGAATCATGCATTCCTTCATTTTATAGAGCAGTGTATACCATTGGTCAGTAATGACAATACACTGTGAAAGATTTAAGATCGACTTGATGCAAAAAGATTACATGGATTTGCTTTGCTTTGTGTCCTTAGCAATTCTGGTGATTCCAAAGCATCAATCAAAGTGAATTTACAAGACGTGAAGTGAAGTGAAGTGAATACAAGACATTAATTTATCTTTACATGTAGAAAAAATGGGCAAAAGAGAAGACATGTCAACAGGCTGATTGTATTGCAGTTATGTGTCAAAAGTTTGATGACATTAGACAACATAAGCTAATGGTCATGTCAGACCAAATAATACTATAGCAGCAAAAATCCCAGGTACTTCACCTGTTGGTTACATGGTCAATTAGGTGCTGTTTGAACATGAAGCTCCACTTTTTGATGATGTTAAGCAAGGCACTCTTCATGCCACGACCATCCACCCGCATCCACCCGTGGAACACATGCACTGGCTCCAGACCCTGTACCTCCTCATAGATCTTCTCATACCTACAGTAGAAAGACAAATAAGTGATCTAAAGTCCTATACCAACCCTGTGAAGTGGAGAAAACCATAAAAATGACCACAGATTGAAATTCGAGGCAATACACAAACACATGTTCACACTCTACTTGGCAAATACCCACCCCTCTACCTGCTCCCGAAAATTGTCCAGTGTCGGGGGGCTATCTGGGACTCCATCATCAGCATAAACCTCCATCTCCTGGCTAGTGAGCATGTGTCCGTACAGGAGGAACTGCCGCATGAACTCCTTCCTATTATCCACGTACAAATAGCTGTAACACTCCAGAGAGTTGCGAAACTCACAGCACGTTGTCATGACGCCCTGCACACGTTCCATGAGGAGATGACGCATGTCTGTCAGGTCACCCATGTCCTCCATGTCCACCTGATGGAAGAGGGTCAGAAACCAAAGATAGCATTTTGACAAATGTCTTGAACATGAGACGTGTTATACTGTATATATTGGGGCTGTATCAAACCAGCGGTACCTGATAGTGGGGGGAGGAGCTATGCTGGCTCAGGCGTGGCACTAGTGAAGACATTCTGAACACATCATTGATGAGGCTTTCCACCAGCTCAAACAAACTGTCTCCTGCCCCGAACTCCAGTGAGGGGGTGAACACTATGTCAGGGACCCTCAAATCTAGCTGAGTCTCAAACAGGGGGGCAAGGCCCGCTCTTTGGTCTGGGGTGTAAACGCAGGATTAGAAACAGTTGAAACAGCATTGCAAGCACTACTTAAAGCGAGTAAAGCTGACCGTGTGTGTCTGACTCACTTTTTTCCCTTACTTTCCTGTTATTGGTTTTTCAGTCTATTCAAGACCTGATTTCCATCTTCAAAATTTTGACCTAATTGTTCCCTAAGCTAAAATCATGTTACTTTCAATTCTGGAGGATGTTTTACATGTGGCTTAAAAAAGAGAAAAAGACAAGAAAAAGGAGAAAGGGATAATAATTCTTATAAGAATAAGCTATTCTAACTTCATAAAATCTGCAGTCCAAAGAGACAGCTAAAACTTAATAATATCCATCTGTTTGGTTAAGCCCTGAGGCTGCAACAAAGGCAAAGATGTGGGCCCCAGAATCAAAACAATAATACTGGATCACTTGAAAGAGCTGAGTCAGGTGGCAGTTCTCTATGTTTGTCATTATCTTAACTGCATTTCATCTGTTTGTGATATTTAAAATGATCTATGTGGCTTTAGGTTTCTTTGAATTAATAAAAGATGTTGTCAAAATCTTTCAATTCATAGTCATGTTTGTTAGACTAAATGAGACCATGTAGGGGCTTACAGAAGCTTTATTTAATATTTACAGCACCTGCCCTTTCCCTTATATCTCACCTACCCCTCTGACATTTGAGGGTCATCTCACTCTGCCAACAAGAGTTTATGAATCAACACAAGGACCAAGAGGAGAAAGAGAAATTGATGGAAGTAGAAGTCAGCAAACAGCGAGAAAATGAATTGGACACAATAGCAAAAATGCCAACGCTCCACCACATCTTGAACCTGATCCCAGATTATCTAAACTGGTTGACAAAACTCATGCCAGCAAGCAATTCCAGAACTATTTCATGCACATGGCCAATACAGGCAGACACCGATCTGACACTAGAACCCTTGCTACTAAGAAGCTTTGCAAGTCAGTACTGGCAAAAGGATAATGTGTCTATTTTACAGTAGAATCAGAGAAGTGCTAGATTTTCTGATATTACATTTAGGGTTGGCAGCAACATTCTGGCTTTGAGACAATGGTAGTAACACGACTAACATCTCTGCAGCACATCAAATAGTAAATGTGACTGTTTCTTTTTGTGATTTGACTTTTCTGTGTATAGTCTGTTCATGAATCACCCACCTGTATTATCCAGGAAGAATCTGAGAGAACTCTCAATGCTGTTGAAGAAGCCATCTATGATCATGTCATCAATGTACTCCACATAGGCTTTCCACTCCTCAGATGATGGATCAGCTCTGAATAGTCCCAGGTTGTTCTAAGACATGACAAAGTGTAATACTCATACTTACATATCCTCTCTGCTACATTAATAAATTGCTGTAAAAATTTCAAAGCAAACAAGAAATCGCTGACTTCATAAGCTTGTGCAATGATTTGACACAACCACAGGAAAACCTCTTTAAATTACCTTAAGCAGGAAGTGGATCTTTTCTCCTGATGAACGAATCAGACTGTAAAACCTGTCAAGCCTCTCTGCTCTGTCCTCCAGACTGAGAAGTGCATCTTTTTTCCCCTCCTTCCTGTCAAAGAGAGGGTTGGCCCAGGACCTCATGCAGTTCTGGATCTCCTCAACATTGTCTTTGGCTCTCTGCAGTCGGCTCTCTAAGTCACAGACAGAGTCGCGTACCTCCTGGATATACTGCCAAATGCCTAGAGGCGGATGGAGGATGAAAAATAACTGCAATGATGAAATTGCAGAATAAAATTAATTAACCTACAATGAACGTGAGACTGAAATAGTGGAATACCTAAATGGCTTCATATTTTAGCAAGTTCATTTTTCATTTCAAATGTTTTCCCAGATTATACAACATACAGTGCACAATCAGCCTATAGATATGTTATAAACCTCTGTAAGACTAAAGTTATTCAACCAGAAACAGCTGCAAACAGAAAGCTATAACAGTTAAAAGAAAAAGGAATCGATATAATATATCATATTCCTGAATTTCCTCTTGGGTATGAATAAAGTTTATCTAATGTTATCCATCCATCATCTAGACCCCCTTAGTCCTAACCAGGGTCCCAGGGATCAGCTGGAGCCTATCCCAGCTCTCTCTGGGTGAAAGGCAGGGGTCCACCCTGGACAGGTCCCCAGTCCATCACAGGGCCACATAGAGACAAACAACCTCACACACTCACACTCACTCCTATGGGCAATTTAGAGTCACCAATCAACCTGACATACATGTTTTTGGACTGTGGGAGGAAACCAGAGTACCTGGAGAAAACCCACACAAGCACAGGGAGAACATGCAGACTCCACACAGAAAGGCCCCTGATGGGTTTCAAACCAGGAACCTTCCTGCTGTGAGGCAACAATGATAACCACTCATCCACCGTGCTGCCCTATATTAAATTTAAAATACAAATATAATCTATTAACTAGAAGAGTAAATCATTTTCATAACACAATGTTCATTTTATTTATTTTATCAGAAACAATATACATTCGTTAACATTCAATAAATAAATTCCTATTTGGGTGAAAGGCAGTCCAGCTGATGCATCAACGTCCATCTTAGTGGAACAATGGTGGTGCAAGCGCTTCTACCTACAGACATGAAATAGTGTTTATTATAGTATTAATGTGCATTTCTACTATGTTTCTTCAATGTGGCATCATATAGTACTCAAACCGGCCAACACAACTAATTTAATTATGAATGTCATTTTAGACAAATAAGCATCACATCACTATCACGAATATCATGGAAAATCATTTGAACTTGTACTGGTAAATAGTGTTAAATACAAAATATCATCAGTGGGTGTACAGCTGAGATGTTCCAAAGCAGTTTGTTTTCATCCTCCCAAACTGAAGGGACAAATACAACAGAAAATAAATTCCTTAACCACATTGGCGCTTCCAACTCATCTGGCTAATTTAGACAACCAGTTAGTCATAACGTTACACGCAGATTAACTAAGTATTTCAAAATATCAAGAATACAAAGTGTAGCCCCTTGTCACTGTTACATGCCAAACATGATTGTTAGTGTGCCTTAGGCTTATAGGAAATTGCTGACTATTTATTATGGGTTATGTGCAACATCGTCCAGCTTGACAATGCAGTTGAATCAATGCCTCGCAAAAATTAAAATAATGCTAGAATTCCCTACACTTAGCAAGTTTCAATTTAAAACTTACTGCTCAGCCCATTGCTTCTGTACTTGTAGATGAACAGTACAAAATCATAGTAATCAGATGCACTTTAACCAAAACAAATCTAGCAGCAGACCAAAGTCCTCACTAGATCTCCCTGGGTACACACAGAGTCAACATACAGCAGGTACAGTAAGTTTGTGCAGCTACTATATGTTGCTGTAGAGTATGAATTTGTCCCAACAGGCAAAAGTGCACTGGCATGTACCATAAACACGCTTTTATTTCTGCTACATTCCTTTGGGAATCGTGGAATCGAAGAGACTAACAACATGCCTGTCAGCGCTGTGTCAGTCACAGCTTCTCAATGATTGAACACCTCTCCTATTCTTATTTTATATGTTTTTTAAAATGCAAAGCCTCTGTGCTCTCTCATCTATCTGCTTTGCCCTAGAAATGACAAGGATGGAGGGAAACATCAAAAAAGAAGAATGGGGTAGTTATATTTCCATAATAATCTGTGTATTTTCATACAAATAAAGACCTGCCTTACTTTGTATATATATATATATATATATATATATATATATATATATATATATATATATATAGCAGTATATATAGCATATATTTGTATACATAATTTCTATATATACACAGATGCCTTAAACAGAAACATCTCTTAAAGCTCTCTGGTACACACTAACATGACTATGTATGACAGTTATATTTTGGGCCGATATCAGGAGAAGTGATATCAAGAGCAACAGGATGAGGGAAAAGACATCACAGAGCTGGATTTACTATCCACAGTAAATGGCTTTGCTTTGCATGCAAGATATCAACAAGAGAAACAAAAATAACCCATATTAGACTACCACTTTAACAAATAATTCAATATTTGGAGAAAGTATTTAGTTTATTTCAGAGAATGAAATGAAAAGATCAATAAATCTGATATCTGTGTTTTAGATGCAGAGTTGGAGGGTTCGCCTACACTGACAAAATGAACAATTATGTCTAAGAAAACAATCCAGGGGGTTTATATGCAGGAAAGCCTTTATAAAATCAGTTTATCCAGCCTTTCAGTACTGCAGCATTTCCAGCTATATAGATCAGGTTATCAGATATGATAAGATGGAGGATCCAACAAATACTAACACCAGAAAATGCTAAAAACTATCTGATTGTGCATGGACTGAACAAGAAATAATGTGTGTTAATGAGTTAGTGAGCCAGTTAGATCTGGGTAGGTGTTCTTTTACTTTGGACGGAAACAGGCTATATTATCCCTCCTGCTTGCAGTGTTCGTGCATATCTAGGTAGGTAAAAAACATAATGTTTTTTGTAATGTGTGTCCGCTGACTCTTTAAACAGTAAAAAACAGGACACTGAAATGTGTAATTTCTTGATTATCAGTATGTGTCCAGACCTTGGTTGTTCCAGTTCAGAGTCTCCTCTGCATTCTTGAGCTGAGAGTCGATGTCCCTGAGCTGGCCCTGGACCAGAGGATGCTCCACACTGAGCACAGATTGCATCACCTGCATCCAAGCAGTGGGAGAGAGAAAAAAGAAAGATGGGCTGTGATTTCCAACTTGTGTCCAGAAATATAATTTTAATGTAACAGCCAGTTAAAGGCCATACAGAGGCCCAGAGCATTAAGGTATGTTTTCATCCTCATTATTGTCACTGTTCATAGATTGTTTCATGTTCCCATGACTAAATTGGACTTTAACTTTTAGCTACCTGAAGCAATGACATGCTGGATTTTCAGAATGTAATCATCTCATGTAGGCTGCCCTGATACATGTGGGATAGCTTTGTTGGAGCTGTCCTCTGTGTGGCTACATCAATGATTGGCCTTGTATTGTTTTATGTTATGTTATTAAAACTGCCATTTTGCCCCTTTCCCTTTTTCCTATTACAAGCTTTACAAAAATAATGTACAGCATCTTTTATGTGCTAATTTTCTCTTTTAAGCCATTCAGTGAACACATCCTCACAGTGCAAATTTGAATTAACATAATATGAAGATCAAATTTAAATAAGACTCCATGTTTGTCCTTTCACAGCAATCACAGCAAGATTATACTGATATTTAAACATGTTTAGTTCAGAATAATGCAGCTTATCCATGTCATAAAGTTGACATTTATGAAACTGGTTTAGGCAGCAGAAAAAAACATGTCTATGCCAAAAGCATGCCATATTGAAAGGTAGAAGCAGTGTTCTGGGCCCTATATGACACTAAGGAATTCACTGTGTTTTGTTGTGGCAGTAAAAAAGAAGAAATCAAGTTTCCACTCCCTCTACACTTGACGCTCCAAAAATATTAGCATGTATCCCCATACAACCTCATGCAGTCTTCCTGGTACCCATACATTTCTGTGATGTTTTTTGAAATTAATTTTTAGGGACTTAACTATGGGGTCGGTACTTTGATGCATCTACTGTATACTGCTGGCTTTGTCCACAGTAATATCTTGTGTTGTCACCAATATAGCACCTGAGGATGTAAATTGTCACCTTGCCAGTACAAATAAAAATCTTTAGCCTGCCATCTAGAGTTATTATTAGCTCCTCTACTGCCATGCTTTAATGCTAGAGTATCTTCACTGATTTTGGCCAAATTGACACGAACCTTATTGTATTGGTTCACGATGAGCTCCAGGTTGGCCACATACTGCCACAGCGTCCCCCTGGTGGTGTAGATCTGCATTGCAGTTTCAGGGATCGCCTCGGTCTGCCTGGCCTCCAAGTACTTCACTTCCCTCAGCACAGACGCCAGCTGCAGGAAATCACTCAGCACAATGAGATGTATACACATAATGAGAACCAGAATGTTGAAATACATTTTGATCCTGACAAGCTATCAAGCTACCCATATAATATCTTTATTATTATTCCCACCACCATGTTAGAAAAAGATTTTTAAAAATCTAAAGAATCAGTGTGAGAGTTTTAGTGTTGCTGGAAGAACTCTTTGCACTAAAACTCAGATTAATGAGATGTCAGCAACTCTTCAGGGCAGTGTGACCCAACATTACTGCCTGCAAAAGAAAAATTAAAATACTGACCCAACTAATTAAAAAGAATGTGCAGAGAAAGTACAACTTTGTTCAAGGATTTCTGCAGCTGCAGGCAGGTATATGACATGCTACTGGATGATATTTAATAAAAGAGATCAGTTTGATGTGTAACAAAGCTAATAAATCACTCAGACGTTGTCCACAATTGCTCAGAGTAAAAGGTTTACAAGCAGTGACACATCGAGCTGCCTGTAATGGATCAGTTTTTCTAGCATGTGGGCTTAATGCAAAAACCTGAGGGCTGAAGTTGACGGAGATCAGTTGAGTGGCCGGGTCTCTGCTGATTAATGGCAGGCTGAGGTTGTACTGAGATTTCTCGCCCACAGTCTCTGTCCATGTCTCATATAGGCTGGTGGTGTAACTAGAATACCAAAACACAAAGAAGACAATCTGCAATCGCAATCAAACATGAATTATTAGCACAGAAAAACAATTTATACCATTACTGCCATGGTATAACATTGGTTCATATTCTTGTTCAAAGGGCCAAAAGTATGAAAACAGCTAAAATTGTGGAAATCAACATACGCAACGAAAACAATCTGTTACAAGACCAATGAGCCATTTCCCCCGTTCTCTGAGGTTGTAAACAGAATGAGAGACCCCATTCACTTGTCCATATGAAGTGGACAATAAGAACACAGTTAGATGATGCAGGTGTGGAGGGGTGATATGAGGATACTCTGATTCATCATTGAGAGGCTGAGAGCAGACAATATGTGAAGGCTCTGTATAGCTATATCAATCTGTAAATAGCCATGATTATGATGAGATCTTCAGTGTGCACTGTGTGTTCCTTATTGGATTTCTGCTGTGAGCTTCATTTCCTGATAGTGGCACCACAGACGCAGAGGCAATCAAGTGCCTTGGTCATGTCCATAAATCTTGGTGAATTTTGTCTGTGGGGGTAATGAGTGAGAATCCCCGTCCTGTCCACAACTGGAATTTGTATAACAGTGGTGGTGTTCATGCGAGGCAGCGGCAATGATTATTACAGCATAACAAGGGCTCTAATTTCTAATGGGAGTAAATTGAGGGCAAAGAACTGGTGTTGTTCATCATCCCATTATGCTGGGTGGGGGGACTTACAGTGAAGGAGTGACATTAACTGTGTGAAGCATAAAGAACGGGTGCCTGTCTGCATATCTGTGTGTGTGTGTGTGTGTGGGTGTGTGTAGGTGCACTGTGTTGTGCATTGTATTCACCAAAGACCTAGTCACATAGTTCTGGGTATATTGCACACACACCTTTACATTATTATATTTATAAAGACTTAAACTGATGATAATAATTTCCTAATCATGGTCCTTCTGCACTCCATACCCCACTGTAATTATTACTATAACCTTACACTAATGTTAAACTTAGCTTTAAAAAAAACTAAGGGCTGCAGTTAATGGTTAATTGCATTATGGATTATCCTGCGAATTATATTTTTGATAAATAGATTAATAATGTGGTCTACAGCAATGATTAGCTCAGTTTAAGCACAGTTCTTAGCTGTCATGTAAATGACAGCCATAGCCCCAGCTTGTTCTATGGCTCATGAAACAACCAAGCAAGCCTGGCTGACTGCTCCAATGGCTCAAATGGTGGGCTGAAGAAACCATCCAAGACTATCCAGAGATCCCACTGAGGAAAAAGATGGCAGATGGGATCTCATCACCCATTGGGGAGCTCCTGTCCAGTGGATGGTTCCTGGCTATAAAGCAGGTAATGTCGCCATGACCAGCCATAGACACTGCCAGAGGCAGTTAGAGTTAGTGTGCCTTTGCATTCTGGATCGTGGAAATTGTGGTAACTACAAGCAGCTCAATGCCCCCCATCACTGCCAAATCAAGAGGTGCTCAGCTAAAATGAGCAAGGCAGAGCGGGATAACCTTTGGTCCCCCTCCTGTAATGGAGAACAGCTCTTGAGTCCTGCCACAAAATACAGCTAATTAGGGCACTATGGGAGGGAGAGGCTGCCAGAGCATCACTCTGCACTGTCAATAAAGGGCCTGCATGAAAGAGCAGAAATAATGGAAGACTGGCATAGCATTCAGCAGCATCCAGTAGTATCCTAGTAAAATACAAAACGTCCTAGTTAAATATGAAACACTTACCAAAGAATCATTTTCACCAGGAAAGGGGTTACTCCATTAGTGTTAGGGGGAGGGAATAAGAACAGTGTGGCAGATATACCACCACATAAAATAAACACAAAAAATACTGGTGTTGTATTTGACAGTACTTTATGTTTTGAGCAGCAGGCACAATCATGTTTTCAAAGCTTAGAAACATTTCTAAAACACAATTTTAACCTTAAAAACTACATTTAATATTATATTATTTCTTTAGTATTATTATTATTTTCCTTAAACATTGCACCAGATTTTTTGTTCTCTTAACCAGAAAGACAAATTGCACAGAACTCAGCTGTTAGGTCTTTCACCAGAACCCAGGGGCATCACCCTTCAAGTTTTAGCCTCTTCACAATGGCTATGACTGTATGTAGTCAATGCAATGTTAAGATCTTTTTGATTACTTTTAAGGCTCTTCAGGCCTCTATTCAGACTACATTTATGACCTCTTTGTACCATGTGAGCATGTACATAATTTGAGATCTCCAGACAAGTATTCTATCTGTTCCAGATGTCCAGCTGAACACTAAAAATATCATTTGCAGTAACAGCCTGACACACTAACTGATTTAAAAGATGTGGCATCTTTTAAATCCACTTCCCTGCAGACACCTCCCAACTACCTTCCCAATACGGTATCTAAAACCGGGTCACGATTCTTACAGTGTCCTCTAAATCAGGATATAAATGTAAAGTCAAAAGTGGTATACTTACAACGTCTGTTTGGAGACATGTCCTCACATATAAAGTACATAAACAGGCCATCTCCCTCTTTGTCACTCATTCAATTTTGTTTGGTTCTCTACAAATAACATTTCTTCACCTATGAGGGTGCTTTATCTTACAGGCATGCCTTTGGCTTGTTGAATGCAGTGTAAAAGGCCATTTCTCACTTGGCACCAGTGAGCAGTAACAGAGCATATGAGATTATGGAAGACCTGTGAAATAATCTGCAGAGTAGTGCTGCAGTAATGAGCACATCAATCACACCCAGAGCTGCACGTCTGCATACTACTCCACAAGGGCTGCTTCATAAATGTTACACACTCAAATAACGCAATTATAAATATTCAGTCTTCAAACTGCGTTGGTGGGAACTTACAAGAGAACATGTCAGAAAGAGAGTGTGTGTTACGCTTAGTTGGGATATTTACAGTGCGATAAAAAGTTGCCTGATTCTGTCACTGACTATTCTGTTTAATCTTCCTTTCTGTTCTTTTATTCATTAAAACATTCAATCTAAGCATGATGACATATAGTGCAACACGCTCACACACCTGTCCAACAGTTGCATCATCACCTCATACTTCTGGATGACCCTGGCTCCTTCTGCAGACTCCAGACACCTACAGAGAGGAAATTTTACAATCTATGTTAAGGTCATTCATTAAATATCTTTCCTGTGGCCATTATTCCAAACTATCATTTTTATGAAGCCTTTAAAATAGTGTGATTAATTTAAATGGAGATTGGTGGAAATGTATGACCACACCAAAGTACATTTTTTACCAGCTGTGCTGTAGACCAGAGAGGAGACTCACGGGTAGGAGAGGTGTCTGAATTTGGAGAAAGGTGTCTGGATGCGCTGCTGTAGCTCCTGGGCCCATCTCAGCCCCCCAGCTACTGCTGGCATATTCTTATTCAGCGGTGTTGAACCTGAGACGGCCAAGAATCGTGAATTTCGGTTAGGAGATATCCTGATATATCTGTAATACTGTAAAATCTACCTGCTGGTTTGATCTCTCAGTCACACTCCAGTGAGAGCCATAATTTTGCACCCTGCAGAAACATTTCTCACTCATGCACCTTTCTGCAAAGCAACTACATTAAGCAGTTAATTGTTCTGAGTCTCACCCTGAGTCTCTGCAGTTTGGATGTGTTTGTTGTAGAGAACTTTACAGCAGTCCAACTCCTTGTCAAACATGGAGACAAGGAAAGGGTATCGGTTCAGTGCATCTGCGGCCACTAAGGAGCGCTCGAGCAAGCTACCGAACATATCCAGAACCTGCAGGCATCAGATAAGTGAAACGGCTGTTAACACTTGTGTGTTCCCTGATGTTATTCACATTATGGGGACTCTGCTTTCCTCTTGGGGACCAAATGCTGGTAAAGCATTGCATTTTATGGTGATGATTTGGTGTAAGGTTAGTGAAAGGTAAGGGTTAGATTAAGGTTAGGCTAAGGCTTAGCCACAATGGTTATGGTTAAAGTTAGGGGAAGGTTAGGAAATTAAGGTAAGTCAATATATAGTCAATAATGAAAACAGACAGTGTGTGTGTGTGTGTGTGTGTGTGTGTGTGTGAGGGTGTGTGTGTGTGTGTGTGTGTGTGTGTGAGAGGGTGTGTGTGTGTGTGTGTGTGTGAGGGTGTGTGTGTGTGTGTGTGTGTGTGTGTGTGTGTGTATGAGAAAAATAGAGATTAAGTTTTACAGACCTTGAAGGTATGCTCCATTCCGGAGGCTTCATCAAAGGCCTGACAGAAGATGGCTCCTAGCCGTCGGTCTGTGTCATCCACCTTCAGTTTGAACTGTCTCACATCTTCTTCAAACTCCTGCAGGGCAGATAGCTCAGCTGGATTGACAGCCAAAACACCACACTGCAGCACAAGCTAACAGAAAAGAGCGCAGCATACTCCTTTTCACATCTCACTGAGTCAAAGCCATCCAGCAGGGAACACTGACTGGGTCTTACAAGCAAAGTAAATTGCTTTTCTTGCTATAACTTAGGAACATCTTGGTTAAGCAACTACACAGTACGGCCCTGAAAAAAGTATTTCAGCAGAAAAAAATATTTCTCCTCAATCAAATCATGAACTGAAAAGTATTCAGGAGTAAAAATTACACTGTAATTACACTTGTGTATACTGTTTCATAAAACCCTTGTTACCTGACCTTAGAAGTTCTGTAAAATTACTATTTGCCTACTTTTTCCAGTAGGAAAGTGAGCAAAAGTCCTCGTGAAATCTGTGATCCGAATACTCATACCCTATTGGTGAGGTCCAGGCAATCATAGGGCTTCTCTGTGAAGAATTTGTAAGTGTCCACAAACTCTTGGTGGAGCAACTGGACCTGCTGGCTAAGGACTCGGCCTCGGACACCTCCAATCTCCAGTTTCTCAAGCTTCAACAGGTCCACAGCTGTTAACAAGATGTCCTATATGGATACAAAGACAGGACATTTACGGTAATCCTGTTCAACTGCAGTATCACGGCAAAAAAGGTCTGGTTTTTAAAATAAACAGAGTTTCAATTTGGTATCTAAGACTGTGTACCACAATACTCTCATTTGTTACATTTTGATGAATTAACAGTGTCTCCATACACACCTTAATGGTCTCGACTCTGTTAATAAAGTGGTCAAGCCCAGAGAAAACCAAAAGCGGGGAAAAGTCCCAAGGCCTAACCAAGCATCCGTTCCTCTGGTACTGGCTCAGGTTGGCCTTACGGTCCTCGAAGGTGCTCCTAAAGAGCTGCAGGATCTCCAGGCTTGTCTGCACTTTCTGGATACTCTCTGAAACTTCTCCTCTCAGAACCTCTTCTGGAACCAGAAACACCTGGGCCTGGTGTTGTAGAGCAGTGACAGTTTGTTAAAGGTGCAGTATGAAAAATGTAAAAGATTTAGTTGCATTGAGATCACAAAATGTAACCTTAGGAGCACCGTTCTGTTTCACTGTCTAGAGAAAGTGTTAGGTTTGTCCATTTTAGACTACCATAGAAACATGGTGGCTCAACATAAAACTTTAATTTAGTGTTCAAATTTTTTGCCCACAGATACTTGGCTTAGGACCCTGTGTCAAAATTTTGGTTTTGATGCACTGATATTATGGCACACATATTATATAACACTGCAAACCACTGTATTCTGGATAGGATTACAGGTTTGACGCTGGGGCTCTGGGCAAATAAATTGAAACTGCTGCGTACAGACTGCTGCATCATTGTATGATGATGGGTACTCAAACGCCATATAACACATACACCATAACATACGCAGTCCAGAGAGAATGACAGGAGCATTAGAGAGCGTTTTGTGATGTGCTATACATTTCTCCCCGCAAAAACAGAGATTTGCGTCCAAACCTGGTCTTTACTGACAGCTGCTGATAACTAAAGTGCAGTTCAGAAACAACACAGTGAGGCTAGGCCATAGTGAAGGAACTATTGCTGACCTGCTGTATGAGGAGGTTGCAGGTCTCTTGCAGCAGAACGATGAGGCGTGCTGGGGTGTTGTAATACCTGGAGTTGGCCCACACCAAGCACACCGTGTGCATCAAAGGGCAGATCTGACTCCTGACGTCAGAAAAGTCCGCATTCTCAATGTCCTCAAACAGGCGCTCTAAGGGCTTTAAGTAGATGCAGATGTCCTTTGCCTCCTCCAGGGCTGGCATGTGAAAAAAATTGATAAATGATAATTCATGTTTAATCACGCTAAAATGGGTACGTGCCATACCTCAATCTGATTACATTTTTCTCTCAGATGTATTGAATGTTTCATTACCTGAAAGAACGTCCTGTCGCATGTTCAGAAAAGCAGGGGAATAGCTGCTCTCCACAGCCTCCAGCAGCATCGCCATCTTATTCACCTTAGAGGACTTCAGTTGGGAGTGGATGCTCTCCAAATCTGTATATCTTCAAGTAGTAAAGATAAAGGGTGTAAAAGTCTCACATTTTTAGCGGACCAATAGGTTGCGTTGCATCAGGTATCTGTAGATCTATTAATACTTTTGCGTGTAAAGTTCATTTTAATTTCTTAAGTTAGGGAACTTAGGATTTCCACCTAATTTCACACTGATAATTTACAAAATAGGATTGGACCATTAAAATGTAAAATGTAACTGTGTATAAATTAATGGCAGAAAACACCTTTAGAACTGGTCACTCCAAAGACACTGTAGCATTCCAGCTGTTAACTGCCAAAAATAATAAATTCAGAAGCCAAACAATATAATAAACTTTATCTTATATTATTAACTTTGTTTTTATTTATACAGAAAGCAAAACTCTGCTAAAGTGTGTGTTAACGTTAGTAGTACAGATGTCATTTACAATGAACCTGATATCAGGTTATGCAACCCTAAGCATGTTACTGTCATTTTGACTAACAACCCATTTCACATCCTTTGATGCAGGTTATTAGTATTTGGGAAAATAACCCTGACCTGCTGTTATTAGGAGTTTTAGTTACAACCTCCAAACTAGTGATACGTATATCTCTACTCAGTGAACAATTACGCTATACACAAGTTACTTCTGAACTCAAGGGCTGAAGCAACCACTATATATCTTCATATCCCCAAGTAGAAAACACATAGGGAGCAAAAATTACATTTGTGGAGAGGAAAAACACAAGTTGAAAGTAAGATACACAGTAATGCTGGCACTTAGCTACAAAGAAGAAGAGAGCTCTGGGCTCCAAATGACTTTTTTCACTTGATAGCGCAGGTGTTCTGAACAATTAGTAGCACCAGTGAAAATGTATGAAACAATTCAACTTTAAGGTCCTATAGGGACATGTGTTATTTACACCAGCACATCAGAACAAGAAGAAGTGCTTCTCAGGTGTTGCCAGTGGATGCTTTGTGTCTGTAATAATAGGGGTGCTGACCTGTTCTTCCAGAAGAGCAGCTCTGTGCATGGTGTGGGGTTTCTGCCTTCCAGCAGAGCCTCAGAGGAGTCTTTCTTCAGGACAGCACGGATTTGATGGCTCCACTCAATCACTGCTGACTCCAAGGAGTAAATGATGCTCTTATCCACTGTTTCCTCTCTGTAATGTTTTACAAGTAAAACTTTTAAGAATGTACTGGTATGACATATAATGGACTGACATGAACATTTATGACCTAGCTGTTTGTTTACCTTGTTTCTGTCTCCAGGACGGCTTGCTCCACTTTCTCAGAGCCTGCAGGAAGAGGCAGCAGAGTCTTGCCTTGGACTTGGCCTGACATCACAAACACACTGGTCTTCAGGGTGTGAACATGGCGCCTGACATCCTGCGACACTACTTGTGGCCATTCTGTGTGATTCTTACTGTTAGATAGCAACGGGGCCACAACCTGAGGGAGTGGAAGTAAACAGGGATTTTTTAGTAAGAAAAAAAAGGTTTGCTTTGGAGTAAACTTTTAATGCATTAATTGGTGGAAGAAACATTCACGTACTAAATCAATGTATTCAAAATTTAAAACAAGCAAAATATCCTGGTTGTATTACGTGGTTCACAGCACCTGAAATAAAAATACCCATTATGCAGCAGTATGGCCTCTGACATGACTGTGTGATAATATTGGATTAATCAATCTTGTAGCTGACAACGATGGAGCTAAGTCTAGCTCCCAGTGGTCCTTGTGTAAAAATGTGTTTATGGTAAATTAATTAACTGTAGATTTAGACACCTAATCTTCAGGGCCCATCTGACAAAAAAGCCTGAAGATAAACTTTTAAGGCCTTTATTATTACTAAATATTGTGCATATTCATCTTTGCCATTTTTGCTGTATAATTGACATTTTCAATACATTATTGTTAGTCATATATTTTAGACTCAATACATTTCAGTGATTTATTTTTAACCTTATTTACATTATTAGTCCTATGGTTAACACTTCATTTAGTCTGCCACATACAGTGGATGCTTGGACTTGGCAGTGTAAACCCACTTCATTGCAAGTTAAAGAGAGATATTATCATGCTGTTCCTAAACGCACCTGATGTAAAAGTACTGATTATGTATTACTGTGCATCATATATGTGACACAGGCTGCTTTGCTTACTAGTAACATAGTCTTCCCTTTTAAAATGCAGTGAAGTAGAAGTTTAAAGCGCTTATTGTTTGCAAATGAGGAGCGTTAACTAATGCACACAGTGCATCACAGAACGTGAAGAAGAACAGTGGGCTCAGGGGGAGCTGGGGTTTGCCTTTGCCTTAGAACATGTCCTGTCGACATTTACACAGAAGTGGACCTGAGACAGGACGGTGGACCTGAGTGCTGACAGTTGCACCGCAGACCACGAGACAGTCAGCTCAGTAAATGAGCAGTGCGTCATGCATGTACTAATAATTAACACGGCTCTCACTGCGCTGCTGCTCACCTCTTCGACTAGAGCAGAAAACTGATCCAGCGGGGCGTAAGAGAGATCCCCGTACACCAAGTTCTCTCTCATGGTGTCCGGCCTGAGCGCAGAGTTCTTCCGTTTCACGAAGTACACCGCCTTGTTCCTGGACCTGCCGCTGAAGGCGGCGGCGGGCTGCAGCAGTCCGGCCGCGGTCAGGCTCACCACCAGCGCCCTCGGCTCGCTTTTGTCCAGGAACTCTTGCAACACCTGCCTGTTCTCCTCGCTGGACACACATTTCTGCCATTTGTCCTGTTTTACTTTCAGCGTCCTCAGCACGTAGTCCGCTATGAAGTCCAGTCTCTTGTCCTCAGCGGGTGACTCGTCCATGCTGTCCCGGGCCAGTCGGTCCCGCTGAGGGCATGGACTGATTGTGTCTCGGCCTCCATGGCAACGCAGAGTTTACATGAATCAGGCCGTTGCTGAGGAGACACGAGCGGCCTGGAGCCGACCCAGGACCGGGGCATCCCTCTGTCCCTCTTCAGTATCAGGGGAAAGTTGATGTCAAAGTTTTAGTGTAAGAATTTGTGTCTGATTTTTTCACAGCTTCAACTGTCTTGTTAAAAAAAGCACAACTTAAAGTCACATCTGCTCCTCCTTCTTTGAAGCCTCAAAATGGTTGTCAAAGACAGATGTCTCATGTCACCTTGAAAGGCCAGTGCACTGCGGTGTCAGGCTGTATCTATGTCCAGTCATTCAAATACTCCTCATGGATTCATAGCTCTGCCACACGCTACATGTACAGGTCCACTTTAAGCTGTGTGGCTTTACATCTCCCCCTCACTACAGTTCAAACAGATATCATACTTCACTGACGTGTGATGTTACTGTGCAGGTCCTCTGACTGTGGCAGCAGCCTTCACTGTCACACACTGAGCATACATCCTTTCCTTTCTAAAAAAACACCTGCATATTCAAACAGCAGCATGGGTTTTGGAGAAAAGGAAATGTGCTTATAGGAAATATGAATAAATGTATTAGACGCAAATTATCAGAGGCAGAGCATTTATGTTTTCTTTGTAGAGTATATTTTTAAATGCGCCCTGTTGGGTTCAATTATGATGAGCATCATTACTATTCTGAGTTACATTTTGATTCACTTATCACATGCTGAGGAGAGAGGAAGTTTGCCTCTAAGATCATCATCATTAGCTTTATCATCATTTTAATGGATATGATTTGATTAGACAAAACATGTATTATTTAATATAAGTTTCTTTGATGCTACTGTTGATCCCATTGGTTTTATCAGCACTGCTGCTGCTGGTTAACTCAGCAAATGTGATTGCCAGAGTTGGCCACAAGGTGACATCACTGTACTTACAATGCTAGAGGCAATGAGTAGTTATCTAGATTACAGCCTGTTTAATTTCACATTCGAGCTTTGCTGGGTTCAAGGCTTTTACTAAGCAAAGTAATCAAACACCGTAATCCTGCTCCTTGCAACATGAAACTTCAATGGTGTCTGATCAGTGATGAATATCTCATCAATGTACTAAAGTCTCATCTGTGCCCAAACTATTCACCCCCATAGAGCTGTTTCATAGAGCTAGCTGTAGCCAACACAATGAGTGTGTATCCCGCTCAGCACTCTGATGTGGGATGAGACAGAGGATTATCAGGAACATGACATGAAATGTTTTGTTTGATGCTTTTTGTCTGATGGATGTGGATATCATGATGGACCATAATAGACCTCCACAGAAATCGTGTGTTTGAATGAATGTATATGTCTGTGTGTTTATGTGTGTACAGAGCGGAAAGTGTGAGTCATTCAGATTGTTCAGAAGCTGCGACTGAGGAGGTTCAGTTCCTCTGAATGACTTTGAAGATTAAGATGACAGACCAAAGAGAACCATCGCAGCCAGACTTTCCATTTCAGAATCAAACAAGCTGACTGTTCACTGATATGGCTGAGCCTCTGGCTACATCCAGCTGGGTGGCTAGACACTCGAATTTATAAACCAGGAATGCCTGCCTTGCCCCCAATCTGTAACATGTCACCAAGTGCAGTGGTGTGGCTTGCTGCTGTGTTTTAACAGTATTCAGACAGCAACTGAGGTCTACATATACATGACAAATACTGATACAGTCGTAGATTTATCATTATGGCCCTGTATGTACTGTGGACTGAACAAAACTGTGTTTAGTGTTTCATTTAGTTCTGAGTAATTATCTGACTAATTTTCACCAGTATTTCTATAAAATAGAACGTTACTGTCAGTCAGGCATATACACACTGATACAACTTCAGATGACCCTGTTTTTATTTTAAAAAAGGTTTTACTAGTGTCCTTGTGATGTTCATAAGCAGTCTACCCTTCCTAGTTTACTGTGGAATTCTAAGAACATAGTTTTGCATTTTGATATAGTGCATTTTTTTCAACTGCCTGTGTTGCTTGTTTCTTGACTGATGGCTATTTATTTCTGACGCTTGTTTTCACTAATTTCCTTGAAAAGCCCATCATACAGTACACTTGACACTGTATAAATTGGCCAGACTGTTCAAGTGTGTGACTGCAGTTTCTAAGAGCGCACAACCACTTTTTAGATCACAGTGGCTGTCACATAATCAGTTAAGCCTATGGTTCCTTTTAAACAGGAACAATTTAACAAACAAAGGTAAATATACATTTCAATTTAATCTATTTTATTTGCATAGCACCAAATCACAATACAATCACCTCAAGGCACTTTACAAAAAATAAAAAAAGCAAACAAACCCCTTATGAGCAGCACTTGGCAACAGTGGAGAGGAAAAACTCCCTTTAACAGAAGAAACCTCCACTTGGGGGGCCATCTGCCTCGGCCGGTTGGGGTGAGTGTATCGTGGACTGCTACTCATCCAACTCTATTGTATAATGTTCGTTGTGGCTCTGGTGGGTGCTTTTTGCATTTGGAGAAAATAATACTGAAATAGTCAAATTGGGATGCAGACTAAAGATGATGTGGAATTTAAAAAACATCTGACCTTCAGCCTCTGCCAAAACTGTTTACAGTGGAGATGGGGAGCTGCTGACCTCGACTGGGGATATTGTCAGACAGTGGAAGGAATTCTTCGAGGATATCCTCAACCCTGCTGATGCATGGCTGACACGCCTCTGCAACATCACGTGGCGACAGTACCCCTGGATTGGCAGACTGGTGTGGTGGTCCCTCTTTTTAAAAAGGGGGACCAGCGAGTGTGCTCCAACTATAGGGGGATCACATTCCTCAGCCTCCCTGGGAAGATCTATGCCAGGGTGCTGGAGAGGAGAATCCGGCCGATGGTAGAACCTCGGATCCAGGAGGAAAAATGAGCTTCCTTTGAAGGTTGGCTGGGTGCTCCCTTAGAGATAGGGTGAGGAGCTCAGTCATCCGGAAGGAGCTTGGAGTAGAGCTGCTGCTCCTCCACATTGAAAGGAGCCAATTGAGGTGGCTTGTGCATCTGCTCCGGATGCCTCCTGGGTGCCTCCCTGGGGAGGTGTTCTGGGCATGTCCCATTGGGAGGAGGCCACAGGGAAGACCAAGGACGCGCTGGAGGGACTATGTCACTCGGCTGGCCTGGGAACGCCTCAGTGTCCCCCCGGAACAGCTGTTGGAAGTGTTCAGGGAAAGGGAAGTCTGGGCATCCCTGCTTAGGCTACGGCCCCTCAAACTTGGCCCCGGATAAGCGGAAAAAGATGGATGGATGGATGGATGGATGGATGGAATTTGAAAGATGTGGGTATTTACCAGAAGAGGGGAAAACAGAATAAATAATAAATTATGCTGTTGGGTACAATTTGGAAAATGTAACCTCCACTGTTTCTGGAGCTCAAGCCATACTGGGGACTAAAAGTCAAGATATCTGGAACTCTGTTGGTTTGCTTTTTGGTCATTCTTTTCAGTGTGTATGTCATCCCACAACTTGAGTAAAGTGCAAAACCAAATCATTGGAGTGCTCATTTTAAAAGTTTGAATGCAAGAAAATACTTCAAACAAAGTGGTTGATGGACATTACGCTTAAAGGATGCTTGTCCATTTATCTGAGAAGGTACAAATCCTATTTCTGACAAATTTAGTGGTGCTGCAGATGATATTTTTTGGAATAGTGAAAGCATAATAAATTACAGTCATGCCCACCTAAAGCAGCACAACTGCAACACTGTGAATGCCTTCAAGGGGGAGTTTGTCCAAAGGTGTGGACAGTAATTCCTATTTGCATGACACACGTACAAATACTGTACTTGCAAACGACTCTTAGAGGGCAGCTTGGATTGTGATGCAGCCATACTGTAGTAGGCAGTCTGGCTATGTGGACTCATTAAATATTTAGCCCTTTCAACATTATCGGACCAGAGGAAATACTTAGATTGAAGCATACTGCTGCATTTTAGACAAAATAATTGTAAGTGCATATGTGATGATAGGAGATGATTTTTCTTGTCACTGAGCCTTAAAATCACAAGACGATAAAACAGGGGGAATAAAGACTGCCAGTCAGTTTATGACTTAACTTACAGTTAAGCATAGGAGACATAAGATGGTGTTGTAATTCCTAATTGTCATCAGCAGGCGTCAGTAAAGCTCTAGGTTTATTTCATGGCTTTCTGAGGCTTGAATTTACTCAAAACATGTAGTTTTAAAAGGATAAAATAAATGATATACTATTTATTTTTAAAAGACAGATTTTACTTTATTAGGTTTTGAATGCTGTGCTCTTTGCAAAGAACAGTAAGTTCCACAGAACCATCTGACCACAAGCATTAAACACAATTATCTCAATAAGACAGACACACACTTCCAGTCCTCAGGGCCTCTGGCTCAATTTCATAACATCTGTGTCAATGTTAGCTCAATCTCAAAGCATGAATATGAACTACAATATTAGAATATTGGGTGTACGCTGAAAAAAATGTCCCTGGAGGTATTACAAACTCATTGCAGTGATGCTTTCCTTTGTGTGTATGTGTGTGCTTCGGTTCAAACATTAGTTCACTGTGTAAAGTTTACCCTGTTTCAGCTTCTCATAAAACCTTTTAAACAGGTACAGTACAAGAGGCATTTATTAACTTCTTTAAACACTTCTTTACTATCTATACTTCACCAGTCCCTCTTGTTTCCTTATTATTTTATTGCTTTAAGATGTGCAGCAGAACCAGAGAGCTGAGTTGGATTCAATTCAGGAGAACTAATAGTGTTGGTATTTGTCCTTAACTATCCATCAACACACTCTCATTCCTCTAAAATAAAACGCTTTACCATGGTCAAGAATCACATACTTAAGTGAGCAGCGTGAACAGTGAACATGAACAAAATAGCAAGTCACTTATGTATTTCCATGCATGTTAGCTTACTCATACAATATCAACAAACCAGGACTCAGGAGACATTCCTGTTTGTTTAACCAAAGTTTCTGAATGACTTGTTCTTGGCCTGTGTCCAGGATGTCTAGAACGTCAGATACACCTGGACTGCAAACCTCTCTTCCCATCTTGCTTCATGTTTTCTGATTCAGGTGAAGAAAAACACCGCATTTTTATCACAGTGCTTTGATGAGTCATAGAAATGGAGGATTGCATGTCTTAAATGAACCCAACATGTAAGGAGCTTTAGTTAAGTACAGAAGTAGTTCTTAATTAATTCTTAATTATTAAGCTTGTTTTCTTGTTGTTTTGAGAGCACAAGATAATATAACCTGTTATCTCAAGAAATTGGACTATTGTTTTCACCTTCAATAGTCAGTGTTTCATTCTGGTTCATTCCAAGTTGGGTCTTAGTTTTGTAGTTTTTGGTTATCACTGTGTTGGTGACAGCGTACTAGGGATGTCCTATTTTATCCACCCATCCATCATCTATACCCGCTCTTCCTGGCTCAGGTTCACGGGGACCTGCTGCAGCCTATCCCAGTTCTCTTTGGGTGAAAGGCAGGGGTCCACCCTGGACAGGTCCCCAGTCCATCACAGGGCCACATAGAGACAAACAACCTCACACACTCACACTCACTCCTATGGGCAATTTAGAGTCACCAATCAACCTGACATACATGTTTTTGGACTGTGGGAGGAAACCAGAGTACCTGGAGAAGACCCACACAAGCACAGGGAGAACATGCAGACTCCACACAGAAAGGCCCCTGATGGGTTTCAAACCAGGAACCTTCTTGCTGTGAGGCAACAGTGATAACCACTCATCCACCGTGTTGCCCCGTCTCTTTTTATCTAAAATTTTACTTCTCATCTGAGTATTGCATACAATACTGGCATGATCCTTAGCCAATTAAATTTAAAATTCAGTGTGCAGCTGCAGCAGGCTGGCTTGTGACTCAACAAATTAAAATTATTATAGCTGCTACCTGTTACCTTGTTATACCACAGCACAGCAGAAGTCACCTGTTAGCTTGTCATTTAATAACACAGCAGAAGTCACCTGGGTGGTATTCCAGAAAGCAGGTTTAACAAACTGTAAACTTAACCCTGAACTCTGAGTTGATTAACTCTGAGTTAATTGCATGTATGCCATCATCATTGGAGCTTATATATTAAACAACGATTCATCATGGCAACAGAGAAAAAAAGGTCTATGCTCTTCATGCAAGTTGAATCAGAAATATACTTTTTTCAATTTTCAGGTTTCTGTTTTTCCGTTAGATATTTTATGGATATAAAATTGAACAAACAAGATAAAAAAAATTACAGTTGACTCAAACAGAAAATTGAACTGATAGGTGTTACGGTACATGTCCTTATGTGGTCTTGAACACATAAACACTTCTGAAAAGTAAACAATAGGCCTACAGCTGCAGCAGCAAAGGAGAGGGAACTGGCTTTAGAGAAAATTGCTATTACTTTTGCAGACTGAAACTCAGAGTTTAAATGATCTCTGTTTCTGCATTTTGCCTAGACTCAGGGTTAAATTACTCTGGGTTTGCATTAAACCCACTTTCTGGAGTAACCCTCATTAGCTTGTTCAACAACACAACAGAAGTTTTGTCAGTGTCATTCTGAGAGGCAAAGATAGCAACACACACACACACTGACCACATGGGTGCTGTGTCAGGACATGAACTGTGGCTTTCAAGATGATGTTAAGCAACATTAATAGCACTGTCAATGACCAGAGAAGGGGACTGTGGTATAAAACAAACACACACACACATATACACAAATGTGAGATTAATAGAGGTTTCATGCCTGTATCCCTGACAGTGACCTCATACTGTACATGTGACGGTGAAATGCCAAAACCAGCACCTACAAAGAGCATAATTAAACACACAGCACCAACTGGGACTATTTGATTTCAAAGGAAGCAATTTCAATGACCAGTCGTCAAAATGCTGGAAAACAGCAAAACCACGCATAGGCCACAAGTGGACATAGAAAATGTGATTCATTTTGCATCCGGTTTCCCTCAGCGGACCCAATCTGCAATTTAGATACACACACACACACACGAGTTGCATGAGTTGTGTAGCTTTTATATACCGGTTCCAAATCATTCCTGTCAAAGCTGGCTAACCGAGAAAGATATGCCACAATTCATAAAGCCAAACATCTGTTTCAGTAAAAGCTCAGTTCCTGATATGTTGCCAGATGCCACTCAAACCCTTCAGGTTGCCAAGCCTGACGTTCTTAACAATCCAAACCTGACACTGGCAGGTCTGAAAGCAGCACCTGACACCTGACGCTGTTTGTGCATGAATGTGTTTGAGGAATCTGGCAAATACCTCAGCCTCTTGGGAATGCCAGTAATTCCGAATGCTTCTGAATGATGCTTTTCTTTCTTGGTTTGGATGGAGCTTGATTCATTTGTTCACTTCACGTCAGGAGCAGCAGCATTAATCATACTTGACTCAGTCTAAGCGAGGGTGAACTTTTTTTTTTATTATTTAGTCAAATCAGATGAAGTATTTATATCTTTGGCATTTTACTCAAAGTCTTGCAATACATTCTTGTGTTTCTCAAATGTGAGGCAATAGGCTGCTTCTCTTTAAAGCTCTACTGACCTTCATGACAACATATTATTATGCAGCTCTTGGGGTACAAGTGGTCTTCCCAGGACTGTCTGAGTGTACATATTTGAAAGCCACTACAGTGAAAGAAGTACTGTACACACTAGCCTTTGGTGTCCTCACAAAAAGAGAAGAGCACACCCAGAGACAACATGTCAAATTATTTCTGGAGGGATGTGAGACACTGAAGAAGCACAGGCCAGCCAGTGGATGAAAAAGTTGATAACAAGGTGAGAGGAAGCCGATGCTGTTTATCTGGGCTTATTGCATGGCTGTAATCACCAGGCCTTGCGGTTGCTGAATTATGCAGTTCTACAAATAACTTAAAACGACCCTGGTTTCTTAGTTCCTCCAGGGGAAAGGAGGTGAGATGTTTTGTGGTCATCGGCAGTTGTTGTATTCTGCCAGTCAGGTCTAGGCCTCCAAGTCATGTGGAGGTTTTTCAGAAAGAATGCTGATGGCTTTTAAAGAGCTGCAGGCCATGACTGGATGGGTAATTTTCATACTTTCGCGATTTGGTAAAGAGCCAAAAGCAACATGCTGCAGGCTCAGTCTCTCTGAAGCAGGATATTGGGTTAGTAATGGCTGTCAGGGGACCATCAGAATGACATAAATGTAAGGCCTTTTTTAACACATGGAATTGAGAGCTAATAGAATTTTTAGTATGCATGAAACCGATTTTAAATAGGTTAGCCAGACACACGCTGGATTGGTATTGTAAAAATGGTTTAAAGTTCAGGTCACATTTAATCTTGCATCACATAAAACTGCTTGTTTCCCAGTATAGAAAGAAAGAAGACAAACATCCTGAAGGCAGATTTTAAATTGCACACATTTCACCATTAAAGAAGCTATAATCAACAATTTTACACAACAGTGTGTTCAAATATGACACAAATTGTAATCAAATTTCCAGAAAACTGAAAATCCAAAAGAACTGTAGTTTCTATGTGCTGTTTTTATGAGTGAAACACATTTTGTTTGTATAGTTATACAAACCTTTTTGCCTCAAACAAGTGCAATGACAAACAAACAATGTGAAAAGAGTCACTCACAGTGAATCACTCTTACACTCAGTTAAGCTTTCCAGAATTTGAGCAAGTTTCACCTCATTTAGCTCTCTGATAAAACTTTTACATTCTCAGAACACATGTAGTTTCGTTTTCAGCCACATCAGGCAGCAGCCACATCAGGCAGCTCTTTTAAGTGGAATAGAAACACAAAACCCTACAAAAGCCACGCTGCTCATATTGAATTTCGTGATATTTAGGATTTTATGGTATATCTGTTTTTCCTGTTGTTGAAAAGCTTTGGATGAAGATATTGTACATCCTCATGTATGTGCAATAGTTAAATACAAACCCCATTACAGGGCGTAAGGTTTTGAAAGACAGACCCCAAACTGTCCTAGATCCAAAATAAAGAAGGAATATTTATGCATCCTTTCACTAAGGTTAGTGATATCAATATTAGTGTGTCTGAATCTTTTAATGCCTGATCTCTTTCTAGATAACAGAAAATGGAGCAAACATTTGGAAAATATTTGGTTATGAGGGCTGATAGATTTGTACATAGATAATGAATTTTACACATTTTATTCTATGGCACATGAATTGGAATGGGAGGTTTGATTTCTGTATAGCCATGATCTGTTTTGATCTTCAGATATTGACATTTTAAGGATGACATGCTTCAAAATACACCACACATCCTTCACATAGGTAAGGTGTGGGGAAAAAAGAAAGTTACTCTACACTGTTACAGACTACTGTTCTACAGAATGAGGTACTTTTCAATAACCACTCTGTAATTCTTTAAGAATATTATTGTTGAAGTGATTATACTTCTTTCTACACTTTTAAATTGCATAAAATTGTACTCAGAAATAGCAGTAATGTAATAGCCTCAATTTCTTCTCTAACTAAGGGCCCACTGGGTTTTAGCCCCGTGGTGACACCTTACCTGGGCTTCAAAACAGAATCTGGCAGCAGCCGTAACCCCACCATGGTGCTTGGCCTGGCTGGATTCAGAGAACTCTTCCAAATAGCCATGTAATCAAACCAATTAGGAGCCAATTAGAGGTAGGACTTCACCTATGAGGTCAGTTTCCACATCGTTACTGGATGGCCCCCAGACTATGGTTTTATAAATCATTTCGAGCACACACGGTAACAGCGAAAATGATTTTCTCTTTTTTTTCTTTGAGTTGAACTAAAACACAGACGTATAGCAGACAACACAAGCCTGCTGGAATATGATACAATATGTACCGTAGAACTCTTTCAGGCTCAGATGTGTTCTAAATCATAGCAGCTATGGATAGACTGTGTTTGTGGATGTTGAAACAGAAACGTTGTGTCATGCAACGGCCACAAATCAGCTCAGAGGCCACCAAGGCTTCCAGTAGTAGTTTTCTAACAGGCTAACAGAAAGGCTCTGCTGCTGATGCAAAGACATGACGTGACGATGTCTCTGGCATGGCTGGTGAGTGTCCTTTACCTCACAGATTCCTGTGATACGACTAAAGTAAATTTGGGCCTTGTTGTATATGCCTTACAGAAGTATACTGTTTATTTAACATCTCCAGTGTGCTGAGTTATGACTAGTAATGATTACTCAAATGCCCAGTGTTTGGGCTATTGTACCAGGATTGCCTCCAAACAGGCCCACTGGTGTTTATTTGAATTTTCCATTTTATATTGCCACATGTCATTAGGATATTTGGAGTTTACACTGAGTGATGGATCATTTCCTTCACCCCTCTGTGCTCACCCAAAAACCTGCTGGATGGTGCATGCTTGTCCCAAAGGTGCAGAATATGTGAATGTGTGTGTCATGTGTCAGTGACTAGAGATGATGGCACCCTGATGCAGATGCCCTTTTTCATTCCACTACAGACAACACCTATAAATGCTGTTTGTGCCATCTCTTGTACTCATAGCGCCTTCCAGTTTTAAACTATATTTCCACAATAGAAATTAGCAAAATAAACACCTATGTAATCAATATAAAACGGCAGCCCTGATGTAAATGCCATCATCATCTTAAGTTATTATCTTAAAATGTTTGTAGGTTGTCAAAGAGGTGTTCATTAGTTCATTCCCCACGCACCCTAAAAACAGGAAGTCATTATACAGTATGCACATATTTAAACTTCTTAAATTCAATTCACAGCAGATGAAAATCAGCCTTGTGGCTATGTCTACTAAACTTATATCACATCATCATGTTAATCAAAGCGTGCTCTCTGTGATAAGTAACATATGTTCATGTAAGAATGGATTTAATAATTAGAGGGGTTGTAGTTCTGTGGTTGTACTCAGCTCTATGTTTTCTATGTGCTCTCTGAGTTCTTGACAGGTCTTCCAGCCTATCAGTATTACGTGATGTGAATGCCATCACAAATGGATGTGCATACTGTAATTTCTTTGCTTAGAAGCCACAAGAAATTAGCAAGTGAACAGTAGGTTAACTAGAGTGATCTGATGGCTCAAACATCAGGGCTTTGCAGTGTTTCTCCTCAGCTCAGAAGCTACTGTCATACGAAAAAGGAATCATAAATTAGTTCTCCCTGTAATCTCTACACCCTGGCTGGCTGTTCCAACATGTCCTCCTAGATTTAAAAGCAACAGTGTAATATTTATGTTGGCTGAAAAAGAATATGCATCAAACTTTTTTTGATGTATTAAAAACACTGCTGGATGTTGTTTACACACGCAGGTGAAAGCTCTGTGCATAAAATCCTACTTTCGCCCTGTTTGATGTCAACGCTTGAAAGGCAAAAATCAATCTTAAAACAAGATAAGAGTTTCTCGAGCTGAGGTTTGTGGAATCACTGAATATCAATTGGATGCTTTTATGAATTTGAAATATTTCAGTGGAAAATGGGCTTTAAACACCTGACAGCATGTGAATGAGTTCATAGAATTTTGTCCTCTGTTTTCCCATGAAGCCCTGCTTCTAAAAACCTTTTCTAACAAAAGATCAATATGTTTGTTATAAAACAGAACAACTTAATGTATCTCTTGAATTCTGGACAAAAACAAGTGTAATTTATCTAAAACTTTGTCATATTATCAGGGATTCCAAATGAGTAATTTCTTGGCCGCCAGTGCTGCTGGTAGATAACCCTGCAGAAATGCGTTCACTGCACTGTAGTTACACTAACCCCAAAACCCTGTTTCATGGGAAATGGGACATTGCTTATTTTGAATGTCATGCCTGATATAAGTAGCACACTATGCCTCCTCTGTTTCATGTGCAACTCCACTTATTTGGGGTGATGTAATTCAATTTGAATTCTCATTATACAAGTTGTGTATTGAAATATTCATGTCATTTATGGAACATGTGAAAAACAGAGGAGGCATAGTGCTTGTGCACATTACATATTGAATGTTATAACAAGTAGCACTCTTAACATAAACATGGTGTCAGTATACATGTTAACACTGAATTCTGTCATGGTTAAAGTGTGAAATGTACAGTGGCCGACAAGGGCAAATGCCCCACAACAGCCAAAACACATGCAAGAGAGAAACGCAGCAACTGCAACTGCGCCAGGCCTGTAGGGGGACCATGAACTGAGGGATGCTATGAACAAAGTGTGGCTAACTTTTACAGAGGCGAGAGAGACACACGTTGTGATATAAGCCGCGTCTCATTTCGGAGGCTGCATAATGAGACGCAGCTATAGTTTTGAACTGGAACAGAATGAGCGTTTCTCTGATGTTTGGTTTCATGTGCGCTAATATGTGCTAACAATGTTCTACTACACGTGTTTACTGTCATACAACATTGGGAGACATGGGGGCGGGGGTTGATTTTGTAGGGTGGGATGTCTGAACGTTTGTTTTCCATTTATTACTTTTTAAACACTTGGCCGTCATGTTTTACAATACTATAAAAGTACAGTGTACAAGTGGTTAAAAAGAAATAAATGGAAAGCGAACCTTTGTTATGTCGCCTCTGTAAAAGTTAGCCAAACTTTGTTCATAGCATCCCTCAGTTCGGGCTCCCCCTACAGGCCTGGCGCAGTTGCAGTTGCAGATGCAGCGTTTCTCTCTTGCATGTGTTTTGGCTGTTGCGGCGCATTTGCCCTTGTCGGCCACCGGAGTAAATGCAGTGAATGTGAGATGAACCATTAAAAAACAGCACCACTCATGTTTTGCAGACCCAGATCTCACGTTGAATGTCATGGATGTTGACAGTGCTCTGATTACACACTCATAAATCTGATTTCATGACCTGGAAACATGCTTACATTATTGGATAAACCTTCTGTGCATACAAGTGCACTGAAGATGAAAGGCCTGAACTGTAAGAGCATACTATGCAATAACATACAGTGGGTTACTTACCAAGCACCCCCATCACATTATTAGAAGATTGTGGAGGTCAGGTGGTGCGAAAGGAGAATCCAGTCAGTGCAGCATTTTCAATTCTCTTGGGGGTGAGGGCAAATGAAACCTTTGATACGGAAAGTGGTTGGATTGTTCAGGAATGTCCATCCTTTCCAGTGTTGTTAGTGCTGCTTTTGCTGAGTGCATTAATATACATTGAGGAGAGACTGGCATCTGTACTTAGTTAGTGGGTTCATGTTGAGATTGTGGGCAGCAGTGTGGTTTGCTCAGTGTAAGGAGCTCAAATCCACACAGTTTAAGAATCATTTGGATTTATTACAACTTTGATGTTATGTAAATTGTTTTGGTTGTTATATGTTACAATAACATTGCACTAAGCAAATTCTTCTTTTGCTTTCAGCTGGCTTTTTCCTTTTCCCTGGCTTTTTCTCCAAAACATCTAACATGAGCTGTCCCTCTGATGTCCTCATTCCTGATCCTGTCCATCCTCGTCACTCCCAGAGAGAACCTCAACATCTTCAGCTCTGCTACCTCCAGCTCTGCCTCCTGTCTTTGTCTCAGTGCCACTGTCTCTAAACCAGACAACATTGATTTCACTAAGCAAATTGATAGCTAATATTTGAATGCAGTGACATAGCTATCAGATAGTTTTTTCAGGGGATGATACATAAGTGCTCAGATTTAGCCAGATTATTAAAACCAATTTATGCTCATTACAGTGGAAAACTGTGTACACACAGCTATAATAGGTATGGTATGTTAAAGTTGAGAATGGGTCTGTAAATTGATGGATGCAATATTAGCATTTATTTTGAATCATATTGAGTGTAAGCCACCTGTTGAATGCGAGTCTGCTAACCATATGCTAAAACTCTAAATCTGAGTTTAGGGAAACTACAAAGTTGGGTGATTATTCTGTGCAGTTTGTTTGTTTTGGGTGACTCCTTTTCATATTACACACGGTCTTTTGATCCATTTATTTTTGCCTATGTTAAATATACAACTTATCTTGACAGTAAGTATATGTCCTGGTACCGTGAATGAGATAGTGCTTTAATCTGAATGCATTTCCAATCATACTCCAAGATCGCTGATGGTGTATGTCATCATGTCTTTTTTTCTTCTATTACATCAACCTACAGCTCATGATGTGTGCTGCACTTTAGAACCCACCTTACAACAACAGGAACATTTGTCAAAATGCAAATAAAGATGTATGAGTGAAAGAGAGGCTGTGAGGAAACCCAGACCACCTGGCTCCTCTGGCCCCTTTACCTTCTTGAGTCAACAGGCCGGCACAAACGTGCATGTTTTCAGTTTGCAGCAGTGGGAATAATATATCTGGATGTGAAACAATTGTTCTTGTTTCGCCATTCCACTCCAGGCTGGGCTCAGTTCAACACAACAATAGCTTCTATTACGACTGGATGACAAGCAGCCTTTCTGCCTATACTTCAAGCACACCGCACTCAGTCAAAGCTCCACATCTGAGGTAATGCCTGGGTAGCAGGCCAGAAATCCATGCTCAGAACAAGCATACAAAATCAGATCTAAATTTGGAGGATTGTTAAGTAGACTCTATAACAATTTCATCAATCAAACAGACCGACTTCTCCCTCTCGTGTTTTACAAAAGAGGATTTTCTACATTTTATTGCAGTGTATCATGGATTATGTCATGGCTGTGGCTTATGGGCAAAGTGTTCTGTGGTGTCACATTTAGGATGCCTAACTTCAACGTAATGTTGAGTAACAAAGCTTTAACCTCTGAAACCTGAAATTTACATGTTTCTCTTTGTACTCCACATGACCAACAATTGAACCCCTCGTCTATAAGGGAAGAAACTTATCCTCGGAAGAGGGCTAAAAAGCAGGGTTGATGTTCATCCTCAGAATGTTTTGATACTTTGGACTTGATCTGAGGTGAACGATACAAGCTTCTGGTAAATACCAAGCTGACTGTAAAATATTAGCCCTTCTCTTGCAGGGTATCACATGAGCCTGCCTCTGGGCGTCGCTGAAAGCTCTTAATGCCTCTCAGTCTGCTGCGATGCCACTTTTCTCAGGAGCCAAACTGTCAGTCAAACTGGTCTTGTTGAAAAGAAAAATCATATATTTGCTTAAGAGAAAAAGAAACCTGGCTATATTTCAAAACAAGTTAATATACAGCCATAACCACAATTAAGGATACTGAGGTAATGTCCTCAGTACATTTAGAGGTTGTTGGAAACCCCAATGCAGTTTTATCACAGCTAAAAACATACACATATTTTAAAGAGTGTTCCAGTCATTATCTGTATTTTTCCACCAAGCTCCAGTAGTTCTACACCAGAACTGTATTCCTGGCAAGGTGGGGAATGGAAAAAGTGAAGATTTATTTTTAAAGTTCTAATTATTATCGTTTTCTAGCTACCTTTCTGGAGAAAACTGATCTAGTCTAGAAAGTAGGAAAAATGGAGACAAGGTTAAAGTTAGACTGTAGTCAGCTGTGTTGAGTTCAAAAGCAATTCGTGTCTTAGATTTTAATATGTACATTTATATTAGAGAACAGCTAACTTAATTACTTATTAAATACAACTAAAACAACTAGAATCAAATAAAATACGTTAACAGAAAATACTTTAAGAACTATGGCTGTACTGAAATTGTTTTGAATAACTGTGCATGTCTGTTCCCAGTAATACACTATACTGAATTGTCCAAGTCAAATAAAAGGTGTTTTATTGTGTAAATGCTAAATGATGTCTGTCATTAGTTTTTAGTTTTAAAGCTGCACTAATGATATTTAATATATAAATGCTTTTCCTTCAGTGACAGAGAACTATCACCTGCCTGCAGCTTCTTTCAGCTCCATGGAGCATTTTATCGTCTTTCAGGTCACTGTTTTGGTTGCATGGCCCACAGCATTACTGCTTTGGTTCAGGCTCACCAGTCTCATCAATCTCATTTCCAGCTGCAGCTGGCAGCCAAAATTAGCACATAGCTAGTGAACACAGCAGAACATTTGAGTGAATATAGCTTAAGGTGGCTGTCCAATTGCATTCATGTTACTCCATGACTGCTGGAGGTGTAGACGGTGAATAGTTCATGTTCAGCAGCTATGCCAGGAAATGTAAAACTGTGGTAAACCTGTAGTAGTTATATTTTAATACATGTACTGACAGTTATTGTCACGTTACTGACTTATTGGTGTCACAAGTGAAGTTATAGGATGGCAGAGACAAAACACCCATCATCCATCAGTTCCTTCAATTTTGAACCTGAGTTTAAGTGGATAGGTAAACAAACAGCCTGACATCTGGGAAGATAAAGTGAAGGAGTGGCCTGTCAAAATAGCTGGAACTCATCCATTCTCAGCCACTGCATACTTGTTTAGTTGAAATCACTCTTATCCAATGACTTCACTACTCTATCAAATAACTCAGATACACGAGTGGAGGTAACAACCCCGTCTGCAAACAAAATCCTGCTTATAAATAGCTTTAAAGGGTGCTTCAGACTGCTGGGAGGAGAGAACACGTTTCTTTACACACAAACACACACTCACGGTTAGAGCTGTACAGCAGCAGCAAAGCTGGGTGAGGACACCCACTCACTGCATAAGGATTACCTCTCTGCTGTATCAAGCCTCCACCGACCAGTCACTGTGAGTCATGCAATATATCTTCTCTCATCTTCCCTGTCAGGAGCAGAATTTATAGCAGAATTAGAATACTGTGTGCTTCTTTTTATTCAGGACTTCAGCTTTATAAAGCAAAGCAATCTGGAATAACAAAGCTGAAACATAAATAACAGTGAAATAATATTGTGCTGTGTCATTCAAAAAGGATTGCAAACAGCTCCTGTCCTCTGCTTGACTTGTCCAATTTGAGTTCTTGTAACAGTTTTTGTGCTTCACTCCTACTTAGTGATCAAAGTGTGGTAGAAAAGGATGAAGATATGTCACTAAAGTATGCATTGTGATACTGGCTTCAAAGGAACGCAGTATTAAGATTCATAACTGCGTGCTTTGGATAGGTAACTTAAGAAGATGATTACAGCCTGAAGAGACATTTGGAGTGATATTGGAAAGGTAAACTTTTTTTTTTGTAAATCAAGGGGAGAGATGGCAAGTAATCCCTGCATAGAACAAAACCGTGGAAGCGAAAGAATTTTGAGAAATTAGGAGAAACTGGTGACGGAAAAGGAAGTGAGATGAGAAAGGTGAGAAATGAGGAGGACACACTCAGCATGTTGCGGGAAATGGAAGCACTTGAAAGCCACTTTGTGAAAAATCACTGACCTATTACTCAGCCTTTCTGGATTGCAGTTCTAAAATAGGCTGCTTCTGTCTGCTCTACATGAAAACATAGTTATGAAAAACTATGAAGAAAAACATTCACAGATTTTCACAAATAAAGTCAAACTAGAACTAAAACCTCTGAAAATGTGATGTGTGTTATATATGACTTACTCTTACAACAAAAGTAACACATGGATGAATGGACAATGAGCTAAATGCAGTACATTGATTTTCATGCCTCTATGGAATCACAGTTTATAGTGTCTTCCTCAGTAACTCAATACCCACGTAAGATATTTGTCAGAACTTTACCTAGTCCTATTGTGCTATTAACCTAATGTTATTTTTTCTTGAAACAAAGACAATATAATTATGGACTACATGACGCTTTATATAAAGACAGCAGCCTTGCTAAGCTAGAGCCTTGGAATACTTAGAAGTCAATTCACTGCAAAAACAGATCTACATTTTGCTAAAATGGTTTTGTTTTTGTTGTCTAAAAATATATATAGCTACTAAATGTGACAGGTGTGAAAATGATCACCGATCTAATCAGATGAAATGGTCTTAGCTGGGAGGATTTTTTTCTTTGTGTCATCAACAAATTCCAGATGTTATTTTTATTATTATTATTATTTTTAGTGCATCAAGCAACAAGGCCCAGCAGACTTTCTTGGCGTAGGTGGGTGCTGGGGGCCAGGTCTGAGGCTGCACAGCTCAAGAACAAGAGGAGGGTTGTTTATAGAAGCAGAGACATTCAGGAGGAACGTATCTTCTGGGCTGATCCCAGGAGCCAGGCCTAATTAGAAACAACTGCTTGAAATTCACTTCAGTGGTTGTACAGATCTCTCATTTTATGTTGCTTGGCTGGTCTGCGTGTTCATCAGCTGCACCGTGAGGCTCATCTCCATCTCTTAAGACTCTCCTGCTGGGGCAGTGTTTGTGGATTTCATGGACGGTAAAAAGAAATTTGAGGCCTACCAGCTAACACCTTAGTGTTATCTCTCCTCTCTCTCACACACAGACATGTGTGCAAAAACAGGTCTTGTCTTGAAACAACAGGCTACAATCACACTTGTCAGGTCAAATCTGTTTCCAATTGGCCATGGGCTTTCATGTGTTTAGACCTCACCCTGTTGCTTTTGAGAAACATTACATCATGGACCTGGTTTACTGTGGCTGCACTGTAGGTGCCTCATAGCATTTTAATCTCTCAACCCGCTTGTGTTTGGAGTTGAGTCAGTTATCATTAGCAATGAAATCATTGAGGGGATCATGCTTTAGAACAAGAAGTGCCACTGCTGAGTTCTTCAGATCCATCTGTGCAGTGCTGACCTTGTGCACGACATGAATTCTGCCACGATGTAACATCCATATAGTGATTGCATGTCTGGCAGTATTGTGTTTTTGGCACTTACAGACCTAGACGTGAACCTTTCCAGGCTTTCAAATCAATCTATCCTGTCATCAGACCATCTCAGTGGGGGAGTTCCTCATTCACTTGGCATCTGAACGTTCTGAACACTGGCAAAGACAGGCATATTTGAAACAGGCGATGGAGTTTCATGTCAATATTTCTCATAATAGAGACTAAATAATCATGGGAAGAACGTAGTTTTGCTTTCAACACCATGGATGATGTTACTGCCTAAAAATAAGCTTTATTTTCTCATATGACATCTTTATTAATAGGGAGACATCTGAAGAAATATATTCAGAGAGAGAATGAAAGAATTTGAGAAATTGATGTATGGAGAGTGTGAAGGATGATACTGCATGAGATACATATACAGTCCAGTTCAGGGCTGTGCAGATCCTCACATCAGACACTTGACGTTGATTGATTAATGAAAACAAATGAAGCCTTAGCTGAAAATAAACTCTTCACTATTGACTACTGAAATGATTTAACATTGTTGTAACCATAATCCCTGGAATTTTACTTACACTTATTTTGTCCAGTCTAAGAGTTATGACATCAGTCATAGATAGTGGGGTGTTGCTGCGATATATTTCCTGTATCCACAGGTATTCAGCTACTGTGCTGTAACACACACACACGCACATACAACCTGACCCTAAAAATTAGCATTAACCTGCAAATGACAATTAAGAAGGTTGTATATGAAAAATGCATAAAATCACAAGAATACATAGACCAGAAGATAAAAGAAAATCACAAAGCAGTAATGCTGTGGGCCATGCAACCAAAACAGTGACCTGAAAGACGATAAAATGCTCCATGGAGCTGAAAGAAGCTGCAGGCAGGTGATAGTTCTCTGTCACTGAAGGAAAAGCATTTATATATTAAATATCATTAGTGCAGCTTTAAAAAAAACTAAAAACCAATGACAGACATCATTTAGCATTTACACAATAAAACACCTTTTATTTGACTTGGACAATTCAGTATAGTGTATTATTGGGAACAGACATGCACAGTTATTCAAAACAATTTCAGTACAGCCATAGTTCTTAAAGCATTTTCTGTTAACGTATTTTATTTGATTCTAGTTGTTTTAGTTGTAGTTGTCCCTTGGCAATATGGTCTAAAATATATCAAACAGCAACAGTTTAACTGGGCTGACTGTGCTAAGGGTGTGTAGCTAGTTTGCTGCAGTATGTGTAGTTTTGTTATTATAAAATCCCAGACACACACACTCACACATCACTGTCAGCCTATGTTGTGCGTTAATATCCTGCATGGTGGATTGAGTCTGTTTTTGTCAAACACAGTCAGTTTGTGTTTGGGACAGAAAAGGGCTCTAGGAAGTTGTTGTAGCTCCAAGGCTTTTAAGGCCAGGGGTTAAACAGGGGTTCCTTTAAACATGGTACATGCACTGTGCATAGACTGCAGACGCAGTATGTGTACAGTGCTGAACAGGGTGATTGGTGGGATGTGATAAGGCTACACCTTGTCAGTTTAAGGAGAATAAGAAATGCGATGATTCATAGCTCTGTGTCTCCAGCTGGACTGCACAAAAAGAATCACTGAAAGTGGTATAATGTTTGACCGTCATTGTAATCACATAACACATTGAGAGTTGAGTTGTAAACCCGTTGTTCCAGGCCAAAGGGAGCTTTCCGAGACAAATGGTATCAATTTGCTTCCAGTCATTACAGCGTTGACTGGGATGACATACTGTAGCGCCAAGCTAGCTGGGAGCCCAATCTTAAATGAAATGACCAAATTTCCCACAAAAGAATGTTCTTGTCTTTGCCACTGGAGTAGGAGGCTCATTTCAGACTCAGAGTTTAATGGTTTAGACAACTGTGGGCAGTTTGCAGGGATGATTGAAAAAGGTTCCGGCTGCTCCCTTCTTTTCCCCCCTAGATTTCCCCTTCTCGTTTAAGGGGGAAAGTATGAAAAACAAAGCAACACATTCTCTCCCTTCCTCCCACTCTCCACTCGCTAACATGCACACCCCAGACAGAGCGCACCAGAGCCATCCAACAGAAACACCAAACAGAAATAGAGCTGCTATTTCAGTCTGAACTGGCTGTTATTTTTAGAAAAAGTGACATGTTCTACATTGAATTACAACATCATAAGGTCACTCCATTACTCCCCCTTTTCAGCCTTTAAGCCTCCAGCATATGATTCACTGCAAACTATGTGGTGACGTTACCCCAAAACCACCACCATGTTCTGATCAAAATGTGATATTTAGCTCAACGACACAATTTAGTCATAAGGGGTACCTCTTACTATCCACAAAAAGCTGTTTCTACTTTAAACAGATGGTTTGATAGTACCATCGTACAGGTAAAACCAAGCAGTTGGCTCAGTGTGCTTCATATGTTCATACTGGTTTAGTTTATGCTTGCCCGTTATAGTCCAGCTCCGTGGCCTTCCCTTTGCTTTGACAGCACGTCATAACATTTGTTTGCAGCATGTGAATAAAATGCAGTGCCAACATGTAATAGGATGACGTGGCTGTTGGTATGCCAGGCTGAGAAATAATGAAACATACAAAATACACATGTTTCCAATTTCTTAATCACTCAGTGTTTTGTCCAATCAGTGATGTAGTTTGAAATGAAAAGGTGGGTAATCCCCCAACCTTGATAGGTCATCACCACAAGGCAAAGCATTGCTAATAAATAACAGGACAACAAAGACATCATGGTTGTGTTTATTTAGTAGGGAATTATACTTATATAGCTTAAAAGTATCATCCATCATCTAGACCCCCTTAGTCCTAACCAGGGTCCCAGGGATCAGCTGGAGCCTATCCCAGCTCTCTTTGGGTGAAAGGCAGGGGTCCACCCTGGACAGGTCCCCAGTCCATCACAGGGCCACATAGAGACAAACAACCTCACACACTCACACTCACTCCTATGGGCAATTTAGAGTCACCAATCAACCTGACATACATGTTTTTGGACTGTGGGAGGAAACCAGAGTACCTGGAGAAAACCCACACAAGCACAGGGAGAACATGCAGACTCCACACAGAAAGGCCCCTGATGGGTTTTGAACAAGGAAGATACTCTGATGACCTCCACTCAGTCCTCATCGTGTATTAACATAGAGAACTGAAGCTGCTGCTGCTCTGCTAATAAACCATTCATACTACACCTGTTCTATTGATACAGCATTAGTCTTGGTTGCTTGTATGTGAAATTAAAGTGATTAAGTAAATGATGTAAATATGGTGGGTGTGTCCTGGAATTGCCACCTTGTAATTGTGAATGGTCCAAAATCAGTTCACTGCAAATGCACTGCAAACAAGCATGATTCACACACTGTCAACTCCACTTGCATCCTTTTATCTAATGATATTATTGAAAAGGTGACAGTGATGGCAAACTTCCATATATAACGGTTATAAATAATTTATATTTTTGTTTTCATCAGTTAAGGCCACATGAAATGACATTTTTCTCCTGTCATCCTGCCATTCTCTACACCATTTAGTCCAGTTCAGGGTTGCAGTTATGCTGGAGCCAATCCCAGCTGAGAGGTGGGACGCCCAGACAGATCACCAGTCTATCACAGGGCTGACATAGAGACAAACAAAGACACATACCCACACCTACTGGCAATTTAGAGTCACCAATTACCCTAATCCCTACTGCAAGTCTTTGGATTGTGGGAGGAAGCCAGAGTACATGGAGAGAACTCAGGTAGGCAGGGCGAGAACTAGCCTGGGCAGCCAGACCCACTCCTTTCTTACGAAAGAATGGGGAACAATTGTGTGAATAATTCTTTGTATAGAACAGAAAAAGAGTTAGTCTGGCTGGCCAGGCTAGAGGTGAACATACAAACTCTGCACAGAAAGACCCATCTTAGAACAGGATTTAACCTGGGACAGTGCTAACCACCACACTGCTGTGCCTTCCCAGTCATATTTATTTTCAAAAAAATAAAAGGTTAAAGTCTGCTGACATTTGGAGGGTCACTCCATAAGGATCAGGGTAATGTTACTTATACTTCAGACAAATGAAGACAAGGAAAATACAAAAATACACTTACAAAGAAATGTCATGGTCTTGGATTGGAGTGGATTATCAGTGTTGAGTGATAGGTGAAGAATATTAGATGTAATTGAAAGCTCTTGAAACAGCTTGTAAATACAGCTTAGGTTAAGCTTTCAGATGTTGAGGTTTCAGTTCTCTAAAGGTCAAAAATGATATCTGTTCATGGTTTAAGAAAGTTGAGATTTAAAGCTGTTCTAACAAATGTTTAGAAAAACATTGGCTCTTATGACTACCTGTAATGTAGATGGTGTTGCTTATAGTGATACAATTATTACCAATTCAATTTCAACAAAGTATTTTTGCCTCTTTTAAGTCAGTTTTTTAGTTTTAAAGCCCACAGGTTTAGAAGGTTTGGAAACAAAACAGAGCTAAGGGGATATCAGAGTCAGTTCCTAAGTCAGTTAAGCCACATTTGCTAATGTGTTTGCCAATAACTTTGGAGATATGCCAAGGAATGCGTAATGCAGTATTTACAGATGGTTTCTTCTGCCCTCAAGTGGCCAAAAATCTATGCCGGTTGTGTTCGGTTCTGGTTCATAACACTCATCACAGAGTCAGTTTACCTGCCTATACAATGTTATTAGTGCCGCTCCCACGTAGGAGCTTACCTACTTGCCATATGGGGCCACAGCAGCAAGACTAATTAATCATTAGTAATGTTCTTTTGCATGCATAAAGGCCATAAAATACAGGATGCTTTAACTGGTTGCCCTGACATACACTGTTCTGCATGATTCATTGTTTGCCCTGAATCTACACAATGTAGGCTCAGTGTGCGAAGAGAGTAGCGAATATCCAGTTTTTATTGACCAAATAGAGAAATATAAAACAAGACACTGCAGTTAAACATGTTTTGCTGATCTTCTAGCAGTTGGCTAATTCTCTGTGACTGAACACAGGTCACCAGAGGTCCCAGCCTCCGACCCCTGCACACCCTCCCACTCTAAAAAAACACACAGACCAAACTGATATCCCTTCTGTATCAAACTCCCAGCAAGACAGTCAGAGGTTACCGTGGGTCATCATAGAACACATAGAGCATTAATATGGCCCTGGTTTTCTTTCCATACTTTCCATATTTTACCATAGGCCTATTTATTGTAATAATTTTTTCTTCTTACTGCTGTAACACCTGTATTTTGTTGTCAAGGAATAAAGTGTAGTCTAATCTAACGCACAGCAATCTAATCACTGCCAGTGTTTCTGACAGCATTTAAAGGGAACGTGTTTCAGCTCTCATTCCAGTAGCATTATGTGTTTTCCAGTGAAGCCACTGGTCACTTGAGTCAACAAAAGCATCAGCCATGACTATTTATAGTAAACTTGCTCATGATCAGTTGGAGTAGTTTCAAAGTCATCATTTTATAACAGTTCTTGTTAACATCTATGTATTTAAAGCTAATTCCAGGCCAGGGGATCATCTACTGAAATGTTTTCTCTGTGTCTTGTATCATGCATCCTTATCTGTCTACCTCATCGATATAATATATTATTTCTCCTACTCTAACTATCACTCTTTTGAGCTCTATAGTTACAGCCCTGAACCATATTTTAGATTTATTTGATACAATAAAATCCTTTGTCCTGTGCTTTAGTAAAACTAGCTTTGTGAAGCTGGTATTTATGATCTGGCCAACAGAGATGTATAGAAGTAAACATGTTCAATCAGATTTTTTTTTCCCTGATGGTTTAAATGTGTATAAATGGTTAACGTCATTAAAAGGACAGCACCACTGCGAATGGTTAACATCGGAGTGCTTTTTTTTTAACTTTTAAATTATTACTATCATTTATTCATTTTATTATTTCTGGAGAATACCTTTATTAGCTAATTGCAAATCGGCATGGCAGATCATTGTCTGCACTTGCTCGGATTAGAATTAACACCAATATTACACATCAGCTTGATATGAAAGATCTGCATACTCCACATCATATTCCCCAGAATATGAGCAACAACAGTATGACACTCGAAGTAGGAGACTATTGAGTGTATGCACTTGTAGTGATAAAATTCTGATAAAATATTATACTTGTTTCCACCATGTGATTATGGTGGGTGTCCATATGTCTTACAAATATTCCAAGAGGCATTCATCTATTTCCATTGACAGTGACACTAGCAGCAGGAAGCATGTCACTGTCTCCATTATGCAAAGCAGTGAGAGGGCATACTGTGTGCTTTGCATGTTTTACAGTTGTTGGATATGCGAAAAGGTAGGACTGTGTGTGAAGACACTCATTTCTCTCCTCTGGTTAATTACTGTACGGGAAATTGGATGTAAAATACTTGAACAATCACATATCTGAAGTGAGTTACAGATGGAGCCTACAGTAGTGAATCCAATTACAGTTTATGGAAAGCAGCTGTCTGAGAAACATATGTTGGTGAGTGAAACTGTGAGACTAATGTTGAAGTTTACAGCTCTGCTTGTCTGTATAAAACAATGACTATTTATGTATTTATGCATGAAAATGGATTGACAAGCCAACAGTCCTTTGTAAATCCTCGTACCATGTGTTGTGTCACTGTATTATAGGCACACGTCTGAAGTGAAGTCAGTTTTTTTGTGTCTTGGTTAACTCATGCTCCATCAGAGTATTTTGATGTCATAACATCATGATAACTTGCCTCTATGGATCTACAGAAAAACACGGTTAGTGTTTGCTTTTGTCATGTACGAACTGTCTTATCCATGTGTTTATTTATGTACACTGAATCAATTCATCTGTGATGCAGCCAACAGCCATGTATGGGATAAGCTTTCATTTCAAAACATTTGGATTTAATTATCATCGGGATATGATATCCAAACAATCTGGTTTCTTCCATTAATAACATGATTGCAATATGGCAATGCGATCTAAGACAGCAGCATTTTCATATATTTTTGCGGATTTTGAACTTTTTTTCTTACTATTATGGTCATGGGGCAAACCCAATTTTGAATAATGACATAATTTACATTTTGGAGTTTTGAAGGATCTCTTTTAGGAAGTGTCCTAGTTCCACAGCTTGCAGTATCCCAGCTGAAAAACAAACATGTACCCATGTTACTCGTCCAGAATATAATAATCCTTCAGGCTTTTGCACGAGGAAAAGGAAACCAGCTAAACTTTTTGTGTAACTGATAACTGAAGTGCAGCACTATACAGTACACTGAGGAAACTTAAAACCAGTGTGTTACTTCATAGATAAAGCACTACAGAGCATAATGTTCTATTTATAGGAATTTACCATGATGCAGGGTCCGGTGGACAGTGTGGAGAAGGGTTTTTCTCCTCCTCCACATTACAGTTTTGGATTTTTTGATCTCTGTATTCTTGCATATACATAGTTTCATTGGGAGCAAATCTGTTTTTTGTTTGTTTTGCTTTTGAAGTTGTTTGTTGGTTTTCTCCTGTTTTTGTGCATAGGTTTGTTTGGGATTTTGTTATTGTTCTTTATACTCTTCATTACTAATTGTTATTTCTTAACATTAGATTCTGCAAACATGCTATGATAAGATTGTGTAAACTTGCCTGAGTTTGAGTTTAATAGTCTTTTCTTAGCACACTTAAAGTCAAATAAGGTGAAACATTAGCAATAAGGCTGCTGAATGTTCTGAGGAAGGTTTGGTCAGACTTGATGTTATTACTGTGACTTAGAAAGTGTGTGGTTATAATTTCATGCTGTGAATAGTGCCAGAGGAGGTTGGCTGTAGTAACTAGGTTGCTAGCGAAATGCTATCTCAGCAGCTAATATTAACATGAGCTCTCACTTGCACACTAACAGCTAACTGATGCACGTCATTCAATTTTAGGTTTACATTAAACTGAGACATCCCTTTCATTTTCTCATTGCTCTGTTTGCACTCTGCTTCATGCTCAATCATATATAATTATGTTAGATTGCAGTACCAAATAAATAAATAAATTAACTTAGTAATCAAGTGAACCACATATTGTCATATTGTCCAGAGTTCCATCACAGTGATTCTTATTCTACTAGAATTGGGCTTTACTAACATTATATTTACAGACCTTGCTGTTCCTACTGTGCTTGGTTATGACCTGAGCAACATCCAAACAGCAGTATGGTGTTTTTTGAGAAGCTGATTTGTCATTTATTTGTTTGATGTAATTTTGGTGAGAAATTAACTGTGGCTGGGAGTAAATGAGCAGTGGTTAAAATTGGCTACAAGGTGTAAGTAAAGTTTATGTGTGTTTTTATTTGTCTGGTTGTGATTTCAACAGGACTGAATCTTTCTCTTGGTTGTCAGTTTTTGATTTACTGACTGTGAACTCCTCCTGCTGTTTCTCTTCTTGTCTATGATTGTGCTTCGCTCACATGTTGTTACCTACAGCAAAAGCACACAGCAGTCACGCTGTTAAGGTTCACCGGGAGCCTGATCATTGAAATGACAGGAGACAAATCATTTAAATTGGCCTGTTATCTCCTTTGTTGTTAGGGCCAAACAGCCCTATAGTGTGTGCTGTTATCTGTCTCTGATTACACTCCTCAGGTTCCCTCAAGACACTCCAATATTCATTTAATACTCAAATGTGTTGATGTTTCCATATATATATATATGTATATATATATATATATATGTATATGTATGTATGTATGTATGTATGTATGTATGTATGTATGTATGTATGTATGTATTGCTGTTATAATTTAACAGGGGTGATTGTTCATGCCAGCATCTCTGTGACTGGGCATGTAGGTGCAGGGACCTAACTGCTAATGTCAGTGCAAGTATGAGTGTCTATGCAAATTTTAATGGAAAGCCTTCTCATATTTGTTCATATATTTATCAGGACCATAGTGGTTAACCAACCAACTGACATTGCAACCCCTGCGGTGGCTGATAACTCACCAGAACAATTCTCTGCATTTAGGATCCCCAGTAGTCTGTCAGCTACAGTCAAAGGGACCATTTCTTCAGAAAAAAATAATTTTGTTGAAACAATTTTATAGTGATGTCTGTATTAATACTGTGAACACTCTCTGAAGACTTGTTGCTGCTAATGTTTTAATAAACTAAATTCCATTCACATTCTACCCATTTTATTGCGATGGTGGCATCAAACTAAGAGACAACCATCACAAAACTATTTGCATGACTAGATACAAAGATACTCTTCAGCAAGAAGAAATGTTTTGTAATTTGAGTGACCTGACCATTAAAGCAGCGCTGCATACAGTATCATTGGCAACCTATATTTAGCTATTGTGAGGGTCATGCCCTCTGTTTCACCTCTCAGTTCATGTTGCTGAATGCCACACAGTCTGGCTGCATGTTACTAGTGTGCTCATGAATTAGTATTTGGACACATCTTACCACATGTGTCCAATTAGAGTTTCAGTCAACTGAATTGGCACACATATCCTACATAATTTAGGTTGCTGAAATTTAGCCTATGGGTTTCCTATGATGTCTAATTACATTGTAAGACACGAGTAATTGCCATAATAAGTAATGTGTTTAGATTATGCAGAAGTTGGTCCAGATGTAAAACATCTGTTTTGATCCAGCAGTTGCGCTTTTGTTACTTTACATGGTATTGTGAGAGCGGCTGTCAGGTCTGTTCATATCTTTTATGTAAATTTCAAGCTGTATGAGCATGTGCTAATAGCCATATCTCTCCTTTGCCTTCCATATATATCATACATTGAAAGTGAAATGAGTTGTATTGTCCCATGTAAAACACCGAGTTTTTGGCATGTTGGCAGGATGGAGTCATACAGTAGCTTTATTGTACAGTAAATGTGGCTATAAAGAGAGATGACTGTGTTATATCATTTGCTATGTTATTACTGTTAAAGAACATTTGCCTTACATGTCATGTGTGAATGAACATATGGAGCCTAGAGGTGAGAGAATGCCACCTGCTCAGTCAAGTATGAATGTAAAACTAGACATAATCTGCACAGACAAGTGTCTGACCTGAGCTCAGCTTCTGCAACCATACAGGTAAATTTTAGTTTAGAATTTTAGTTTTTTGTTACCTGCTATTAGGTTCTCATTTCTGCTACGTTAAAGCATGTATTTCACTTTTCTTATTTACAGATTATTCTGAAGATGAGCAGTAGTAGTCTGATGCCTAATATGGGCACTGACGTCCAATGGAAGAAAACAGATTGTGATGTACCAAATAAAAAAAAGGAATGAAGCATCAAAAAGCTCCATAGATAGAGTTATAGGCAGATCTGGCAGGTTAAGCTACACCTTTGCAAACTTTAATGAGTTTATTCTGCTGCTGTGCGCAAAATGGTTTTAAGATGTCATTATGAATTCTTGCAGGAGAATCTGTCTAATACTTTGGTGGGTTTGTGACATGGCTTAAAGGGATTGAGTTCATGAGACGTAATCCATGTTCAGACAGAGATGTTTTCTAGTCTTTTAACCTTTCATTGAGTGCTCAACGTTCAATGACCTTCACAATCAGACCTGTGAAAAGTACTCTCCCCTACAATTGCTTTGACTCTAAACACAAAAACATTGCTTTAAATTTGTGCAGTAGATGACAGAATGCTGTTTAGTTTAGGAAACAGACTCAATGAGTCTGTTCAGTTTATGAAACGATCAATACAGTTATCTCTTTTCCTTCTCAATCAAGCTAAAAAAACAGGCACTATTTGTCTTTTCTATTTTTGTCATCAAAGCCCAGCCATTTATTATCATAAGCTGTAAAATATAAATCAAGTCCATGTGAATGGCATCATGGGAAAATGGTTTCCAGTCATCATTTCACATGGTTAATAATCTTCAGAAGGTTATTTCAGCTATTTGGAATATTTCACTGTATGTATGTGATGTAACTACAAAACAAAACCTTGTGAAGTGAAGATATACCCTTGAAATGGGCAACAGTTTTCTTGTCTAGACTTCAAGTTGTAACCTTTAAGAAGTTCATTAGATTCTTTTAGGTTTTTTATATTCATATAACATTTTTTTGCTATTGGCAAAACATTTAAAATTGATTAACCTAATTAAGTGACAGACTGATGATGTCAGTGCTCCCATTTGATTGATGAAATCTGTGTGGGCAGGCCTTACAAATACTGTATGATATCTCAGTTCTTGTAGGTTGGGACACTGATGTTGTTAGCCTTTGCTTACTCATGGTTGATTGTTGCGTGCCTTATTTTACTCTTTAACTCTTGTACATTAACCTAACACACATTGGTGTGGTGTGAAATTTTTACCTTATGGTGATGCAATAGGTTTCAGAAATGTATGTATCAAATAACATATACCCACAGCATTATAGGGTTAATCACAGTGATTTAACCACACAGCATTGAATCTATATGAACCTGACAACAGCACTCAGCAAATGTTATAATAAGATGAAAAAAGTAAGTTCTAATTATCAGGGCTAATGTTAGAAAGCAGGGCCAAACTAGCTTGCATTCAGCAACGAACCACAGGGGTTATATTCAAGGAGCCACATGAAAACACAAAGTGACTGTCCCTGCATTTGCAGAACCTCACAGAATGTCACATTTTTCCTGTACAAACAAAATGTTTACACTGTCTTTGCAGTTAAAACTGTTAGAATGGATTTATCTTTTTTACTAAAAATATAAAAATGAGTTTGTGATTGCTTGCAGAGACTTTATATTAAACAGACAGTGAGGCCACTTTAATGTTAGCATATTTGACATAATGATTAAATGACCATGACTTAGTTTTTTTCTTAACACAAGCGTAGATCAGTGTGATGGTATTGGCTTTCCCCTTTTGCAGTTGTTAAGTGTTTAAAATTCAATCACAGGAATGTGTCAAAACATCTGGCCAGAGTTAAATGGACTACACTTGATGACTATCAGATATTCTTCACATACATATACAATGTGTACAATAGGATATGGTATTTATAGAATCAGTTTTAATTGGCTAGATTTTGGACACTAATGTCACTGATCATATTTAGCATTTCTTTGAAAAGATGGGATGAAATGACAAGTTATTATTTCCTCTTAACTTGTGTTATTTCGTTTCTGACTTGGCAGAACATCTCTTACTGTGCCTGATTAGACCTTGGGTGTTGTAACGCAACCTTTCCTGAAGAATGTAATGATCTCACACATCAAGCAGATGTTCTCAATCAATATTTGTTGACGTGAAAGGCCATTAGTTTGCTAATTACATTTGCATAAACATTCACCACTTCATATTTACTATGCTAAATTGGTTTTCATATAGCGTTTACATACAGTAAAGCCTCAAGTGCTTACACATGTTTGCTATAAATACTGCTTGGCCTAAGTAACAATGTATACACGTACATGAACAGCCAATCACATACTATATGTGTGTATATTCATGGCCACACACATATACACAAACAAATTATCAGCAGCATCCCGCCCTAAACAGCTTGCATTCCCCACCAATGACTTGTTCAGAGTAAACAAACATTTATCTGCCTCTCTGGCAAACCAATAGTGCATTGGAGCTATTTGTTTAGTGGACACCAAAGCCCGATATAAACAAGCTATTAAAGTTTGTCTAATGAAAGGTATAATTTGGACATGTTAAGAGGCTTTTTTCCTCATAGACCTGTGAACCCACAGTTTAGAACATCTAAATGGTGCTTCATTGATATATACACATAGATGCCACACTGGTTAATGCTGTCCATCATAGCTGTATGCCAACGCTGTATGCCATGTTCAGATGGTGATGCAGTGCCTTCAATAAATAAATTAATAAAGGAACGGAGTCACAGTTCAGGTGATCATAACTGGATCCAATCACAGAGATGTATTAATGATATTTGGCTAAATTTGCATGTTTTCAGATCAAACCACTATTTTCTATATTTTTTCTCATTTTTCTATATCTATATTTCTTACACCTTGAGAAAGTAACTGGTTTTGCTGTTTTTTTTTTTTTTTTTTTTGAGAAATAAAAGACAAATTGGATTATATAACATTGGATGGGTCATTTTTTAGAAATATTTCAGTCATAATGTGTGCTCCATCTTTCTGAAAGACATACACTAAATAAGTGGTTGTAGTGCCTAGAAAGGGGTAAAACTAGCAAAGGAAAAACCCAGACATTTTTCTCTCAAAACAGATACAGTATAATGTCAAATAAGATTCATTACAGGATTTATTCACCAAGGTGTCAGAAACACAAGTCCAGCAGCAGGATAAAACATTACTCTGCTTCTGCTGGGAGTATAAGTAGGCAGTTTTTTCTAACAAATGTTTGCTAGCACTCAAAAGCAGGTAGATAGACTGTTGGACTGTTGTTACTGACCTAAATCAGCATAATATTGACAATGATTAATTTTGCTACTCTGCCAAAAAATTAGCACAATGGCTGTTTGTCTGTCAAACAACCAAGGTGAACATTAATTTTGTCCAGAGTTTTCCATATTGAGGGCAACTATGATGTTATCAACATGACCCTAAGCCATTTTGCCCTGATCTGAGCCCCCCAGACGTGCAAGTACTTCTATTCAATTCAATTCAATTCAATTCAATTCAATTTTATTTGTATAGCGCCAAATCACAATACAAATCATCTCAAGGCACTTTACAAAAACTAAAACTAAAAACCCAACAATTCCCTTATGAGCAAGCACTTGGCGACAGTGGAGAGGAAAAAACTCCCTTTAACGGAAGAAAAAAACCTCCAGCAGAACCGGGCTCAGTTTGGGCGGCCATCTGCCTCGACCGGTTGGGGTGAGTGGATAGAGCAGAGAGAAAAGAACAGCAACAATAAACAACAAATAGACACTGCAAGTTGGTGGGGCCAGTAACTGCACATCAGCGATAAACAGCTCCAGGACCAGGGACACCTGCAGAAGGTACAGAGAGAGAGAGAGAGAGAGAGGGAGGGAGAGAGCACAAACTAGGGGAGAGAGAGAGCACAAGGTTAATAACATTCAATGGTGGAATATACATGAGGTGGGAGAGAAGGGGGGGGGGGGGGGGGGGGGGTAGGGTAGGGGAGCTCAGTGCACCAATGGTCCTCGGGCAGTCTAGGCCTATAGCAGCATAACTAAGGGATGGTTCAGGGTTGCCTGAAGCCAGCCCTAACTATACGCTTTGTCAAAGAGGAAGGTTTTAAGTCTAGCCTTAAAAGTATAGAGAGTGTCTGCCTCCTGAACCCAGACTGGGAGCTGGTTCCACAGGAGAGGAGCTTGATAGCTAAAGGCTCTGCCTCCCATTCTGCTTTTGAGAACTCTGGGAACCACAAGTAGGCCTGCACTCTGAGAGCGAAGTGGTCTATTGGGATAATATGGTACTATGAGGTCTTTAAGGTATGAAGGAGCTTGATTATGAAGGGATTTGTATGTGAGAAGAAGGATTTTAAATTCTATTCTATATTTTACAGGGAGCCAATGAAGAGAAGCCAATATAGGAGAAATATGATCTCTCTTGCTAGTTCCTGTCAGGACTCTGGCTGCGGCATTCTGGATTAATTGGAGGCTTTTTATTAAGATATTAGGACATCCAGATAGTAATGAGTTACAGTAATCTAGCCTTGAGGAAACAAATGCATGGACTAGTTTTTCTGCATCATTTTGAGACAGGATGTTCCTAATTTTGGAAATGTTGCGCAGGTGAAAGAATGCAGTTCTAGAAATTTGTTTTATGTGTGAGTTAAAGGACATGTCCTGGTCAAAAATAACTCCAAGGTTTTTTACAGTAGTGCTGGAGGCCAGGGCTATGCCATCTAGAGTAGCTATAATTTTAGAAAAGTTATTTCTGAGATTTTTAGGCCCAAATATAATGACTTCTGTTTTCTCCGAGTTTAAAAGTAAAAAGTTACTGGTCATCCAGGCCTTTATGTCAGTTAGACAGGCTTGAAGTCTGGTTAACTGGTTTGTGTTAACAGGTTTAATAGATAGATATAACTGAGTGTCATCCGCATAGCAGTGGTAATTAATAGAGTGCTTCCTAATGATATATCCTAAAGGAAGCATATACAGGGTGAACAGAATCGGTCCTAGCACAGAACCTTGTGGAACTCCATAACTAACTTTTGTTCGTGTGGAAGGCTCATCATGGACATGAACAAACTGGAATCTGTCCGATAAATAGGATTGGAACCACTTTAACGCTGTTCCTCTGATACCAATCACATGCTCCAGTCTCTGTAATAAGATGTTGTGGTCAATGGTGTCGAATGCTGCACTAAGGTCTAGGAGGACAAGTATCGAAACAAGTCCATTATCTGAGGCTAAGAGAAGATCGTTGGTGACTTTTAACAGTGCTGTTTCTGTACTATGATGTGCTCTAAATCCTGATTGGAAATCTTCAAATTGTTCATTCCTGTGTAAGTGGTCTGATAGCTGCTTAGCAACAGCTTTTTCTAGGATTTTAGAAATAAATGGCAGGTTGGATATTGGTCTATAATTAGCCAAGACTCCTGGATCAAGACTAGGCTTTTTGAGTAAAGGTTTGATTACTGCAGTCTTAAAGGCCTGTGGTACGTAGCCTGATACTAGAGATAAATTTACCAAGTCCAATAAAGATGAGTTCATTAATGGCAGGGTGCCTTTAAGCAGTCTAGTCGGGATGGGGTCCAAGAGACACGTTGATGATTTAGATGAAGCAACTACTGATGTAAATTCAGAGAGATCTATAGGAGAGAAGCAGTCTAAACATAACTGAGGTCCTACAGATGATTCAAGAGCTACTGCAGTAGAAGATTCATTTATTGCAGGTATAGGAAGCATCTGCTGAATTTTATCTCTAATAGTTGTGATTTTATTTGTAAAGAAACTCATAAATTCATCACTGCTGAGAGCTAAGGGAACACTGGGCTCAACAGAGCTGTGACTTTTTGTCAGCCTGGCTACAGTGCTGAAAAGAAACCTGGGATTGTTCTTATTTTCCTCTATTAGTGATGAATAGTATGAAGTTCTGGCTTTACGGAGAGCTTTTTATATGTTAGTAGACTGTTTTTCCAGGCTAGAAAAATTTCCTCTAAGTTTGTGGAACGCCACTTCCTTTTCCAGCCTTCGTGATGCCTGCTGGAAAGGAAGTGGCGTTCTATAAACTCTTAATGTATGAACCATTTTCAGCCGTTCAACTAGAGTGTTGTGATGTTGCTCAGGGCTTCGATACTGCAAACAAAACTTACATTAGCTGTCAGGTTGTTATATATATGTTATATATATATGTCAGTATTTGTACTGAGCTAGTTCTCTAGTTGACCTCTGTGATGACAGGACACGTGGCTCCCAGGACTTATGCTTCAAGATGTGTTTCTATCATTATTCTAGTGCTCTATGTGCTGAAATGTGGATGGGTCTCCTAGAAGTCTGGTTTTACTTGTGTATATTGTCATTTTTATATGTCTGACGAAAGTTTAAACAATGTCATACCTTCTTCTCTTAACAAGTGGATTATTCAGGTCTTAATATGACCTAAATAATATCTATCTATCTATTGGGCGAAATCTAGAAAAGAATTAATATTTTTAGCATGACACATTCTAAGGCCTGAATTTCTGTCCATCAGTTGCTGATAAATGACCATTGCATTTGTTTGCCATATCACATACCTTCTCCTTTGTCTGCTCCTCTGTGAGTTCTCTCACCCTTGGCAGAGGCCTTGGAAGCTGCACTAACCCTCCATGTGCTCACCGCTTGGATTAATGGCTGTTTTGGCAACATATGAACTCATGGGTAATTGGCTGAGGTGAAGTTTCCTCTTGAATGCTACCTGGTTCTTTTGTGGCTGCCTTCATGGTTGGGCACTTCCCCTGCCACTAAGACTGATAATTGAGCAGTACTTTTGTGACACTGGCTATGAACCATGATGAGGAAATTACATGTTTCCTAAAAGTGTCATTAAAGAGAATGGCAAGACTTCTGTCATTGGGAAGTATTATTTTGTGGCCATGTTGCATCAGCTTTAATGTTTGCTTCTATGTCTCTATGTATATCATTTCCCTTAGAAGATAAGAAAAACATTTAGCTTAAAACCAGTTATCTTTTCTCTAATTACCTTAGCTTTTGTCTGTAAGTATTGTTTGGACCAGCATAATGTTAGTAAGAATATCACGTACTCTGTACCTGCTAAAGAACTTTATTTTATTCATGACATCCTTCTCCTTCTCTTCCACTTAACTAATGACCATTTGCGGATCTTGTCATTCCCTACCTGTCCACCAGATGCCCTCAGAGCTTCTTGCCTTTTGCCAGTCACCTGATCCTGCTCCTCCCTGCACACGTTTCATTGGTTAGATTATTATGCCTAAATGCACAAATAGCTGAAACTCCTATTGGCAGATGTTTATCAGCTTTTCACCTGTTCCAGAAGTTCTGCCTTTTATCCGCTGCCTGTGTGTAGACCAGCTTCTTGTCAGGGACCTACTGTACCAGATCTTTGAAAGCAGCAAGGCAGGGTTTGTTGCTGGACTCTTCGATCTGCTTGTAAACCATTGACTTGTACCTTTAAGTCTAGGCACTTGCTGTGCCCAATTTTGTGCATGTAGGTTCTCTGTGGGGCTCATTATTGTTAAGGATGTCATAATACGATGCGTACCTCGATACAGTGTGGTGTGGTATGGTACAATATGATACAATATAATATAATATATAATGCCATATATCGCAATACTCAACATTATTTTAAAAATAGTGCATCTTGCTGTGTACCACTTAGGTAATCTAATAATAGGCAGGCACATCTGAATAAATTAAATAGTTAAACTATTTTGATAAATTGTCATCTAATGAATTTTCTGAAGAGCGCATAATTCTGGAAATTCTTGAAAGTAAAGTCTATATGTAAGTGTTCTTACATTTATATATGGTATAAAAATCAAAAGTGCATGTAAGTGTTCTTACATTTATATATGCTGTAAACATGAAAATAAATTTCATGTAAGTGTTCTTACATTCAAATTCACTCTAACATAAAAAAGTGCCTTAAGCCTCCACTCATGCACAGAAGATTGCAGTCATCTGTGCTCTTCTGGTCTGAAAAGACAAAGATGCTCGTTGTACAAGAAGGACTAGCCCCATCCACCACAGGCCGGAGAAACTACAGCGGCCCCTTATGGATGGATGGCATATCAATATTAAGGGCTGGAATACTGATATTGTATTGTTTTAAAAAATATCGATATATATTATCATTATCAATTATCATTCATTTATTCATTATCTATACCCACTTAGCCTAATTAGGCTCACAGGGATCAGCTGGAGCCTATCCCAGCTCTCTTTGGGTGAAAGACAGGGGTCCACCCTGGACAGGTCACCGGTCCATCACAGTATATGTAAATATCGATTTTTTTTTTGTTGTTCTCAGATTGAGGAAATCCTTTGTTCCCACAGCTATAAGACTCTTCCACCTCACTTAGCTCCCTGCTCCATAATCCCACTAACTTGCTCACAAGCATCACACACACACACGTACAGGCATTACTGCAACCACTGCATATGCAATGATTTAATTGGATTGTGATTTAATTTTTAACTGCCATTTTATTATTTTTGTTGTGTATTCATTCTTTTTACTACAGATGTGTTTGATGATGTATGAGATGTATGAGTTACAGGGACACTTGAATTCCCCTTTTGGGGATGAATAAAGTATCTATAGTATCTCTTCTCACACTCCATCTCCTGATGAAGGCTCTAAGATGCCTTAAAAAGTGAGTAAACAGGTCTTGATTTAGGATTTTTTTGTCTACTAATAACCTTTTTGTCTGCTGCTAACTAACTGCTAACTACTTTATTCAATGTCAAAAATGAATTCATGAATTCATGTAAAAGATTTACACTTTTTTATGCTTGTTTTTATTGTACTAGTACTCCTGTCATCCTTCATATAGTATATACAAAAGTTTAAAACACCAAAAATTGTTTGAGATAAGCTTCTCAGAAAGTTTGCATTGATATAGGTATAGAAAGAGTCTAAGAGACAGCTAGAATTTCGGGATAATACAGCCATCAGGTCAAATGGAAGAGGAATAGTGAAATTATTGTATCAAAATAAGACTTTTCTGTCTTATCAGGAGACTTGTTATGTTTGGGTACATGATGTGCCTGTATTAACAGTCAAAGTAGGAATTAGGTTATGGGTTGTCCTGGTTTGAGTCCTCTCAGTCTAACTCTGCCTTAAACAGCAAGCATGTGCATATATAGATCCAAATAACAAAATAACTAGTCTGAAAAAGGCCGAACTAAACGGTCAAGTGGGCATTGGTCTGCATGAATGGACATGGGCAAAGCTGTGAATTCTTCCATTGGGTTATAGCCTTGTTGTTTGTTGTTTGTCCAGTTTCCTGGACCAGATGTTACACTAAATCCATCACTCGGCGAGAAAAGGATGTGTATGATCCCAAAGAAACACAAATCAGGTCTTTTAAAATAGCGTCTTTATCACTATTACTTCATGGAAGCATTGATAATAAAGCAAAAGAATAATTTCATCCTGACCCTGAATGTAACAAAAGATGGTCTAAATACTTATACATGTAGAGTCTATAGAGATAAAGATAGAGATTAGAGGTTTTTGCTGTTGTTGTTGGCTGTTTTTCCTAACAAAATAGTTGATGCTGTCATTAGAATAGCTGAGAAAAAATGGCATGGTTTTATGACGCCGTCATTTTCTTGGAAAGATTTTGTAGCTCTCTTATCACATGGGAAAGAATTATGTTTACAGGATCTATTAAACCACACAGGGTGAAGCGGGTTCTTCATCAATTCACTTACTTAAAGGAGTACTATGCATCATGAAATACAGATTATCATTGTTCTGTTCAATCAGGATGATTTGATATGAAATCAGAGTATACAATTAAAAATACTACATTATCTACTCTACTCATTGCAGCTTATTGAAAAATTGATATCTGCTGATCTCTAGTTCATTCGTCCAAGATACATAAATGAGTGAACATGCTGAGAATAAGTGTGAGTGTCTTTAGTTTTTGTGTTTGCTCAGTAAATACAGATGACTTTCAAAGCCCTTAAGCAATTAAATTCATACTGATACAAACAAGCTGAACTCTATCTAGCAGGATCTGGATAAAAAGGTTGACTCGTGGATGATGAGGAGATGATCAGTCTGATCATCAGACTGATGAAGCCACCTGGATGGGTGGTGAAACATTTCAACTTTCAAACTGAAAGTCCAGTTGCCATCAGTCAACCTTTAGATAACTTCCCCTGGATGACGGAGAATCTTCACAGACAAGATCTGGATCTTCCTTTGTTTCCTTTCGTTAATTTGTGTGATATCACCAGCTTCAAACACGGGAACCACATGTTGCACAATAAGCTGAGGCATTTGGTTCCAAGGTGCAGTAAAACAAGGCCATTGCCCTGGTGTACCCTCTGCCAGATCCTGCGGGGACTGGCGGAGCTGTTGGTGCTTGCTTGGATCCACATTAACTGTGTGAACATTCTTGTCGTGTTATTCTGGTGTATTTATTGCCTGCTTGATTACTTGTGTGTTTACTTGGCAGTTTGCTGCCCTGCCAGAGAGAGAAAGGAAAACATGTCAAAGCATTATGACCCGCGGTGATAGTTGAAGTGTTCACAGGTTGCACTTTATTGCTTAGATGTACTGCCAATCAAAGAGACTAAGCAGGTTGAAGCGGTTTCCTAATCCCACTCCACCACTTTTATGGAGAACAGGTGTTGATGATAAAAGATCAGACTGAAGATGACATTGTTAATGCTGATGGCGGTGCTGATGGGCCAATCACAATTTTCAGTATAATAAATGCCACAGTGTACAGTATGATTTATATTTATCAAACGATTAGCTAACCACTACAACCATTAACTACACTGTATAAACTGCTATATCTAGTGTTTTCATCACCCACCATCTCTAACAGGCAGAGGACACCAGGCTGTGACTTTAAAGAGGAATGTTAAGGGACAGCCAGTGCACAGTAGGCTTTCTGTTCTTTCTGCCACATGTGCCTTAGAACTACAACAGAGAGATGCACACAGTTGGAGCAGTAATAATGTTGTTTTAGTGCATAGGTATGGTTATAGATTAAACAATAGATTTAATGAAGTCACATTACACTGTTGTTGTAATTACAATGGACAAAATCAGTGAATTATGGTTTTAGTTGACAAATCTTGTGACTTGTAAGACTATGATCAGGCTGATCCAAACAGTGCAGCCTCCTGATCCATTTTAAAGAAACAGCAGTGTTGGAATGGTGGGATGCCAAAGCAAAAAACCTGGGTCAAATTTACTTGCAGCACAATGCATCATGCTGCAGCACACTCAGACGACTAATTAAAATATGTGTATTGTAGCATGAAAACCATATTTCTACTGTTTTTCTCTTGATTGGTGGGAGGAAGGATCAGATCATTTTCACCAAGCTAGCTTTACTGTCCAGTGTTTTGGCATTTTCAAGTCAAATCAGACAGGTGTAATCCTGATCCAGTTTCTGAGTCAGCCTGTTACTCTGCTACTGTAAATGTACTGTATTAGTAAATGTATTTGAAAGTGATGCTGTGAAGCAGCTTTGCTTTGCTTAGTGATGAATAAATCCCCCCCGGTGATGAAACTACTGTTCATATCAGCTCACACGCACGCCAGCCATTGCTGCTACATCAGACTTGACTTTCAGGTTACAAGTCCGACTCCCCTATCCATTAGGCCACGATTTCACCTGACTGAAATATATAGAATAAGCTGTGACACTCATATAAGGCCTCAGTATAATGAGTTTATGGCTTGCTTGTACAGAGGGCCAGTAGATGAGAACCAGCACCTCCAAGTCCATGGTACTCAACTGGAAAAAGGTGGCCTTAGACCTATGGTCATGAGCGAAAGGACAAGATCTCGGATACAAGCAACTGAAATGAGCTTCCTTCGCAGGGTGGCCGGATGCTCCCTTAGAGATAGGGTGAGGAGCTCGGTCACTGGAGCTCAGAGTAGAGTAGTAGAGTAGTGGAGTAGTGGAGCTCCTCCACATCGAGAGGAGCCAGCTGAGGTGGCATCTGTATCGGATGCCTCCTGAGCGAGCTCCTCCACATCGAGAGGAGCCAGCTGAGGTGGCATCTGTATCGGATGCCTCCTGAGCGCCTCCCTGGGGATGTGTTCCCGGCATGTCCCACCGGGAAGAGGCCCTTGGGAAAACCCAGGATACGATGGAGGTAATATGTCACTCGGCTGGCCTGGGAACGCTTCGGTGTTCCCCCGGATGAGCTAGTGGAAGTGTCCAGGGAGAGGGAAGTCTGGGTGTCCCTGCTTAGGCTACTGCCCTCGCGACCTGGCCCTGGAAAAGCGGAAGAGATGGATGGATGGATGGCCCTCATATAAAGTGACTATGTGCATTTTTCCACCCCATAAAGGTTCCCTACCAAAATACCATAGTACATATCAATCTACAGGAGTTGTTTTTGGTTAGACTGTCATTAGCTATTTTGCAGGCTCATTATATGTGTTACCTGTTTGATGGTGTGCCTTTTGTCTATATGAGAAAGAGTTCATGGTTGTGAAGTTTATTACAGCTTGTAACAGGTCTGATTCTGATTCTGATTCTGATTCTAACAGGGAAGCTCATGGGACCTTTTTACTGTCATGCCTCAGTAGTGTACTGTAAGGCTTATTTCCAAATGGTCTTGTATGACAACAGATCTGAAACATCAAACTAGTGTCACTCAAACCTGTCTGTTTCTGTGTATTTCATATCAGTTTTTTTAATATAATTTTACGGTGGCCGACAAGGGCAAACGCGCTGCAACGGCCAAAACACCTGCAAAAGAGAAATGCTGCAAAAGAGAAACGCTCATTCTGTTGCAGTTCAAAACTATAAGCTGCGTCTCATTATGCAGCCTCCGAAATAAGACGCAGCTTATGTCACTACGTGTCTCTCTCGCCTCTCTAAAAGTTGTTTGTTCATAGCTCCCCTCAGTTCGGGGTCCCCCTATCGGCCTGGCGCACTTCGGTTGTGTTTTCTCTTTTGCAGGTGTTTTGGCCGTTGCAGCGCATTTGCCCTTGTCGGCCACTGTAAAATCTTCCTAAATAGAGGCTTTGCAGATAAACAGTCACACACACATACAGACTCTGTATGACCAGCCATTCTTACTGTACCCCATTTCTATTATACCGCACCTTCATGTTGACAACTTAGAGACCTTTTGGATATTATTCCGGCATCATTTCATGAACAGTCAATGCCTTTTACTGACAGCAGATTAATTACAATTAACAATTTACAAACAATTTTAATTTACAATTTCCTCTGGGTCAAAGGTGAACACTGAAGGTCAAACAGAGGTCACACTGCTACCCCCAGAGCTGTTGTACCCAGTTGTACAGTTACATTTTAAAGGGGATTACCATCTGATGATATCAGTATTTCTACTTTCTTTAATCCCTCTGCTTGGGGTTAGTTGTGTGACCCATGATAGAGGAGATGCTTATGTAATGTGTGGGTTCAATGTGTAGTGGTGGAATCACTCTTGACAAAGAGGACCCATATGGAGATGGACAACTTTCTACAGCAGTTCCTTCACTGTCTTCCACACTTCAGACACTTCACTTCCTTGTTTTCCTCTTTGTACGTGAGATGAATCAACCAATCAGAACCTAGAATCACTTAGACTTAGGTAAATGCAAGGAAAACCACAGTTTAAATGTAAATCTGTAATTAATGTAACTGTAAATATTTTAGCAAATTAGGTTTTTTGTAAATTAACATATAGTAGAGAAATACCCAACTAAATCTTACACATTAGGAACTCTTTTGTGTCTTATCTCATACACGTGAAAAGCGATCCTTATGTTCAGCCTTATTATGCATCAGTGCCTACCCTTTGCACTGACGCAGGCATTGACAGACTTTTGTGCTTCTGTGAGCTGTATCAAAATTTTAGATTGGAGAGTTATTTTATACACACTTAAAAATAGGAGTGATTGGTGCAAGTGGTTTCCTTACATTACAGAAACTGTATGGGCTAATACAAAACCTATTGCAGTATATAACTCTCGAACATTCTTGTTCAGAAAAAATATGTACAAGTCCCACAATTGCTAAGATGAAAATATTTTCTAATATTTTCTAGAATAAGCAAAACACCTTGCATTGCCGCTCAAGATCTTGGATGAATCATATGTTCAATCTTGACTTTGTGACCCATGAATTGTGTAAAAACAGACAAGATACACGATGTACCTAGTCATAAATAAACAGAGTAATGAAATTCAGGTGGAAGAATAAAGCCCTGCTTCTTGTACAGTCTCTAGGCTGTGGGAGAAAACAGAGACAGGAGGCTGAGTGAAGAACAAAGTGTCTCAGTTTGATGCCTGTAAATTCCCTCTTGAAGAGAAAAAGTCATGCAGAAGTTCAGCCTACTCAGAACAAGGCTGTGTGAGAAGTTAAGACAATAATGTTGGCAGGTGATCCTCAAACTGCTCTGGATTCCACTCTGCATGCAGAAGACATAATATTGCTAGTTCAGTGACTGAATGTTAAGATAAATCTGCAGTAAAGTGTTGTACTCTTCCCTTTGGATCCATTCAGTGGGTAAAAAAGAGAGAACCTGTTTTATTTTCATTAACTTTAACTGACAAGCTAACCCTAAGACATAGCTCTTAGCTTAAGACATATACGTCCAGCCACAACTGCTGACTGTCACGGAAAAGCACCTAAATGACATGCCCCGCCAAATGAATCGTGTGGAAACCCCGTTACTTAAATAGTTGTGTGATGATATCAGTGACGTGCACATTAACATGTGATGTGTAATAATTTCCAATTAAAAAAAAAAAAAAAAAAGATTCCAGATGAAGTCTAAAATTTTATTGTGCCATTCTTTTACGCTTTGCATTTTCTAGATTTGTGTAATTTCATTTCTCCTTTCTCATAAGAAAATCTGAGTTTATATGGTAACTAGATTTTATAATGTAATGGACCAGCTAACTCTGTTAGTTGTAGCTGGTCCACAGTGGATGCACTGCATGTCAGCCTGTTGCATGTTTATTCAGTAACATTTCAGGTTGAAGGTTACAGTATGTTTTAACTTACATTATGAGACTACTTATGGCTGCTTGGGATTGGGATTTCTCACTCCCGACAACCCGTGCCACACTAAGAGACCTCTCAGGTGAAGTTATGTATGGCTACAAACGTTTTAGTGAAAATTGCTTACACTTGGCCCAATATAGAATACTCCAACACCCTAGACTTCAAATAAACTATTTTCTGGCCCTAAAAACACACAAAACAATTGGTGGTTCACACTAAAGGGTCAGCCTGTGACAGCTTCCCCATTTTATATGCATGCCAAAGCTTTCTCACTTGTATTATCTAGGAATATATTCTGGGAATCAGACCAGCTGGTGTTTTTGATTACTTTAAACCCAACAGCTGGAGGCAGTACAAGATCTGAGGTCCAGTCTCGTGACCCCTCATATCAGTTAAATGCTCCACCTCTAACCTCAGACCTTTTGGACTTGACCTGCACCTACAGTTCCCTAAAACTGCACAGATGAAACTAAAGGGGATTCCCTCTGTTAATGACCTTCTGTTTCTGTTTTGTTGCTATTTTGAGGGCAATGTCTTTCATTTGTCAACTTTCCCCTTTAAAGTGACAGGCTCTAAAGACCAGAGTATGCAGTTGAGAGGAGGGCCGTGTCATAAAATGGACTATTTGGCACAAAATCTGTCAATTCCTTTGAGAGTTATATTCTTCTTGTGCATCTCTGGGATGATCTTGGAGCATCAGAGGGTGAAGCGCTGCCCACCCACGGAGGCCCTTCTTGTGGGGAGAATACAGGCAGATTGTCTCCTCTCTGGATGTCTGAACTGTCCCCATGTAAACAGCCTCCCTGCAGCCGGAGTAGGCAAATCCAGTATGCTGTTTTCCTCAAGCTGAGAAAAATCACTCACTTCTGAAGAATGCAACTTTAGACTGTGATTGCTCTCTTTGCTTTATCACACTGGACAAACAGTATTGAGTTATTGGGAGGATTATGAATAACCGTACTACAGTGGAAAAAAGGAGATGTGGCCAACATGGAGTCATCAGAAGTCCCTAAAATAGAGTGCAGTCTGAGAATGAAGCACAGAAAGGTGAACGAAGCTGGTTGCTGTGCTTCACTTAAGCTGGCTTTGCTTCTGCGCCCCAGAACACCTGATTGATTTCAGTGGAATCCTCCTAGTTGGACATAACCTGCTTGGGTTTTACAGAGATGTTTCAGCTTTGTCAGTTGTAGGGCATTATTGTTTTCTTTTAATAAATGGTCTTTTGTGAGGTGTTTAATGTAAATATTTTTGTTGAAGCATGCTGCTCGTGTGTGTGCTTACTTTGGCAATAATGGCTATATTCCCTTTTTGGTTTACAGGTCTTATTAGCTCTTCACTCCCACACTTTTAATGTGATTTGCTTATTCCTCTTCTCACTTCTCGCGTCTAAGACAAGTCAACAAAGCATCTTTCTCCGCATGAGCATGTGGTGGACCTGCGTGCAAGCACTGGCAAACATGCACACTCACAGCGCAATATATACACATGGACGCAACCTCCGTTCTCTGTGTATTTATTGTTGACTAAAGATAAATGAGCATTTGCATTAGCGATGTAAATAGAAATACTGAGGGATGGCTGTTTCATTTATTCTGCTCAAATCTCCACAGAGAGTTTAGCATGGTTCCCATGACAGAGTCACATCAGTGTGGTGGGTGGCTCCTGCCAGCCCCTTTATTTTATTTTAGACCAGAGGCTCATGGGAAAGCTATTTCAAGACTTTTTCCTGTCAGCTTCAGAAAACAGTGCCAGTGGTTTGTTAACAGGTGCAATCTGACCAGTAGTAATTTAAAATAGTTCTGTTTTTACTCTGTTTTTTGTTTGTTTGCTTTTTGTTTCTGTGTGTAAGAGAGAGTCACGGGTTCTCTCTACGGTTCCATAATCACATGTAGCTTCTTTGTAAGTTGGGGAACTGCGGCAGCTGAAAACTGTGACCTTACATCTTCCCTTCTAATTTTATTAGCTGCACAATATGTGTAGCGTTTAATAAAGCACCTCTTATAAAGTGATTTTAAGTTATAAGCAATCATTTATGAACATATTTTTTATGTTAAACTATTCATTAAAAATGTAATATTTATAATTACATACCTGATGGATCCCAATTTTTGTAGTGTAAACAGCTTTTGACACAAATTGTCTCAGTGACAAAGTTCAGGCTGCCTACACGACAGAGAAAGTTCAGAAAGATTTAGATCAAAACAGAATGTGAAAATTTTCACTAGCGTTGTTCCTGAATGTTGTGGGGAAGTGATAGCAACCATCGGTCGGCTTATGTTACTTCAACATTTCTACTGGCAGTGACTTCTGGACAAATTGTCAATCCATCACAGTCGATCATAAAATCAACCAATGGCATTTACTGACAGAAACATCCATGAGCCCACCCTCAAATCAACAAAACCACTCCTCATGTCATGTTGTGAACAAAAATATCAATCGAGCACAGAGAGTGGTCAAAGGAAATCCACTTGGCGTGCCAGGACAACTATCAAATGAAAAGGAAAAAAAAACATTTGAGGAGGAAAAAGACATGTTTGACTGTGATATTATGATAAACATATGTGCAGCTCTCTGTGTGTGCATGGATTTCATATTTGTGTTCACAAGCTTCACATTAGTGCTTGCAAGTGAGATATTTCCACTCACAAACTGTTAAAACGTGCAGGTCAATATTTTTCACACTGTGTTTCTGCACCCTCTAGTTTTGACATCGCTGTAACACCATAGGGTAGTTCCTAGAACAGAGTCCCTAGAACTGTTTGGTCCAAAAGCACCTAATAGGAGAGGTGAGCAGTTCTCACTGGTGGACATGTCTCTGTAGCAGAGATCCACTGTCTGTAAAAGCACACACTGAGTAGGATAAAATTATTAATGCCATACGTGTATAGACTGAGATTAAACAGTAACGAAAACTGTTCATCGAACAGCACATAATAAAAGAGGTCAACAGAAATGGGTTGTATCTTTAAAAATCAATCAATACATGATGCAGATTTTTGATTAATCAGTTGACCTCTGCAATATAATGTGCAGATGTTGCTATAACTGCTGAACAGACACAGCTAAGTATAGAACCCACAGCCTTCAGCGATATCTTTCCAGACATCTGCTGCATCCTAATACGGAATAATATTGAGGCCAATAAAACAATAATACATGTATTTTGTTTAATAAAGAAAATACAGACCAGCCAAAAGCATCAAATGAGAATGCAGTGGAGGAGTGTGTATGTATGTGAGAGACAGGCAAGGATGGGCCTGCCAGTGAGAGAAGGAATGGGTTAGGGTTTGAATGGATAGAGAGAAAGTCATGTCTTTGGGAGCAGGACGACCCATTTGACTCGGTCTGCCCCTCTTTGTGTTTCCCACACAGTTTGACATGACCGGAGCTATAACCACACCATCACATTCACAAGGGCCTCTGTCTGCAAACTTCCCCCTACTTATGATTCATAGCTCAGTGAAGGGCACAATGTTTGCTTATGGTACCGCCAGCTGCACATGGCATCACCAAGCAGCACATTTTTTTACAAGGCCGCTCAAAATACATCAGTCACTCCCTCTGTGGACTCAAGCTCATGTAGCATCTAGGAGACTGTGTTGATGTTTATTTTGACTGTTCTGTGAATGTTGTCTGCAGGCAGTGGTTCTATACAGGATAGGACTGTGGGAATTATCAGATAACAGTCAAATTTTATTTAAATCGCTAGATGGTGTCACTCTCACTCACTGCTATGGGAACAGGTGTACTTTGGCATGTGCATTCAGTTTGTATACAGCGCAGCCCATGCTACACAAAAATAGTGAATGTAATTAGGCATTAAATCAAGCTTGTTTTCTCTAATCTGATTGAAGAAATATTCACTGTGCATTTTGGTCACTGAAGGTTCATTGTTGTGCTCTACATTGATTTTTCACTGTGGGCAACAGTCAGGGCCACATAAACGGCAAGTTTACTATGTGTCAGTAGATTTTTGGTAATTTGCGTAATTGCAAATTGGCATCACTAAAGTACAGTATTGGCAAGTATTGTACTGCTTGTGGGGCAGTTGTGGCCTAATGGATAGAGAGTCGGACTTGTAACCCGAAAGTTGAGGGACCGGCAGGAATTGTCGGTGGGGCAGAGTGAATAGCCAGCGCTCTCTCCACCTTCAATACCACGACTGAGGTGAGACCCTTGAGCAAGGCGCCGAACCCCCAACTGCTCCCCGGGCGCCGCAGCAACGACTGCTCACTGCTCCGGATATGTGTTCACTTTGGGTGGTAATGCAATTTCCCCATTGTGGGACTAATAAGGGTAATAACTTAACTTAACTTAACTTAACTTAACTTATTACCTACAGCCAATGGGCTGTGAAATCAACCAGCAATTAGAGCAGCAGAAACTCCTAATAGTATCAACTTGCTGAAGACAAAAACCTTCCCACAGTGATTTGTTACAGATATGTGAACCCAAGGTAGAATGTAAAGATTACAAATATACACCATTACAAACCAAATGCACAATGACAAATTACAAATCCAAAAGATAATATATGGGCATATGAATTATATATATGGACAAATGTGCATATAATACTGTAAATAATCATATTTCATTTTGGTTGATTAAAAAATAATTCACTTACAAAAAACGATTCATGTCATATTCTTGATTAAGGCCTCTAGGTGTGTGGGTCTAAAGTGTGAAAATATAAAAACTCTTTTTCTAACAGCAGAATATTAACATCGCCTCCTTTTCATGGAGGTCTAACATGTTCTATGCCAATATATCTTAGGGAAGTAATGTATTAGGATGTGGCACTGGATTTTACGATATTTTGTAAGACTGTGACCTGACGAAGATCCAGGATTGACATGTCGTCATTTAATACATTTCTAGCTTTGGAGTGAGTGTGCAGGCATTATCTTTCTATAGTGAAGTCATTTGGATAGCCTTTATTTATCTTTCCCATTACTATTTCTATTACCTTGTGGCCATTTCTCACAGCTCTTTGGTAAAATAAACTCCCTAATGCTCATACAGAAATCTCCACTCACACAGAAATCCATAACTGAGCATAGATACAGTGTCCTAAACCAGTCCTTGAAGAAAGGCAGCTTCACTGTCCTCAGCAATGTTGCCAAGCATGAGAACAATCACCCTTCGTATTGCTGTGGGTGTTTGTAGCTGTCAACGTTGTTGTAGATGTTGACTTTATTTTCTGACACGTGCACCTGTAAACTATCAGTGACCATGTCGTCTATTTTGTCTGTACTGGAAATGAAAGTTCACAATGCTGCAATTAAAATGTGTTATTTTTGATTCTAAAAACACACTTAGTGATAATGTCATCAGTGCTGTCTTGGTTTGAGCTTGGGAGACCAGTTTTTGTGACAGAAAACCTTCTTTTTCTAAATTTACTGAAACGTTTGAAAGAAACTGTGAACACAAAGATTCTCACAAAGATTAAAGAGTTTACTTGCTGCTACGATCCTGTGTAGCTATCTTAATTATAATTCCAATTTTTGCCTTTCATTGAACTCTGTGTGACCGAGACAGTCCCCCTTAGCAGCAGTGGCATGGTGTGGAGGGCATGTCATTGCCATAGTCATGCCAAGCCGACATGGCATTTTGGCAGAATCTCCTCCCTCTGGTTCTCTGCTCCCTCAGGACCTCTCGAGAACACGGACCTAGCTTGTTTCCCATCTCCTGGTCACAAACAGAACCAAACAAAATATGTTGCATAGTGCTGCCAAAAAACCCATCACTTAACGTCACTCCTACGACAACTGCCACTACTACAGCTGTGTGTCCATTAGGCAGGCCTGTGGGCGCTTTCACAGAATTTACAGGGGCTTTCCCCTTGGTCTGCACAGCTATTTCTATCCACTGTTCTCCACCCTCACACCAGCGGCCCCTGGGACCCACTCATTTTGGCAGCAGCCCAGAGGCATTGTGTTTAGCCTTTTTTTTAAAAATCATTTCTGGCTGTCGCATAATCATAAGCGAGATAATTGGATGAGTCCGTGATTTCCAGAGCCAAGTAAACAGACAGTGTGAAAGTTCACATGGATTCACTGGACATCATATTGGATTTAGAGGCCTGATACTCATAGAAGTGATTTGCTGGTCCCCAGCCTCTCGACCTTCATGACACAACCACTGTCTGTTGAGGCAGAAAGCATGGGATTTCCCATACATTCATCTAGCTGCGCTAGCAGCAGATCTGATAAGGGAATAGTAATTTCCCTTATCAACTGTAGAGTGACTTGATACTTTTTCCCCCTTTACATATTTGTCTGAACTTGCTCAGAGAAGCATGTCTATGATATATGTATCTCCTGTAATTACATTAGAAGAATAATAAGTGGAATGAAGTGTCAAGCGTTTTCTGTCTCCGTTGCTCATTTAGGTCTTGGCTTTAGCTGAGTTCTGTATTTTAAAAGCACCAGAAACTCAGATTTTGACATATATCAAAATGAAAATCACTCTGGGGAGCATTGTCGCCATGCAAAAATTTGTAGCATGTATCATAGTATTATGTCATTCCACTTTTTAAATCAGTAAATCTACGACTGACCACAATCCAGACCACAACTGCTGCTTCCAGCTGACCCCCCTGAGACTCACACATGCACTCCCCCACATGCAGAAGACAGGAAGAGTTGTTATGTCCCAGCAAGGAGAGGGGGTGAGAAAGAGGCAGAAATAAGAAGTGAAGTGAGAATGAAGGCCAAGGCAGTGACCAACAGACAGAGCCAGAGGGTCAGATGGAGACAGAAGACATAAAATAAAGCAAAAACACACATGTAACATAGCGAAGTGGAGGTATTTTGAGTATAAGTACACACTGTGATTTCACCCTCTGTCTCTCATCCTCAAGGGGGTCTGGGGATGGGAGAGGGACATGGGATACTGTGTTCCCAGCCCAAGATCTAGGGCAGGAATCCTCCCCTGCATTTCTTGGCGGTCCAGGCTGCTCAGTTCATCTGGCGTTGGCCCACCTTAACCCCCCACGCCACCTCTACAGACCCCAGAGCTAGAGACTACAGTATGTCTGTGTTTGTCATGCGGGGTTGTTTGGCCTTGACTCATATTTTTACTCCAGAAATAAAAACGTTGATTAGACAGAGATGATGGTGAGAAAAAGTGAAGGTAATTCAATGTATGTTGCGTTTCAATGTTGCGAGCGACTTTCTGCAAAGTTGAGGTTTGAAGTTAACATATGTTTCTAATCATATTTAGTCTGGGGTTTTGGCAGTATCAACATGTAACTGTGTTTTGACTGCCTCAGCCGGAGTTGATTTATTGAGTGGCTAATAGGTCTCAACTTGTGTCTTCCTTGTAAAAAGAGTGGCACATGTTGCCTGCACGTATGAGTTCAAACATTCCCTTTGTCCCACTGTCACTGATCTTTAGGGAAGTTAGGAATGCACAGTGACCAAAATATATCAAAGGTTGTGGTTAATAGGGCTTTGGCACAAAACATGAGGTTTGCCAAACCACGTTTTCACTTGTAGTGACCTTCTTCTCAGACCGAAACACAGATAGAGCAGGTCAGAGGGTAAGAGGGAAAATGTATGGAGAGTGTTGACAAGATTTCAAGGGGAGTTCACAGACGGTGAATTACAAACATATTCATACATGATATACTATAAAGAGGGGCCTTTTCTGTGTGGAGTCTGCATGTTCTCCCTGTGCTTGTGTGGGTTTTCTCCAGGTACTCTGGTTTCCTCCCACAGTCCAAAAACATGTATGTCAGGTTGATTGGTGACTCTAAATTGCCCATAGGAGTGAGTGTGAGTGTGTGAGGTTGTTTGTCTCTATGTGGCCCTGTGATGGACTGGGGACCTGTCCAGGGTGGACCCCTGCCTTTCACCCAAAGAGAGCTGGGATAGGCTCCAGAAGATCCCTGGGACCCTGGTTAAGGAATAAGGGGGTACAGACGATGGATGGATGGATGCGTGGATGGATGGTATCCAAATAAGTGTGGCATTTTTTATCAGCCAGTATTATGTAATTTGCATAGAACAGAGCTTTTGGATTTAGATTTCCTTTTCATGGCAGTCAGCAGGTGAAAAATGTTTTTGCATTGGTCTCTGTGTAAGATGGGCATTGTGTCATGGGGTGATTTACAAGAAAATACAAAATGTAGAGGCATGCAGAGGACCAGCACAAGTCCACGACTACACGAGAGAACTTGAAGGGGTCCAGCTGAAAGCAGCTGAGAATCCTTGAGGGTGAAATGAGGGATCAAAGTGGACAGAACTGGATGGGGCTACGGAGCGTGTGCACCATAATTGAATTTCATGCTTGCTGCCCTCTTCTGAAGTTGTGTAGCAAAGCGATCATTTGAAAAGAAAGCTATTAGTCAAACCCTTTGCTAAGATGAGAGCTGTGCCATAGGAAATCTGGGATTACCCAAGCAGCAGGCTTCACTGTATTCCATCAAAACACTAGTGTCATGGGCAGCAAGAGTGTACTATGTGCTGTAAAACTACATCACTCCCTTTGGACGTTCCTTATCTCTGTCTGTCCTTTTTCTTGCTTTGATGACAGATCAGATATTTTAAGCACTGTTTGCCTTCTCCGCTGCTTTTGTATCCAGCTTTAGAAATCCAACATGTTTTTCCACTAAATTCAATCCTACCAACTCCAACATCATTTCTACATTACAATTTGAGGCTTGAGAACATGGCCTTACCACAGGGTATCTGCAGGTCTAAAGAGGTACATTCTAATTTTGTTCCCTTAAAAAGGCCATAGAAGGTAATAAGTCAAATTGTTGCAGTATTACAGTATTTTCTATTGCCTTTGGTCAACAGTGATGTTAGATATGAAAGCTTTTGTAGTTAATTGCAGGCTATCAGGAAATGTTACACACCTAGCTAAAAATGGGTTTGTTAGATTTGAATGCACAGTGGACTCAGCACCATCAGACCTGTAGCTGCCACTGTCACTGCTGTTAGCTGCAATAGCTAGGCCAATCATTATCTCACAATGGGCGAGTGTTGATTTTAAATAGTCACTTTTCATTATTTATACTCATGGACTCAGATTAAAGCTTTGATGGAGAGATAATATAATTCATTAACCCTAATGACTTCCTATCAGAACATGAATTAAGTTGCTTTCTCTGTGATAACTTCTTTAAAAAAGTTACAATCACACAATTTACCTATTTTTCCATGTAAGTGAGAATTCAGTTCTTCACTGTGAATGAAATTGAAACCATGTCAGATCTGATAAAGCTAAGAAATATAATCAAAGAGCTATCTGAGCTGATAGTGAAATATTGATTGTTTTTGTGAACCCGATGAATGCTCCAGAGCAAACAGCAGCAAAGTTGAAAAATCATTAACTTTTTTCAGCCATTGTTTATCAGCAGTGTGGTCATTATATTTATCAGGGTTTATTTTTGTGTTTCTTTTCTAAAGTAATATTTTTATTTTCTAAAACCAACTATGGATGATTGACAGGTATGGGAGCAGAACCCAGAATGAAGCAATTATTCAGCTATTTACACATGGTGAGAATCTTCCATCAGTTTTCTGTTCTTGATTTGTTTTTTTTTTTTCTCTTTATTTTTGAACTGATAAAGACCTACAATAGTCTCTCACAAAATTCTGACTGACATGCACTGAATCAAGCTGTGTTATGATTATACATTTATTTTGGGTTAAAAAGGGGAGTTCTCATGAAGTGAAGCGATGCTGTTTATGTGGTTACGCAGAATCAGAGAAAATAATCATCTTAATGGCACATTAATCAAAGACAGAACTGTTGCTTTTTACTTCCATTGTCCCAGAACCTGCAGTAGCACAGCTTACATTGTTATATATCAGCTTTGGACAGAGTTGTATGTTATTAAAATAGTTCTTGATCAGCTGTAAACCCACAGTAGGGGAATGGTCCACATACATACACATTTTAATCTAGATATACTGTTGATTTGGAAGTATTTAGACATAGTAACGCATAATGGCAGAGAGAAAACATGCTTTTAGAAAATTCAAATGAAAATTCATATAAAAAAATCCCTTTCCAAAAAAATAATATATAACCTCATCAATATGACAATTCATTGAAGATTTTACTTTGATTACAATTATTGAATAATTATATTTTTTTGTCCTAATAGTTCACTGACATGTTTTGAGTGATGTTTTTTTACTGGGATGGGTTCCTGTCCCGACGCCCACCCAGTGTTCCCATTCAAGCACTAATCAGACCTGACCCTTCTTGCCTGCTGCTGAGATGCTACTAGTGGAAATTCATTCATTCATTTTTTATCTATACTCCTAACCAGGGTCACAGAGATCTGCTGGAGCCTATCCCAGCTCTCTATCCCAGCTCTCTTTAGGAGACATGTTGTAGGTTACAGCATTGGACCTGTCATGAAGCAAAATTTAATAAAGGGGTCATTCTGGACATTTTTAACCCAAATACAATACATACTGGGAAATATCACTAAATAGGATAAATATAGCTCTAAACAATTTTAATTTGATGAGTTACTGGAATGTCACAACCTTTTCAAGTCACAAGACTGTATTAAATAATTAAGGTTTTTAAATGGATCTGAAACAGTTAAATAGTTGACATACTTGTCTAATTACATAATATTTTTAATAGGATAATTTAATTATTTTATATTATTACTTCGACTTTATAGTGTGGAATCATCTGGTATGCAGTAAACATGGAGTAAAAATGCTTACCTACTGTACATCCCACAGTTGCAGCACTTTGAGATTTTATAATAAATTACAGCTGATGATTTAGATTTTGCTAAAGCTACATATTAGATTAGGTTGTTGATGAAACTTTTTTTCTGGTGCTAGTAATATGTTTGTAAATTTCTATCACCAAGACTCCACTACCACTGTGTAGCACTTACAAGTTTGAGAGAAGCTCAGAATCGTTTTAATTGAGCCGTATGTACTTGAAAAGTGAACTCTGAAGAATGCAGGACTCAAACTGGTTTACACTAAAATCAACAAATGCTTTGTCGGCTTTGTGATGACAATCTGAGCATCTTTTAGAAGTGCTGCCGAGACGCAGGCCAGGCCAGACAAAGGGAACACATCTATGAGACATGGATAGATCAGCACAAAACACATCGTTTTCTTTAGAGAAAAGAGTTTCCTCTGAAAAATAAGGTGACAAAATGGATTTTGTCTGCTTGGTCGGAGTGCTGCTAAGATGTGTCTTCAAACACTCGCTCTGCAGCTCTCAAACCTTACAGGTGCAAATATCTCCTTTGATTTGAGTGTGTTGTAGACTGATTTTGTTGTCTCTCTGTTTAAATTTCAGAATTCATGTGAACACATCAAGACGAATGTTTTCTTTTTTGTCTGTTCATGGCCCGTGTCTGAGGAATTTCAGCATTAGGCTGTCATATACAACATTCTTCCACATAAAACTATGTGCATGTTGCTCTTTAAAATTTTGGCTTCAGACAGGGACAGCAGAGCCAGATACTAGAGCATTACTTAAACTAATGTAGTTGTTGAAATGCTGGGTCTCAAACTGGGACATTTATTTGTCACTTTGAAATATTTTACAGCATCAAATATTAAAACTCAAATCTAAACACACATTTTTGGTCTATTTATGTTTCAGTACAAGTGTAGCACAATAGTATTTGTGGTATTCACAGCTAAATTTACCAAACTGCGTATGGACTTTAAGGACAGTTTAAATTGGTGTGGACATGTAAAGATCTCACACCGGACAGGGTTCTCACAGCTGAGTAACAACATGCAGGTCAGACTCACTTGCTAATTAGCAGCCAATTAGAAAGCTGAGGTTTCAGTGTGACATCGCAGTGTTTGTTTCCTGCTGGGGAGTGTGCAGCACCAACATGACCCTGCACCAGTATCCATGATTATACTGTGGTTCGCTGCTCACTGGCCATGTAAACACAGAGAGCCTTCACATGACACGCACACACACATGCACACACACACCCTCACACACACACACACACACACACACGCATGCACACGCACGCACGCACACCCTCACACACACACACGCACACACACACACACAAGAAGTGCTTAGTGCGACTGGCTTCAAATAGAAGAAATCCTTCCGGAAAGCTTAGATTTAACTTATTCCAGTAAGACTGGTGCGTTATTATTTTTCCAGGCAGCATTAATTTGTCTCTTTTCTTGTGTTTTTCTTGTGTCATATTTGTAAGTAAGGCTGCTTATAACATAATCAGGTTATAATATAATAATCAAAGTGACAACCTTTATTTAACTGTTTAGCTTTTACTCTTCTGAACTTAGAAAAAGTATTGACAGACATGTACGCTGTTAACAATATAGAGCAATGACTCTCAGAATAGCTTCTGGATATCAACCAATCCAACAGCCAAACAGGGAACCATTTCACTTCATACAGGTTATGCTGGATTTCTTCAGCAGCACTGTTCACATTAAGATTTTTATTGACTTTTCTCATTAGCAACTTTTCTCTAAGTCTGAATCCATAAGGACTTGCAGGCAATAAACAGTGCCCTGCCAAATAAACCCAACCTAATAGAACTAAGTAGCCTACGGCAGTATGTGGTTGGTGGTAACATGGCTGTAAAAGTGGGGCTGCTTAAAGATTTGCTGTGTGACTTGTCCCTCTTCAAGACAAACAAGCTCCTGATGTTATCTCCATGAGCAGCTACACAAATACAGTGTATTGACTTTAACTGATCTAAGGACACTTGTTTCTTCACCTCAGAAATTTAAGAAGTATGGGTTTAGTTTTGTTGGGTGGCTTGTATAACCAAGATCATTTCAGATTGTGTCAAAACTTTATCATTAGACTAAATGCTATATTTGTTTATTATAGTTCAGGATGCAGTAGCAGGTGATTTATTCTTCATTTGGTGACTTTTAAGACCCGTTAGTCACTATTTCCTTTCAAGATAGTGACTAATGGCAAATCTAGCAACTGCTTGAGAAGACACAGCAGGACACAGCAGCACACTTAACCAAGAGTGAATGGGCTGTAAATATGCCTAAGCCTAAGTTTATCTGGGCAAATTGCTGAACTGTTAAATTAATTTTTTTTAAATAAAATATTTCGGGGTTACTAATCTGACCTCATTCCAATGTTTGGATCCTCTCTGTTTATGAGACTGTAGTCTGTACAGTAGTCTACACATTAGTCTACATTTATTGGTATTAGAGATAGATTTAGAAGCATATTGATGTGATGATAGGGTCTTGAAAAGTAATACACAACTTTTTAAGAAGAAAATAGTTGCACTCTTATGGAACAGAAGTGCGTGCTCTGTGTTAGCACAGTGTTGTAGGAAACCCTATCAACAAATGCTGATTTTTGATTCTCCAAATGACACCGTAATCTCAGAACCATTACTCTTCTAAAGATCATAATTTCACATCTGTAAGTCAGACTACAACCATAGACGTCTGGTTCCTTTTCAATACATTTGTCCATTCAGATGAATAAAACGTCTTTCTCACATGCTAAATATCATCGCCACATCTCATCACAACTCCAGATAAGAGCTCTCCTATAATTTCAGCACTTCATCTGATTGCTCTCATTTTTTCCTCCCTCTCTTTCTTCTCATGTCTCCTCTTATATACTCCCTCGTCTCCCTCTTTTTCCATCTGGGGCCAAACTCCTGCCACCTCAGGGCTCAGACAGCTTATTTGGGTGCTGCATCCTAAGAGAGCCTTTTCCAAGCTGCATCAAATTCCACTGGCACTGGCTTTGCTTGTCTTGGAAATACAACAGAAATCACAAAGGAAAAGAGCAAAGGAGATAAGATGTTACACGCGTCAGAACCATTCTTTTATTTTCCAAATAGCAAGAGGTCATTAAACATGCGTGACAGCACATCGGGCTGTTCCTTTATTTTTATAGGTTTCTTTCATCAGATCAGGTCTTCTCTTCACACCCTACAACTTCAACAGACAGAATCACATTTCTTTTTTTTGGGATGGCTTTGGTGCAGCATGGTATTGTTTCTATTCAACTGTGTCCCGTCTTTTGGTGAGATAGAGGGATATTTATAAGCATAAGAGTGAAAGTAGCACATATTTTACAGTTTGCGAATCTTTGAGCCTTGCCAATTAGACAAAACACAATCACCATATTAGTCCTCATGTATCTGCACTCATCACAAATAGATATTTTTCAAGCTCTCTGTCCAAGTATAACTATTTATTATATTAGCAACATACAAATGAAACAGCAGGCTTCAATTTAGATGACATCATTCAATCGAAATTCCTACTGCACTTATCTGCATTAGATCTCTCTAAACACTCAGAGATGCAGAATTATTTCCTCTTGAATAAATATAACAAAGTGATGCAGTTTGTATTTTGTACTATTTGGATATGTGAAAGCATGCACAAATACTAAATACCAAGCACTCACACAGCAACTTACACACACTCAAACACCACAACTTTGATAAAAGACATTGTCTACATTTACTGTGCTTTTATAAAACCCTGAAAGTACACAGGCTATGTTGATCTGGAGCAGGAATGGAAAAAAAATTCATTGGTTGTCTGTTGCTAATGTTTTGAAGCTGATGTGACATCTATTAAACAAGAACAGCACCTTGCAAGTCTCCTCTCAGCTCCTGTGTCTGATGAGGCTGACACAGGTTCAAATCTCAGGGACATTCTGCTCCAGCAACCAGCAGAACCATCTTTTTGTCAATTTTTAAAATGTATTATTATTTATTTTTTTACAATTTGCTGACATATATCTTTGCCTAACCATTTGGTGGAAAAAATTCCACACATGGCCCTTGTCCAGCAGCTAAATGGGCTAGGTGCTCCTGCAGCATATCACATTTGAATGTTTGGGTAGAGGAATGTGCTGGTGTGTATCTTTTCTGCTCTGTGCATCTGCAGCTTCAGGGAAAATTAAAAAGTCGGACACTGTTATAAAATGCAGCATCTAAGTTGTCATGTCTCTTAAACATGTTTATTTGTATTGTGGAATAAATCACAAATGAACCAGCTATCCCTTAAACTTCCTGTTATATATTATATATGTGAAAATGAGTTTAAGGTGAAACACACATTTGAGAGTGACACGTGCCCTTACACATGGTCAGACGATGTCATACAGTCACAGATGAAAAGATTCTCCCAGTGTGAAACCAACAATTTCAGTGAAGCTTTGGTCTCCAGTGATGATGATGATGATGACAATTGAGTTGATATTTACATTTAATCAGATTTCATTTGAAATGCTGTCAGTGGAAGAGGCCCATGCTCACAATGTATGGAAGCTCAGTGTAGACGTGGGGGCAAACCTTAACCCTCACATTACTAAGTCTTTTTTACTCTCAGGATTGCTTTGGTGGCTTGTTAACAAAGCACGACAGACAGACCATCATAACCCTTGAAAATGTAGGCTTTTCCTTTTGAGAAACTGCAAAGAAATCCAAGTTGTAACTGGGTGTAGTTTCCTCCACCATCAGAAGGTACTTGGAAACTGGAGGAAACTGACAGCACGAGGTCTGACAAACCCAAAGCCACAACATCACAGTTTCCAGACTGTTATGCAGTTACGCTCATAGATTTACATATTAGAGAAAGCTATAACTGACGCAGCAGAGAACTTTTTTTTTTTACAGTGGTCAGATTGTGTCTTTAGTACTTGCAGTTCATCATTTAAAGAAGATTCAGCAAGTTCAGTTATATTTTGCAAAAAATGACCATATTTTTTGCAGACTTCCCAATATCACCTCAGTAGCACGGTATGTATAACACAGCAACAGATGTAGTTGAAGCTTAAAGTTTCATTGTATATATGCAAATGTATCAAAAGTACATTGTATAATGTAATAATCCTTAATTTTAGCCCTCTAAAGCAACCTTAGCATGAGCGCTTGAGGGATAATTAGGTTGTCTTGTAGAGGACTACTGAGAGCTATGTAAAAGCAGCCATGTCTTATTCTGGAGCTCACATTGGACTTGGGTCTCACCATAGGGAGACCTAAGCAGGCAGCAAATGTGTTCGCTGCCACTCATAATTACCGTCACCCCACCACTGCAGGATCCTGGACCACTTCAGTTTGTTTTCTCCACTAAATGCATTTTCAGAGGAGTGGTATTACATCAGCACTCAGTGCCTTAAGGAATCTGCACAGCGGGCGTTTTGGTTGGTACAAGTGATTCAATGAAAGCACTAAGATCAGAATAGCATTTTACATTAGTGCAACTAAATGGATTTCTGAAAGTGCCCTTTTTTTGTATTCTAACAATTTAGCTGCTACCATGCTTCTTGTAAAGCTTTCACTAAGAAATTCAGATTTAGTGAAGTGTCTATATTTTAGACTCCAGTTGACATTAAGCAGATGTTTACATTACGTCTGGGAGTTTAGGGTTTTTAATTTTTACTCTGAGGTAGTACTGTAGATGTACTTATGAAACTCTACCCTGGTATCAGTCAAAATGTAAAGCCCCCAAAAAACAAAAATGAAAAAAACCAAATGGATTTTTAAGACAACTAGACAAATACATGTTGTGGTTCTAGTGTTATGAAACCATCTGTGGTTGTATATGTGCATGTATTTGTGCAATAGGTGGTGTTGATGTAATATTGGAGTATGGAGTATTGTCTGCTGTCAAAAGTGACTCATTAGCACACGAAACACGTTTCTGATCATTTAATGTCTCTTCCTTAACCCTGGCTGTCTTAGTGAAGTGTCAAAGCTACTGCGTGCATTACCCAGAATACTTTTTGATTCCAAGCACCTCGTGTAATATAAATATTGCTTCTGAGGGATGTGCATTCCTAGAACTGACATCATGGAGCCAAGTTGTTATTAGTAATATCTCCAATGAGTTAAAATAACAGATCGATGATGTGCTATCTTCTCTTTCCACCTCATTCTCAGAACATTAATGTCTGTTCATTCTGCATTTTGGGGCTATTTTACTTCTAAACACACACAAAACATCCGTCATGTTTACTTCAAACGAAGCAAGCTTCTCTCATAAACACAGTAATATACCAAAATCTTGTTATTTTCATTCCCGAAGTAATAGAAATGTTAAATGAAATCTTCAGTGTCTTGAATATGACACTGAGGCTAGTACATAAACAAAAGTTTGGATGTATGACACACGTGTTGCATTACAAGTGATAAGGATTGGAAGTGAAGTTATATATATTATAGTAATGATAAAGAATATCCTTATGTAATTATTCAAAACCTCCAAACCTCCCTGTTTGGTTTCAGTTGTCTTTACCGTAATGCTGTGGACATTTTAAGGTCTTAATCACTCTCATACGGTTTGACTTTATGTTACTAATCAGTTCAAATACATAGATGTTAGTGTTGGTTTTTCACATTAGCATGTTCCAATGGAGATTAAAGGCTATGCAGGGAGGAGGCATGTGACTAACTTAAACTGTGATACACCATCCCTGTGTTTCACATGTTGAGCACATTTATTACCAGTCATGCAGTGAAGTCTGTTAAAAAATCTACAATGAACAAACATATTTACAGATGAAATGTCTAGAAACCAATGGCTGACAGTGGCATGAATTATTTTACTTCAAAGTCTATTCTATTCTATTCTAACACAGTTCCTGCAAGGATATGTAGCTCCCTTCATGTATTTTTGCAATGCTGCAATTATGAAATAAAAGTCCATTGACCTTTCTAATTATGTGACTGGACACAACAACCCAGTAGAGGTAGACACATATAGTAGTGTCTTACTATAGTTGTGAGAGCATTTACTGACAAATTACATTTCTACTTTAAATTCATATTATTTTGTACAACATAAAAGATTTTTTACATCATGATCTGTAGGTCACACCCACAATGAACTGTTTCTGTATTTGTTTTTATCTGCATCTCTATGTTCAGACAGAAAGAGGGTTGTGGCAGCCCTGTGTGAAACCTCTTTCAGAGCAGTGCACTGGGTGATTAATGGCTATGAAGCATTTTCTGTTCTACCAAGGAACTGACTGTTGAATCAGAACTCGCATACCCTCTTGAATTTGGCCTTTCCTATGTGACAGGACAAAAGCGAAGTAAATACACAGTAGCCTTTTCGCTTGCAGCCTGACATACACAACCAATATTAATTGTCAGCACAGATTTTCTGAGATGGGACACTAAAGGAAGCTGGGGAATGCATGGAAATACATGAATGGAAAGTAGAAGAGTGGATTCCAGGGAGGTCTGTGGCTGTTTTGCTGCTGATGGGTATGGTGCGTTAAAGCTTGTCACACAAAGCCCAGCAGAAGTACACTCTCTGTAAACTTTCCGGGAGCTTTTTAAACACAGTGGGTGCCAGCCTACCCAACCAGAGACGGAGCGGGACGCATAGCCAAAATGTCACAGCCGTACACACACAGTCCGCACACTCTTGAGTCCGCAACCACTGTGTGTGAGATTATACGGTTCTTTTGTATTTATATTACCTTATGTATTTAGATAACATGGCTTCTTTGTGTTGAACAAGTTAAACACACAGGCCATTATTCATGATGCCAACAGGGAGCCTGTTCAGCAGCACTGAGGCTGTCGAGCCGAGGAGCAGTGATGTCACAAAGGTTATTGCAGGACAGCTTTTGGCAGACTTCTCTTAATGTCACTGACGTGCTAACAAGGCCTGATCTTCAGCAGTTAGCATAGTCCAGACAGCAGACCACCATATTCATTAACCGCTGTATTTTATTGGTGATAGGTTCCAGTTTCCAAGTGATAATGGCTTTACCTTGAAAATTATCACTGTTTGGCCAAGATTATTTCACGTAAAAGAACCAAAGCTCTTTAAACTGGTCCTCGGTGTTCCTGTGAGTTGGATCAGTTCAGAAGAGGTCATGGTCATCTCTCCTCCTTCTACTTGTATCTAATCCCCATATTCCTCCCTCTTTTTATTCTCAGGACCTTAGTATGGAAAAGGCAAAATGTAATGAACTAATCATACTTTGCTTTGTTTCTTTTTTGTTTTTACACTGGCAATAAAATGTTTAAACTTAGATCCTCTCTCATCATACGTAGCTGGTGGCATACAGGATAAGGCCTGATATGCTCAATGCCAAAAGCAGAGGCACACTTTAGATCTGACAAAAGCATTTCAAACATAGGCCATGTAACTACAGTGCATGCATGTTTTTGTGTCAAAGTGGGAATTCTAACTTTGGTATTAAACTTGAGCTTTGACCACCCCAGGTTGCCTTCAGCTGCAGCATAGCTGGGTGTTGTAGCATCTGATGGCACCAGGGTTGGAGGAATATACAGAGGAGCCTGCTAAGGGCTCTTAATGTTGAAGTAATAGTTCCTCATCCACCACGTGCCACGGCCTTTGAAGCATTTGGTCACTTTTAAGGGCCAGGCAGCATTGGGAGATGATGGATTCATAAAACATGTTTTTCGTAACACTCTAGACACATCTGGTGAACTGTAAAATAATAACGGCTTCTCTTTGTTGGAATGTCTTAATCTCTCTTGGCATGTGTGACCAGACAAGACAAGATGCAAAGCCCTGCTGCTGTACACTATTTCAGTTAATTTCTGTTGAAAGTGTGCCTAAGTGGGTCTGGGACATCGTCCACTGTTTTCACTGAGAAAAGTGTTGACGAAACACCCATGGCTCGATTCCTTGTGTGATTGATGGGGATAAAGGCCGTCAAGCTAAACAGTTTGAAGGAGGGGAATACTAGAAGCCCAGCTGCATTGACAAGAGCAGAAACATGTCAGGCTGACTGTAGCTCCTCACTTACTCTCTCTTACTTATCATTAAATTCACACACATTGCTGCATTATTGAACAGAATTTTGGAATGTCTTGGAAGTACAATAAGCAAGGTCTTTCTAGTTAAAAAATAAACACAAATGATCCCTTTGAATCTTTCAGTAGCACTGCACAAAGGAAATACGCATTAACAAACTGAGATGTTGGCTGGAAGTGCATGTCACGATGTCTGTAATAAAGTGCTTGCTACACACTTCTCCTTCACTGCCATAGCATGTAACAGCTTTCACTGTACAATAAACAAGGCCACTAGCTGAGAAAGTGAGGTCAAGTATATACTGTTTTTAAAATATATATTATTATTATCATTCTGCATATTATTGGCTATTGTTATCGCTGCCTCGAAGAAATCCCTCATTTATTTTATTACAAAAGTACAGAGTTTCTAAGAGGAACTGTGACAAAGTTATTATCCAAACCTACAGGTATTCTTTCACAGCAAAAAACCTAACCTTTCAACTTTCTCTCTATCTGCCATAAGTTATAGCAGCTCTGTGTATGCATCAACTGTCACCTGCTGCTTTTAGGGGCCTGCTAGACTAAACCACATTGGTCATAAAATAGGTAAAAGTAACAGAAAATGTTAGGCTTATTTAATGCTGTTTCAAATGAGTAAGCTTAATAATCCCGTGTCCTATAATAAATCCTAAACTGAATGAAAGCTGAAAAGGAGCAGTGATAGCATATTCCATCTTATCTTCTTGTTCTTCGTGTCTTCTTTCGTTTCCATTCTAAAGAATTGCTCAGCAGCTAATTTCTTTTTTAACATCCTTTGTAGGTATTTGTTAATTCCCTCAGTTGTTAGCTGCTTGAACTTTTAAGTTTGCAGAGCACTAAGATGCTGTCATAGTTTATAAATCCTGTAAATGTGGGATGAAAAAAAAGGCTTTTTTGGAAAGTTCTTCAAAAGCCAGGCTCTCTGTTTACAGGTTGAGAAAGGGCTGGGCTCAGGGATGTGGAGCCTGCAGTCTTTTACAACATTGTCTTGTCTGTCACTTGACAATTGACTGCTGTACAGCTATCCCCCCGCTTAGCAAACAGGCCTGTTATATTTTCCATTCGAAAAATCCCAGGGGTCAACAGTGTGTTTGACTGTGTTCGCCGAAGCCAGATGGGGGTTTTCCTATAAACAAGTGTACAGGCACTATTTATACAGACTGTGGCACCTGACGCCATAACACTCATGACACTGTTTAGTGGCCAAATTTGCCATAAGTCACTTTAGAGAATTAAGTAAATATTTTCATTATGACCATGCCATTGTTTATTATAGTATGGCAAAAGTTCTAAATCTTGCCAAATTCTGTGTTAAAAAATCATTTAATAACAACTTGTCTAAAGTGAAGCGCCATGTACATAGAGCTGATTCCTTTTCATTATTCGCTCGTCTATTTACTTTCAAACAAATCCAGAAACACCACCTGTTTCAACAGAAGTGTGAGTAAAGGCTCAGGTTAGTGCAGAGCATTACACAAACTGAAGACTGAAAACGCTGGCTGCTTTCGCTGATTTTCGCTACATTCACCAGAGGATAAAAGCATACCACTGGCCTGTTAGGAGGTACATTGTCTCGCTCAAATACAGTATGTCACCCATCACAGATACAGACTCACATTCCACTCTGCTAAGTATTATCATGCTGCTGGATTAAAGCAGCATGAGACATGAGGATGCACTGAGTAGTACTGGATGCTAAAATTACTGGTGATTACCATTTGGCTTGATAATGGTGTGAAGAAGAGTTCAGTCTTTGAGAACAGCCTTTAAGATAAAAACATTCTAGTAAACAGTGTTGGTCTGTCAGACTTTTGGTGGAAGTCATAAACATGTGGACCTCTACTATAACAGCACTTTAGCTGAACTGGAAACAGCCAATTATAGTGCTCCCATCACAACGTGCAAAACAAATGTTATTAAGCAGAACTCAAGAAGGAATTATCATAATGAGCTCAGCTGGAGGAACCCCCATATTGATTGCAACATAAATTCACAATCATCAGTTGGAAATCCTGGACTTACCCCAACGTAAATATTACAGGCCGTAAATTTGGCTTTGCTTCAGCTCAGCTGGTGGTCGCCTGCAAACACGGAGACTGTGAGAGAAGCAGGAACAAGACACAGGAAAAGAAAACATACCAGATGCGACCACTCAAATGAATCATTTATCAATGAAGGACGACCAGGACTGATGAAGAGATTCAGTAAAGGCTAAATGTGTGAATCTTTGGCTCCACATATAAAAGCCTAGAAATAGAAAGTGCATTGTAATTCACCATGAAGTACTCCAATCTGTAATTTTAGTCCAAGTTAAATAAAACAAGTGCTCGATTACAGTAAAGCTCCTCATGAATGCCACAAGAAACTGTGTAATGATGTTGTTAGTGCAAAAGTATACTATAATAGGAAGTAGACTACTAGTAACCTAGAGCCCACCTTTTGTGTTCATATAATTTAAAAGCAGTTCCCGCATATTTTCCCTAACTATGTCACTGTCAAATGAATAAGATGAGATAACCTCAGTGCTTTATGACTCCAGAAATACTTTCTGTCCTACTCTGTTGTACAATTAGGCAACACTGAAAGTCCAGCTGAGCTTTTGTGGTGACATGATCATGTTGTGGCTCTTTATCGTCTGCTGTTAACTGTTTTTGCCTTTTTAACACCTTTTTAACCCAGTCCTGTTCCATTAGAAATGAATGAAAGTGGAGGAAAGCTAGTTTGGCTAGTTTCAGCTTTCACGCAGAAAGTAGACATGCTAACTATATTCAGAAAGTGGTAGCTTTTTAGCTTAATTTGCTAACATTACCACTGATTTCCATTTTTGTTCAGTACTATAGCTGCAGAGTGTAATGTGAAACCCTATACTTTATCCTAATATGTTGCTATATTACTATGTCCCCATAGAAACATAGAAACATGGGGGTTTACATTATGGCAAAAAAGTGTAATTATATGAGAAATCATGTTTTCTATGTCATTTTGACATCATGTAAAATAAAAACAGTGCAGTATTTGCTAAATTAGTCTAATCTTGAGTCAGATGTTGTAAGTGAGTTCATTTAGGAGGGTTTTTAAGCAGTTTTAAGCTGTGGATATTACTTGCTGAAATAAACCACGAGATTCAAAACTCCAAAAGCTTTTTTGTCAACAGGCTTTGTCTACAGTAACAATACTGAGAGTTGGCACCTAAAATTCAAACCCACTGGAGACCACTAATGTCAGTAGAAAAAAAAAACAAAACTTACATTAGTGCTATCCATCAGTTAGCTGCACTCACTTACCCTTTAGAGTGTTGGAGGGCCTGGAGTTGTTCCCAGTTTACATTGGGCATTAGGTGGGATATACCCGGGACAGCTCGCCAGTTTGACACATAGAGACACACAATTCACATTCACGTTCAATTTTAGAAAATAAGTAACCAAGTAAAAAAGAAATACACCTAGTATTGATACAGGTCTCTCATTGTTTTATCTTTAGTGGTTCCTTCACTCAGTGATGTATTAGAACTCAAAAGGTCACACTAGCTCAACACACTTATTTTTATCTCACATCACTACATCACCAACAAAATGTTCAACATGGCATCTTTAAATGTAACATCACACGGGCAAGTTCTGGGACCAATAATTTAAACAGTGCCAGGTAATAAAGATTAACATCCCACTATGCAGAAGATGTGTTTGTGGGGTGGAGGGTGGGGTCATAAACCCGCAGTAGAGCAACGGTCTACCAGTCTTCCAGTCATTTTTTAATCTGTGAGCCATTAGAGAAAAGGACTGATAAACAACAAGTATTTGGCCTGACTGAAGGAATCGATAAGAGGACAACTGTTAAATGGGACCTGCTATCGGCCCATCTCGATGGAGCTCCAATTGCCACATGTTTTGGCTCTTACTGTGTTGACACAGAGATACAGGCCATCATTCACTCCACACTGAAATAGATACCATCAAAATATAACCTGGTTCTTTCAAACAAAGCCTAGTTTTCTTTATCTCCGTTTTCATCCACACTTCTCCCCTCAAGCCTTGCAATAAATGGACATTATCCTAAAGTCAGTCTTATGTAATACAGAGCAGATTCTCTGATAACTTATCATTGTATAAGCTAATATTACACATTAAGGTGAACTTTGTTGTCCTTTGATGAATTTGTATTGTTGTCCACTTTTTGTTTGTGAGGCAGTGTTTTCCTTTGCCTCTCCACCTACTCTTAGATGGGGTTGTCACTGTGGTATAAATTATCAGAGTGGATTGTATCTGTCTCTGGGTGGGCTTTTAAGCAAGGCCCATCAGTTAAGGCTTCATTAAAGAGGATCCTCCTGATGATCCAAGGAGGAGTCCCAGTCTCCTTTAGTCTTTTAACACACCATGATTTACTGTAACTGTTGTCTTGTTTTTGAGGTAAATGCATGACTGTGTTATTGTTTTCCCCAATTGATGTTTAAGTACAGTGCAATCTCTTTTTGTTCCTTCAGCCTCACTACATGTAATCTGTGTGTCAAGATTACGGTCTGAGTAGATGCAGTGTCCTCAGGATTGTTTCCTAGAAGAGGAGGCCAAAATCCCAGAAAACAGCCAAGGCATCCCTTTATGAGCGTTTGAAACAAAACCTGTCACATACTATAAATAAACTTGGTCAAAATCATGCCTACGAGGTTCAAGGGTAACTCAGGGCTCAGGAAGTGTCAGCTATGTTAAGGGGATTTATAAATGCCATAACAGACTTTACCAGTTTTGACAAAATACTGTAGAAAAGCTGGGTAACCCTCACAGATTCTGAAAGGACGTTTTGAATCCTAGTTTTGGGATTGGGGTTTACCAGCATCTTGGCATTTAATGGAGTCAGGCATTACGAAAGTGGGCCCATGCCCAGGTAGCCTGCTGAGTCTGGACCGCCTTTGGCCTACATATGGCTGCCAGATTCAGCTAGGTTATATGGTGGACTGAGGATCACCTTGAGTTAGCAACACTTGGATTCAGTTTTGGCCAATGCAGTCAGCTCAGTTTGGCAGATGTTTGTGCATCATTCATCATAAGTCTAGCAATTAGGCCTATCAGATTAAGGCTGCTGTTCGGCCATAACATTTTGGCTACCTGGGACAAAGGGACTAGGAAGGAATAATGTGGCTGAGTTTTAGGGGCTGAGAAAAAAAGCTCATTGGCTTAATAGTGGACATTAGTGGCACTGTATCTTTGCATATGTTGTACTATGTCCACTATAACACATTGGATAAAACTCTACATCTACTGCATTTAGGCCCATAATGTACATTATGGACATTAACATCCTCCTCTGTTTAAGCCTTGTCCTGGCTTTATCAGTATATTAGATCTAATGGCCCCAAGTGTGATAAGTCCTTTTTGAATCTGTGTAATAGTCATTGTCTTTATAGTTTAGAGGTGTCTGTTTTGAAACCCAGTAGCTATTTGGTAAAAGGGGCCACAAAATGATAACTAAAGGTATCATGTCACCACACAATATTCTGGCTTTGACTTATGTGGACCTGGACCAAATAATATCTGGTAATGACCATGACGATGGCTGCTGTTAGACAGGGAACTGAAACTGATTAGTCATGATCAATGTGATTAACACACTACCTTTTTTGTGTTAGACACATTAATGTGCATGTGAATGATGCAATATGCAGTGTGACTATTTATATGGCCCTGTGATGGACTGGTGACCTGTCTAGGGTGGACCCCTGCCTTTCACCCAAAGAGAGCTGGGATAGGCTCCAGCAGATCCCTGGGACCCTGGTTAGGACTAAGGGGGTACAGAGGATGGATGGATGGAAATACATTGAAGAGTAATACTGAATGTAAACATTACGCCATAGAGAACTTGTAAATAAAGTTTAACATCGATAAAGGCAACTATTTACATTTTCCACATCATTGGTTGCTTAGTTAGACTGCTTTTTATAAGCTGTCTACTGGAAGGAAATAAAGCTAGGATGCTCCAAATATAATGTTCCTCCAACTGTGCTGGTTTGTAGGTCTGAAAAATGTTCAAAGTGAAAATGTCTGTAAAATGTGTACTATAAACATTTGACTGGTTTCTGGGACATTATCTGCTTTTGGGAAACAATGATTAAGTTTGGACACCTAAAACTGCTTGATTCAGTAAAGTGGTGTTCCAAATCATGCATATAAATGTCATTTATAGAAAGCAGGTGTGTAACGTTTTGTTTTTTTCTGGCAAAGGTTTGTCAACAAAATGTAATATACCTGAAAAGCCTCTGCATGTTTGGGTGAAGATGATATAAATTACTTTGAATCTGATCAAACCTAAAAGTGCTCTTTTTGATTATTGTATGGACTCTGCAATAAAACACTCTGTCCACAAGGACAAGGACTCTGACAGAGTCCTATTTAAATTGTGTTATTTTTATAATGTGTTGCATACATTTATGAGGGTTTTATTATTTATGTGCCTGAAAACATCTGAGCACTTCTTCAAACAGAGGTTATTAAAGAAAACAGATATGTATGTTTGTGATGCCCTATAGTGGAGACCGCAGGAGACAATGTAATGTATGGAGCATGGACAGGCTGCACAGAAGACTTGGCTTGCATGGGACCCGAGTAAGAGGCTCATTTTTCACATCGACACCTTGTGGGGGCTCTCTAAGCTACTGAATCCACAGAGTAGATGTGGATAATATTTGTTCAGGAGGTACGAAGGTCTGCTCTTTGTAAATTGCGTAAATTGATAAGTTGGCAGCAGTAGAGAATAGTGGCGGTTGATGGGGAGATGCATCCATGAGGTTGAAAGTGGGCTTAATGCTCTGTAAACAAACAGACACGCGCGCTGCTGTCTGCCTGAACTGAGATGGACCTCTGAAAAGAAACAATACAAAGTTTTGGAACTCGTGTTGTACTCTGCAAACACTAACATGGCTTTACTCCAACTCCTGGCACCGCAGAGAATTTTTTTAAATGCAAACATTCAAATGACTGTTTGCTGTGACTTTCATGCTCGTTCAGACTCAATTAACTTTGGCCGGCAAACTGTTACAGCTGAGTTAAAGAGTAGTCAGAGTTGCAGGGTATGCTCTTTCATTGTGTCTCTTTAACTTTGAAAAGGGGGTTGAGGTGACCCAAGAAGACATGTCATCCACCAGGGGGTAAAGTGTGGGCCATGAACGCAGTGAAACGCTCTGTGATCCCCAGTCCAGAGGACAGAAAGGGACACCTGCAGAGGGCTACACTGGGTCATAGAGATGCTGGAGGGCTGATGGAGAGGAGAAACCAAAGTGTAAAGAAACAGCTGTCACCGACACAAGGTAAGAATTGATTATAATTGTAAATATTCTTAGAGAGGTGTCTGATTACAGTGTAAAATGTTACCAAACCATTCCTAAACCTAATGAAGCAAATTTAGTGCCTAAACCTCACCATGTAGCTTTTGTGCATAAAGAAGATGGGTTTGTTAATTATTGTAACCATGCATGGTGAGTACCTTTGGTGTCCCTATGAAGTATTTAGTGTCAGTATTTATTGCCATGGGATTGAAAACAGGCTGGAAACTGGGTTTTTATAGGAGTGTTTGTCCAGCCTTTGGAACATTTTAATAATGCATTGAAAACTATACCTGTAATTTACAGCAGCTCTGTGTAGTTTTTTTTTTTACCTTAAAATAATGTCTATAATGTAGAATTATTTCAGTGGTAGAACAACTCTTAACCGGACGAAGTCTATTGCCGCTGCAGCTTGAGTGGGCTCACATCGGCTGCATCAGCACTACGCAACTTTCGTATTCGGGTAGCATCACTGAACTAACACAGGATTCTCCAAACCATGACAGAGCCAGCAAAAAAACCAAAGAGATTTTTGTCGGAGGAAGTGAAGAAAAGAAAGAGAGCGAGTGATTGGGCATGAGCCCAAACACGAATCAAGAGCAGACGGGCTTAAGGCCTATACATACTCCGTGATAAGCGAGAAATTTGTTCTCTCTCCTAGGGCTGCGAGAAAAGAATGACGTAATTTTTTTCTTGCAGCCCTGGTTTGGGAGTTCTCGTAGCTTGTTCTTGACACATCATCTGGGGAGAACTTTTTTCTCATGTGGTGTCCAACAGTTATTGTGTGGAAATGTTGTCTTCCCGCTTTTTCTGCTGCCAGGTGTCATAGCAATGGATAGTTTTGAGGAGCAGCTGCCAGAGGTGGTGAGGAAGCATGAAAATCACTATAACACATCTTGTAAGTCTTATGAAGACACACAAATGGCAAAAAATTGTGGATAGAGGATACGTTGTGTATGGAGGAGCGCGTTTGTTGTAAAACATGGCAATATCTGATATCTTATCTGCTGTATTGTAGTTTCTGTCAGATTCCCACAATGCTTAGCACTTGTGACGTAAGCTGCAGTGGGAGGGACCTCCCAGCAGTTCGGCAGTTGAGTTTCTCGCGGAGTATGAAATGTCAAGAACACAGTTCGTTCTCGCCACCTTGAGAAAATGAACAAATTTCTCGCCGCCAGCTTAAGCCTGATACATACCCCATGAGAAGCAAGAAATTTGTCAGTACAAGCTATACAGAAGTTTGTGGTCAAGGTCATGATGAAAAATCTGCCTCATAAAGCTGTACCCAAAGGGTTCCAAAGACATGGCCATCAAAGCCTATGTAATTCTGGACCACCAGAGCAATCGTTCATTAGCTAGACCAGAATTCTTTGAGCTGTTCAATGTGAAGATTGAACAGTTCTTATATCATCTTAGAACTTGCTCTGGCATTATAGAAACATCTGGCAAGAAAGCAGGAGGATTCCAGATTGATTCCATGGATGGAAGAGTTCTCATCTCCCTTCCACCACTCATTGAGTGTCAAGAAGCAGTTCTTCACCAGCCTCATCTCAGTCACATTGCGAAGCACATTCCAGAACTAGAACCAGAATCAGAAATACTTGTGCTACTCCGGAAGAGATGTTATCAGGGCACCCAAAGTCAGACAGCAGGTCAATGGACCAAACAATGCCCCCTTTGCCTAACGACTGGACCTGGGCTGGGTAGTAATTGGAGAGGTGTGTCTGGGTAACTAACGTAGGCCGACAGTCAACACTGTGCTGGAAAGTGGCCACCACTCAATTTTTCAACCCTGTATGAGCTTTATGCAGGTCAAGGAGATGCAGCAAAGGGGTAGCATGTCCACCAAAGCAACTGAGAAGACGCTTGGACAGACAGTGTTCAGTAGAACGGCGCATAACAACAAACCTGCTCCATCCGTGGAAGACAGCTCTCCTAAAAATAATGGACACAACGTCTACAGAAATGATGCTAACAGCTGGGTAGCTCCGCTACCGTTCAGAGAACCACGCCAGCCCTTGCCAAACAATAAAGAGCAAGTTGTTAATCATTTCACATGCCTGCAGTAAACCCTGAAGGGAAAACCTGAGATGCAGCAAGTATGTGGCATTCATGGAAAAGATCTTTACCAATGGGCATGCTGAGGTAGTGCCACCACTGAAAGAAAAGGATGAATGCTGGTATCTTCCTGCATTTGGGGTTTAACATCCCCAAAAATCCAATCAGATCAGGGTGGTCTTTGATTCCAGTGCTCAATGCTCCGGCGTCTCTCTCAATGATGTGCTCCTCACAGACCCCGACTTCAATAACTCCCTTGTTGGTGTCCTGCTACGCTCCCGGAAAGAGAAGGTTGCCATCCTAGCAGACATTCAGCAGATGTTCCATTGTTTCTTGGTGTGTGAAGACCATCGTAACCTCCTCCATTTTCTATTGCACAAGGACAATGACGTCAACAAGGAAATTATCGAGTATCAGATGAAGGTCCGTGTCTTCAGCAATTGGCCATCTCCTGCCGTGGCCATTGACGAGCTGCGAAGAGCCATCAGAGAATGTGAACAGGAGCATGGTGCTGATACCGTCAAGTTTGTGGAAAGACATTTCTATGATGATGATGGTTTGGTATCTGTACCATCTGAAGCTGAGGCAATTGATTTGCTCCAACGGACACAGGTCTCACTAGCTCAGTCAAACCTCTGTTTACACAAGTTTGCTTCAAACTCTCAGACAGTCATGGAAGCTTCCCGCCTGAAGATTGTGCTCCTGTAATCAAGGTCCTAGATCTGAGTGGAGAGACCTCACCCACACAACGGAGTTTGGGTCTGCTAAGGGAGATTACGACCGACACATTCACCTACTCCGCATTGCCATTACCAGGCCATTTACCAGCTGTGGAGTCCTTTACACTGTCAACAGTGTTTTCGATCCTCTGGGTCTACTGGCACCTGTCACGATCCAGGGAAGAGCCCTTCTCAGAGAACTTACCTCCGAACGGTCAGACTGGGACGCATTCCTCCCGGGGGGCAAACTAAGCAAATGGGAAGCCTGGAGAGGTTCTCTCCAAGACTTAGAACAGCTTCATGTTCCACATACATACAAAAACAACCTCATTAACTGAAGCAGTGCACAGAATTGTGTGTATTCTCAGATGCCATCGAGTAAGGCCATAGGTGCTAAGGTGTATTTGAAAGCACATCAAAAAGATGGGCGAGTCGAAGTAGGATTTGTTATGGGCAAGGCGAAACTAGCACCCTTGTCCGAGCCTACAATCCGAAAGTTCGAGCTATGTGCTGCTGTCCTAGCACTAGAGATGGCAGATTTCATTGAGGATGAACTAGATCTGGTGTTGAATGACATTAAGTTCTTTACAGACAGCAAAGTGGTGCTCGGCGACATTTATAATGTGTCAAAACGATTCTACGTGTATGTTCACAATAGAGTCCAGTGCATTCGTCAGTCCTCAAGACTTGAGCAGTGGCACTATATATGTACAGAAGAAAACCCTGCAGATCATGCATCGCAATACCTGGCTGCATCCTGCCTGGCGCAAACTTCTTGGTTTACCGTTCCTCCTTCCTGCGTCAGCCACCTGCAGAAAAAACTCAAACGACTGAGACATTTGAGGTAATTGAACCTGAAAATAACTCCACAACCACAAGTGCAAACATGTGCTACTAACCTGGAAGAACCAGAGCTTACCTCTAACTGATTCCAACAGTTCTCCACCTTTACCAAAAGGCTGCATTTGCAAAAGAACTGTCAACCCTACAAGCTTACCAAGCTGTATCCAAAAGTAGCCGCTTAAGGAAACTCAGTTCAATCATGGAGGACAATTTCATTTGTGTTGGTGGACGACTGAAGTATGCTGAGGAGAGTCCAATAATTCTCCCCAAAGATAGCCACATATCCCTACTGTTCATTTGACATCACCATGAGCAAGTGAAACATCAAGGTCATCGCTTGACAGAAGGAGCAATCTGGGCAGCATGATTGTGGATCTTGGGAGGCAAGTCACTTATCAAATCAGTACTCCACAAATGCATAACCTCAGGGTGTCCGCGGATCCTTAAAAAGTCTTAAAAAGTCTTAAATTCCATATTATAAAACTAAGGCCTTAATTAGCATTAAAATGTCTTAAATTCGCGTTTCAAAGGTCTTAAAATGAAATCTAACCGACCCCATAAAGAAGATTTTATTTGAAAGCCTTTCGCGTATTTGTTACGCAGAATGAAATAGGCTGAACCAACTAAAATACGCGTTTGAGTGGAGTTCATTTAACACATGCTTTCCGGCAGCTGCGTGAACTGCGGGAAAGTTTCAGCATTAGTCTTTTGCCATGGGTAAATGTAAATTTAATGATAATTGGTTACCCTGATTTTGCGCCGTGGTTAAGTCCAGTTAGTGGCAACGTGTTCGAGGTCAGGCTGTGCAAAAACATTTAAAACTCGGAACAATGGGTATGAAGGCTTTGGAGACCCACATGCGGTGTGAATAAGACAAAGCGGCTACGGAAACCTGTCGGAAAACACCTGGCATTTTATTTTTGTTTTACTCAATAAATCAAACGGTGTGTAAACAGTTTATATCAATAAACAGTGTGTTATGGGAATTGGTTGTATTGTGGGATGTTTTATTTTATTTCTACAAAATTGGTCTTAAATTTCATTCTGCGTGGTATTAAAAAGGTCTTAAAAATCTAAGGTCTTAAATCTAGCTCTTAGAAACCTGCAGATACCCTAAACCTGTCACAGGATGCATGGAAAACTTGAAGAACAACACATGACGGGCCTGCCATCTGAACGTCTTAAAATCTACCCTCCCTTTACGTATGTGGGTCTTGATGTCTTTGGACCCTGGTCTGTCACAAGCAGACACACCAGAGGAGGACAGGCAGAAAGCAAGCAGTGGGCCATCATGTTCTGCTGTATGAGTTCAAGACCTGTGCACGCTGAGGTCATTGAGTCGATGGACACGTCAAGTTGTGTAAATGCTCTCAGACGCTTTTTTGCACTTAGAGGCCCTGCAAAACAGTTCCATTTCGATTGCGGTACCAATTTCATTGGAGCATGCAAGGAGCTTGAAATGGACAAAATGGTGCAGAGGTACCTCAGCGAGCAAGGTTGCAGCTGGAATTCAACCCACTACACAGTTCTCACATGGGAGGCTCGTGGGAGCGCTTGATCGGCATTGCCAGAAGAATCCTAGATTCAATGTTTCTGCAGCTGAAAACTTGCTTAACCCATGAAGTTCTTTGTACACTAATGGCAGAAGTTGCTGCTATCATTAATGCACGACCACTCCTACGTGTCTGCAGGTCCGAAACAACCATTCACCATCAGAACTCCTTACACTGAAGACAGGAGTTCCGCCTCCTCCTGGACACTTCTCGGACAAGGACCTGTACACAAAGCAATGGAGACAAGTTCAGGCTCTAGCAAACCAGTTCTGGACTCACTGGAGCCGTGAATACTTACCTTGCTTGCAACACAGACAGAAGTGTACAGTACCTCGTAGAAATCTTCAAGTGGGAGAGCTAGTTCTGCTCAAGGACAAGCAGATACTGTAGGCCCATGGCCAAAATCTCTGCTGTATTTCTTGAAAAGGATGGTCATGTAAGAAAGGTTGAGGTCACAACAACTGACCAAGGCAATATAAAAACCTTTGTAAGGTCAATTGCAGATGTTGTTTTACTTCTACCCAAAGACTGATCCAAAAACAAGGATTTAGCACGCTCACAAATTCATAGTGACCTCACATAGGTCAGACATGTGTTGCCCTTTAAGAAATGTAACTTTCAAATATCTGCTTTAAATATTTTTTGGTACATATTCTCAAGTAAAAAATGTGAAGTTCATAATTACTTTTCCTTTATCTACCTCGTTTGTAAAAAAGTATATTATTTGTTTCATGTGATGAAGTCACTTCCATTTTAGTCACCTCCTGTGAGGGCTCCCAGTTCTGCATGAAAACAATGAGACAGACTAGGTGTGCTCTCTCTGATAATCCATTGCAGCCACTAAAAAGCATCATAGAGGCAATGCCATAAGTGTATTAATATGACATTAGATATGTTAAAGATCATATATTAGTGATGATTTTGTTAAAAAGATGTTTGATAAGTTGCTAAAAACGGTTGTTTACCATTGTGTAAACGCTTTCAGTGATGCTAATAGCCATTGTAATCGCTGCTACAAGGAGAACAGTAGTTTATGCTTATATTAAAATCATTCATAATGCAATGTTAGTCAAGACACTGGACCCTGAATATTTCTGTATTGTTTTATTACAGTTTTCACCACAAATGTTAATGAGGAAGAGTGACAGTAAATGATTAACCTTACTACGACTCTGTCTTTATTGGCTACGGTTTAACTTGGTGTTTAGTCAGAGTTTCAACTCACTGTACGAGAACACTACAAGATGTGTTACAAAGCTTTTCATACTTTCTCCGCTCTCCTCTGGCAGCTGTTCGTCAAAACTATGTATTGCTATGACAACCGCCAGCTGAAAAAGAGGGAAGACATTTCCGCTTTCCACATTAACCACGCCCACTTCAAATTTCTGAAGAATCACACAATAGTTCTCGGACACACCTGAGAAAAAAGTTTTGCCCAGATGATGTGTCGAGAACAAGCTGCGAGAACTCCCAAGGACTCCGAGAACCAATTTCTCTCTTCTTGCGGAGTATGTATAGGCCTTAAGTTAGCAAACTCACATGTATTGCGCTGCCTACGCGGAAACTTATACAGCGACCGTATTTACGACACTGGTATTAGACAATTGCGTTTCTCAACCAGATGGGGGAAGCCGCGAGCAAGTTACATTGTGTTGCTTTAAGAAAATGCAACAGTTGCTATTTTCTGGTGATTACACATGAATGACAACATATTTATGAATATTATATCCATGTGTGCTAACAGATGGCTCTAAATATTGCATGTTGTACCCTTAATAAGCTGTTAAAGTTTGAACAGGATCATATGTTTCTATTTTTTGTTTGTAACTAGGAAATGACCAACAGGTCACCATATCAGTCTTATCTTTCATTTGTGTTTGGAGGTATTTAGTCTTTGGCAGGGACGTGAGGAGCCACAGTCTGGGCTCCTCAGTTGTTTTGTTTCTCTTGTCCCTCCCATCTGCAAGAAGAATAAGGAAATAAAATGACTGGTTGAATTTGAAGAGATTCCAGTTTATATTCTTCTGCCTCTTCAATTATTCTTACTCCTGCACCACGTATGACATCATGGAAAACTTTACAAGGTCTAGCAGTGGAGAGGGAAATGCTATGTTGCTCTCACTATTCTTAAAGTCCAAAGAGATACATCAGTCTAAAAATAACAATTTAAATGACAGGATTCTTCAGATACTTTCACCTTCAGTCCTGTGATGCGAGTGGAATTTAAGCCAGGTTAATTTGGGCTGTGAAGCTGAAAAGCAAAGCTATTTCACCAGTAATCATCAGATGGATTGAATAAAATGTTCAAACACGCTTGTTTTATCTGGCCAGGGGACCTTCTTGGCCAACATGTGTGACTTGCATACTTACCTATCTACCTGCTGTATGTATGTTGGCTGAGATAATACACAATTTTATCTTATCTTAGAGCAATTTACTAAAGTTTCTAAAGATAATAAAACAATAATGTTCATATAAAATTGGGGGGTGTGTTTGTGTTTTACTTTCGGCTTTTTTTAGCTGATTGATTAGTGTTCTTAACACTGTGAATGTTTAGCTGTTTAGTCAGAGCCTTTAAGTAATGTTTAAGCTGGTGCCGTGGTCAACACAGCAATAAGGTTCTGGGTTCCACTGGGCCTGCAGCAGCTTCCTTCCACAATCCAAACACATGCAAGTCAGGTTGAATGCTGATGCTAAATTGTCTGTGGGTGTGAGTGTGAATGCTTGTTTGTCTCTGTGTGTCAGCATTGTGATAGACTGCTTATCTGTCCATTGTTAGCTGGGATTGGCTCCAGCCACCCAATGACCCTCTAAGGTTAAACTGGCATAGCTGATAGATGGATCATTTGAGTTACTTTGTTAAAGCAACACTATGTAACTTTTGCTCACGGTTTCCCCCATCTCGTTGAGAAACACAATTGTCTGTTACCACTGTCATGAATACTGTCGCTGTATAAGTTTCCCCGTGGGCAGTGCAATACATGTGAATTTGTTGACTAAGCTGATGGAACTGGCGAATCCAGAGTGTAAGCCCGTCCAATATTGATTCTTGTTTGGGCTTGTGTCCAGTCACTTTCTCTCTTTCTTTTCTTCGCTTCCTCCAACAAAACCCTCTTTGGTCTCTGCCATGGCGTTGGTTTTGAGAATCCCATGTTAGCCCATTTCATCTTATAGTTAGCTGTTGGCTAACTCCACCCAGTCTATGAGTAAAACATGTGACGTATGCCGTAAAGCAGGTCGCAGTATTGAAAAGTTACTAAATATTTTCTTTAAATTAAAAGAAAATATGGGACATATTAAAATTCTAAAGTGTTTTTGAACTGGAAAGAACTTGAACCTTTACTCTAATTTTCACACAACCTCTAAACATTAACAGTCCCTTAAATTTCATAACTAAAACTTTATGGCCATCATATGAATCGAATGGGTAATTTTTAGTCACTGAAAATGTATTAAAAATAACCCACAACAAAAGGCAACACTAAGCTTGGCACAGCACTGACTGTGGAGCGATAATAAGATGTACAGTACAATTAATAAACTAAAGTCACCTGATATTGGCTGTATAGCTGTTCTACTGCTGTAACATTATAGTGTTAATACATCTGTAAAACATCTGTATACAATTTGCATACAGATGTGGGCAAAGAAGCGGCGACTCTGACTGAGCTTAGTTATGATTTAGTTTTGTTGATATACTTTTGTAACAGGTGATAATGACAATAAATCTCTGCTCAGTATGATCTGTAAAGCTTAATAAGAGACCACATAATGGCATCATTAACACAAGTTTTCCATTAGAGGTGTTACTAGTGTACTGCTGCCCAATTATAACTTTCAAAACCTGCTCTTTCTGAAATGGGCAGTATTCCTCAGAATCTGTTTCATCTTCGCATGTTAATGTCCTGTTTCTGGTAAGACAGAAATAGAGATGCATTTTTGCCTTTTATACATGATTATTTCCCGTCATCCTAAGATTGATTGATAATTTTGCCTCGCATTCTGATCTGATTCAAGAGTGGACCTGTTTTTGGCTGTTGGTTTAAAACTTTTTTTTTTTTTTTTCTTAATGAACAAGCTTCAGTAACCACACAATCATACTTCATTGGCCTCACATCAGAGATGTTAATTGGGTTAGCATTCCAGTTGCTCGGTTAAAGGTGGCTCTGCACCACTGTAATTCTACACTGGGTTTAACATGAAAACAGATGAGAGAAATCTGGGCAACGCTCTCTTCTTTAGTGAAATGGAAGTGGAGGGTAGGTTCTAGTGGGTAACAAGGTCATTTGGCAGCTCAAGATTCTGTAACACCTGCAGCAAAAACAGCTCTTATTGCTCCGAACTGGCTTTCTCTGCAGCACCTTTCCCTGCAAGCTGAGTGGATTCCACACTGATTTGATGGTGGCCAGAGTTAGGGAGATTATTCTCATCTGGAGGAGATTAGTCAGTGATGCTGATAGACATGATCAGCCCGACACTTCATCATTTCATGCAGTTTAACATTGCTGCTGCACAGCCTGCTTGTTTATGTAGCGTGCTGCCCACAGACCGACTGATTCATTTTCATCAGAGGAAATTAACTTAGTTTTCTGATTATAGACAATCACGGATTGTGTAATAGGCTCAATGGCTGTGGTTAAAATTTGAACTTTTACTTCAGTAGAACAAAACTTTTTAATGAATTTAATGAACAGATATTACTGTAGACATGAGCACAACTGCCTGTTCTGTAAATATTACTAACAAAAAATGTTTACCTTACTATTCTCATTATCAAAAGCATTTTCTGCAGGTCTGCCAGGCCTTCTATCGTAACCACAATCAGCATAAAACCTCAACACCATAACAAAAACCAGCATTTGTTTGTGTTAGGCAACAGGTGGAATGTGTGCCGAAGTATTTTTCCTGCTGTTGTTTTTAGCTCCTAATTCATCCGTGTAATTACTCACATGTTCATTCGTCATCTGAGCGAAGCCGAGAGCAACAGGCCTCGAGACGAGTATCAGTTGATGGATAGAACATTTCTGAGGGCAAATATTACCTCAGTCCACATGGGCAGTAAACAGATTTATTATTTATCAAACCAGTCTGTGTGACATGATGAAAAACCAAAGGGAAAAGCATGAAATAAATATGTGTATTCGAAAGCAAGGTTAAAAAAAATACAAACCCATGGACGGCCTGTGTTTGTAGTGCCGACCCAAGTTTATAATTGGTTTCATATTTAGTTATACTACAATAAAACTTATTGAAAGGTACGCCAAGGTTTTGTGAGCTCAGACACAAATAAATCTTTGTTACCTTTGTTGCAAAAATGCAGTGTACCGCCTCATGCCAAGTGCTCTGTTGACTGGATATTGATCGCTGATTTGGTTTGGTTGTAAGCTTTGAAACATTTGCCTCTCTGGGCCAAGTGCTGTTCACATATCTGGAATGTACAGTTAAATTGCTTTGCAGCTAATATAAATACAGTCCGTGGCTGTTGTAGTGCAGAGAGATGGCAGCAGGCCCTTGTGTGGAGTGCAAGCAACTCTTAGTCACAGGCTCCTCAAGTGACGTGAAAGGTGGTCATGTTAACTTTTATGTTGATAAATCTGTAAGTTGGTGTGTGTTCTGCTCCTGCCGTCGATCTCTGACAAGTAATTAAGAATATGAGGTCACTGCTGACAACACATCACGGTGTGTGTGTGTGTGTGTGATCCCAGAAGACAACCTGGCTGCTCTTTGACGACTCACACCTCCCAGAGAGCCTTTCACTGCACATCATTTTCTCTGGTTAGGTTTGGAGCTCAAGTGCTTAATATTATACAAATACACTATGAAACAAGCAGAATAATTGTGTACAATGTGTAAATGAACAAGTCATTTATGGAGTAATCTAAAATCCTATTAACACGTTATTACAGCATTTTATTATTCTAGGTTTCATATAAACAAGAGTTCAGCTGGAGCCAATTTTCACTGCATGTTTCCCAATGACACTTTTTATTTCATAATGTCAATTATTATTATAATTTAAATGATTAATACCATTTATAATAATAATGATGTTGAGTTTCACCCAGTTCTTCTTTAAACAGTTGGATCACTTGTTTATTAATGCAGTTTTTTGAGATGCATTTTTAACAGCAAGAGATATGACATTGTGTAATGTCAGCTGACTCACACATGGACAGTTTTAGGAGGGGGAATAGATGTTATTATGATTTCATGGCTTCTATTATTATGAAAAGGATTTTCAGATTTGAAACTACTGTCCACTGGAAACAAAAACTCAGCTGGGCAGTTAAACTTTCCGTGATTGTCACTAATATCTGCTATGGTTATGAGCAAGGACAAATGTAATATAGAGAGAATTAAAGGGCTTACTTCAGAAGCTTACATTCTGGGTTTTCATTATTTGTTAGAGTCTTCATAAAGGGAGGCAATTAAAGGAGTGCCCTGTCACCAGAGATACCAGCTGTATTTATTATAAAAGCTTTAAAAGCTTCTCTGGAATTAGCTGAGAGAGAGCGAAAAAGTCTTCAATTTATTGAATGGACTTCTCAGAGGTATCAGGAATCAGTGATTTAGCACTCTGAAGGTAAGAACCACACTGAAAGTGATCTAATCTGCGGTGAATCTTATTCATTCATCCCCTGTTAGTTGGAGAGACAAAGACCATCAGGATTACCTATCCCTCCAAAACTCCGGAAAAGATTAGGTCATTGCATCCACTGGGCTATTTTTAGAGCCCTTTAATGGTGGCATATTAAACAAAACGCTTAGAAATTCAATTAAGAAACCACTCGGCCACAATGACCCGAAAATAACCCGGAGTTATTCAAAAACAAAGGCTCTGCCGACCAGCTGCTGTGCCGCCTCACATGTGGTTTGGGAACAGGAGTGCTTAAAACCACAGATTCTTAAGGGCTGTGGAGATTAATGAAGAGTTTCTTTTTCCAGGTGTTGTATTGTGGATACAAGAGCTTTAGGTAGTGAATTTTTACCAAGGGGAGAAATCCTCACGATAGAAATGAAAACAGTAACACAATATACACCTCTGATCTGGCTCATGGCTCAGATGCGAGAACAGGAGCACATTCCAGACCTTAGAAAGAGGAAACAAGAAAAGACACCACGGGATCATTCTAGATATTGATCACATGTATGGCATTTATGTGAATGGGGGTTCGACACAGTCAGTGCCATATTCTCCCACATGCTTTTTGAGTCAGGGGAAAATTTTACCAGCTCTCACAACCCTTTTCCACTTTAATAACACTGCCTGACACCCTAACAGAAATATCTATAAAGAGACACCTTAGTCCACCCTATAACTTTTTACACTTTGGTACTTCTCAAAGCTGTTAATCATCTCTTATTGCTTTGACCGACACTGCTTCAAGCTGCCACATGCCTTTTTGATTTTAATGGAAAATACTCAGCCTGTCTTCTTTGCCTGAATGACAAAGCTGCAACAATGAAAAGTGCCTAAGCACTACTAAGCACTACTAAGCACTACTAACTGATTAGTCATATTGGCATAAGGTTAACAAGACTCATCGTTACAAAAATGAATTATAGAATAAACAGATTTGATGCGATGTTTGTTAAACTTCACTTAGGCATCAACCTTTCAGCTTGGACTCAATTGACTGAAAGGTAAAAATGATGTTATTAAAAAGTGTGATCAACCCATTCCCTATTTACCTGATAAAGGATATAATGTTGAATGAATTTGTGACGCCAATCAGGTGTCACAACTTCCCAGTTGTAAGGAAAGTCACTGTGTATTTCTTCTTGTATTTGTTCTGCCTAGTATGTACACAAATCCTGCACAGGCCCAACACCAGCAGTGCATTTGGAGTACTCACCTTAACGTCTGTGAATGCAGAGGCTGGTTCAGCTCGTTCATATACAAGCCTCCATTGCTGTCTGATCACGCTCTGAAAACACACCAATGAACCACGTCACTTCACTGGGTGACATGTTTCTTCCTCATGAAGAAAGAGTTCAGAGGGCTAAGAACAGACACCACTTTCTACAGTTTCTGACAAAGTCAGAGCAGTTTAGAGAAAATAGAAAAATATTTGTTTAAGCAACAACAGTGTCAAAGTTGAAGCTGCTTTTCTTTGATTTTTGGATACACATTCAATCAACATTTCCTATCTTTATGCTGCTCCTCTCATGTTGATGTTGTATCTTCAGGTCAGGAACATTAATGACATTACCACTCACAACATACAGATCTCAACAGTCGTACTTTGAGCTATTTTTATTATTTTTACAGCTGGTTTTTGAACTGTATTCAGGCTTAATAAAATGTACCAAAGTAGAAACACACCTGATTTATATTTATCATTTAATTTTGTTGAAAACAATAAATATACATTTTTTTAAATTTGCTGGTTGTGATTAGAGCCATGCTGCAGATGATAGAAACACACACTAGGCTGCACACGCAGAGAGCACAATAGACAGGACAACATTGGCTCAAATCAGAATAAAAACATTTTGTAAGATCTAAAGGATTCATTTTAATGAACAGGCTGGTGGACAGGCTTACTGAGGACACATATTCTCTGTTTATGAGCAGATCAGTGTGGTGAATCTCCATGGTTACATTTTCCATAGATTATTATGTAATTCACTTTACGCCTTCCCAGTCTTTATGTGGACTTGTTTGAACACATCTAAAAAGAGCATGTGACCCAGTGGTGTTGAGGTTTTTCAAGTACAGCTACTAAAAAGCAGTGAAGTGAAAGTGCAGTTATATAGTGTTGATTAATAATGTCACTACAATATGTCATAAAGATAAGCACTTAAAGATGTGGATTTGCTGAATAGTGACTACATAGATGCACATCGAAAATTAAGTGTGTGCTTCAGTGCATACAAAAGCTGTGTCTAACTGTGGGACAAGAGAGAGGTGATGCAAAACATGTAGAAAGGCAAAGTAAGACTGGTTGAAAAAGAAGTTGACAGTAAATACTGAGTAGCTCTTTGAATATGTGTTGGATTTATTGTTCAGTAGAATACTGTAATTTATATTGGGGAATATAAATGATACTTTAACCTGTCTTGCTGGCAATGTGGAAGTCATTGACTTTGATATTCTTCTGTGCTGTGGTGTCGTGAGTTAAATTTGATTTTATTGATTTGATTTTGAAATGATTTTAATGAACATATATAACATAATATAACATGCAATTGATGAAGTCAATTTTGTTACAGATAAAGTTACAGATAACACAAGTGCAAGGCTCCAATTTGTTGGTTATCTATATTCACTATAAGCAACCTAATAGCTCACCACTTTAGTGCAAATTGTTTGAGTAAACAAGCTTTTAGTTACCAGTTCATTAGATCCTGAAGCCAGTCCCATATCAAGCATAGAGAAAAAGAAAATAATCAAAATGTTGAAAGTAATTCCAAAAGGTTGTCCAGGTTGTCCTGATTGGAAATATATTCTTTCCTTATCTTCATCTCTGTACAAGACACTAGCAGTTACAAAGATACAGATAAGATACAGATTGGACAAGGTATTTCCACAAGGTAATGGATGAATTCAGTGGTAAATGGCAAGTTGAGCAGTAAACTCTTTTGAAGATAGAATCATTTTTTCTGTTTGGTCATGTGTGCAACAAGCTGACCGACACAACGCTTACATATCATCTTCTTGGCCTATTTGTTCATAATACCCTATTTACACATTAAGCAGTAACAGACTACTATTAATTCGTAGTCATATTTCTGATTGCCTGATTGTAAGTCTCGCAATAGTTTGGCTTTGATCTCCACACGCTTGCAAGAAAAGTATCTGGTTCTCTTGCTCAACGCCTCACCAGCTCAGCAATAAATATGTTGTTCTGCCATTCGGTGCTGGGCAGGTAGTCTATAGTGGGTTTACACACGTTGCGTGTTGTAAACACATGTTGCCTCAGTACCAGAAAGATTTCACTGTGTGGCAGAATGTTTCAAACACAGGCAAAGTGAGTGCTGTGATTGATAAGCCTCACTGCTATACTCAGGTTCTGCCCTTTGCCCTTGTGTAGATATGTTCTTCATTAAAGTGAAAAGCAGAGATTCCTCCAAATGTCTCCTAAATGCTGCCTATCCCAAAGGCCAAGTATAACATGGCACAGAGGGTCATATTTCTTAAAGGTTTCAGCTGACATACCAGAAGCTGTGGGAATCAGCTTCGCCAAAAAACAGAATACCAACTTTTTCTTTTATATTGAGGCCTTGCTCAAGCCAGTCGTTTGGAGATCCTATCAGGGCCAAGTATGTGTTCATTACATATGTTCTTCAATCAATGCTCAGGACAGCAATCTAGTTTGATCATTCTGTTTATGTACATTGTGCTTGGTTTTCAATACACCTTGGAAATTTCATTAAAATGAAGAAGAGCTAGAACAGGTATCTGGCTTTTGATCCACTGTTTGTTTTGGTTTGATGTAGACGGCTGTCGAATGATACTAGGCATTGTGCTAGTTGGCTTTACTGTGAAATTATGAACTGGAAAGACTGGGCTAAAAGAGACTTTGTATCTAATAATAAAGTGAGAGAGGGATGAAATGAGTCCATTTTATATTTTTTATTAATGCAGAAAAATAAATATATACTTATTTTAAACTAATTCTGCTTTGTCTATTTATGGAATATGTCGTGCAATATGTCCTGATGCTTTTATTTAGCTTCTTTTATTTTATAGAACCTTTATAGAGTAGAACCTTCCCAGCAAGCTTCTCTTCCTTAAGGGCTCTGCTTCTTCATTTTAATATTCACACTTTATCTCATCTGGATCCTTCACACAGCTGTCAGATGTTTCTGAGTGGCTTCTGTCTTCTACCATGACCTGATCATGGTACATCTCTTTTTTTTTCTGAAAATGGTTGTGCACAGTCAAACCTATCACACCACAAGAACATTGCTTTGAACAATTATGCAAAACCACAGATTTTGCTCATTGACAAAGTTTATTTTTATATTTGTTGCCAACATTCTTGTGTAGATGGCAACAGCAATATTGTTAGAGAAACATTGCCAGCATAACAAATAAGCTATGGTTAAGGTACATTTAAGGATAGAAAACACTTGTTTATGGAAAGGGAAAAGTTGCAGTTATCCATTATCTATCTCCGCTTATTCCTAATTAGGTTCACAGGGATCTGCTGGAGCCTATCCCAGTTCTCTTTGGGTGAAAGGCAGGGGTCCACCCTGGACAGGTCACCAGTCCATCACAGGGCCAGGTTGCAGTTATATTAGAGTAAAAACAGGGTGCACTTTTGCCTAATGGTACAGGAGGTTGTTTTAGGGTACAGCATGTTATCCATTCGCCTGAAAAGACACAGGTGTTTATACCTGAGATGTCCAATTCCAAATTTTCATTCTCATGATTACCATACCTCAGCTATGGGGTATGTGGCAATATGATAGTATCTGTCAGAATGCTAAATAATTGTCAGGTGTGGACCCAAACTTAGACAGCACCAGAAAGGCAGCATGGCGGAAATATGGGGGGTTTATTAAGTAAAGAACAATGACGACTGTGGCTAAGCCTTCAGAGACAGGTGAGCAAGATGTCACAGAGCACTACCCTGACACACAGAGAGTAGTGAAGCTAGTGTATGAACACTGACAGTAGAATTAAGTCCAAAACACAACAGAAGAAGCTAGAGCACTGAGAGGCAACAGAAAGTCCAAACAACCAAAGAAAACAGACAAATCAGCAACTGGGTAGTGGCAGTATATGGCAGGTACAGTATATATAAAAAGTAATCAGATAACCAAGATAAGGAAGGAAAGCTGGAGGAGAATCACCAGGGAAAACAGAAAGTTTGAAACATGCTACAATAAGAGTCCAGGACAGGAAGTGTGGCGTCATGAGAGCAATGAACTGTTGATTTTTTACTGTGTGGAACAATCACAAGATCTTTTTAATGTAAGGTAACATGAGGCCTGGCATTGCTGTGGCGCTAATTAATGAGATGGTTACCCATTGTTATTGAAACTGATAGCATATCATTTTTGCTCTCCACCTGGTAAATCACTGCACAGTATAGCTGTAATTATTGAATTGTTGGTTTCTGGAATTTGCAAAAATGTATTATTAGCTTCCATCAAGAAGCTAATGAGAACTGGATGTAAGTTGTCAGTAGTTTGAATGCTCAGTATGTACTGTGTGGAATCGTGAGGCATAGGAGACTGTATATGCTTTCTACTAGCATGTTTACCCACTTCCTCCTCTGTGATTTTTTCATCAGTGGGTGAATACTTCATTTGACTAGTACTTCTTAGCAGTCATTTAATTAGAGTTTTTCTCTGCAAATGAAATACCTGCAGTAGTCAGGTACTTCTTCCACAACCTCTAACATCCACTCTTCCTGGTAGACTCTGAGCCAACAATCGACCTCTCCAGAGAATTTCAGGCAGCCATCCCTACAGGCCGTGAGTGTTCCCATTTCTGACAGACAGGAATGATAAGAGTCGCCGGGCAGCACGTTCCCAATCACCATGCAGCCAAATCCTGCAGTATAACACAAGGTCACACTTTAAAAAGGCTCCGTTGCCAGAATCAGTCTGCTTATTTTTCCCCACAGAATCTTTTATATTCAACAGGTTTTTACAACATGTGAAATAGTGCTTTTCTTTATTGAAAAAGAAAACTTTCCCATGCAAATGAAAAGGTGGAAACACTCATGAGCCCCGAGAGAAACAAAGCAAGATTCCCATTATCCGTTCACTAATGGTCTGATTGGTGAAAAGGACATACTGACAGAGATAACAGCAGTGACCTGTCTTTTGCATTTAGCTTCTCTAATTTCCTGTCTTCTGTTTCCTTGTCTGACCAGTCAGTGGCTTTCTGTTTCTGAGATTTTCTATCTGACAAATTGAGCCTTCTGACATGTCGAGAAGCCCAAACATTCCAGGCCGTCAGTCAGTTTGATGAACAGTTGAGGGGAACCGTGGACAGTTTGCAGGCTTGTGTGAAGTATGCAGAGTGAAAGTCCCCCCTTGTCAGCACAGCGCTGAGGTGTCTCCAATCACACGCAAATACAGAACCCGGCTGACAGGGCTCTGTGTGTGTATGAGGATGTGTGTCCTCTTGTGTAGAGGCCTGTGTGCATCTGTGAGTTTCATCTAAGCGTCTGTTTCTGACCAGAGGCTCTGCAGCTGTCACCTACAGTTGCGTTATCAGAAGGCTGGCTCTGATGTGACTGTTGTCTGTACTCTTCCTTTGTGCCAATTCAGTGTGATCACTAAAAGGAAATAAAGAGGACATAAAACAGAGTAATAAAGGAATACATTTTTTCTGTTTTTTTTTAAAGGATCCCCAAGTGCTCTTTCCAAAACCATCAAACACTAAAAGCGATATTCGGATTGTAGTTCTTAGAACCTTTGCAGGAAGTTCCCCTTTTTGTAACAAAATTTTGTTGCTACTACTCCGAAGTAGGTACTTTTTTTAGTACAATAGGAACCATGAGTGACATATGTTTACATCGATTCATCAAACACAATGCGCTAAGTTAATGTTAGTAGCAGCTTTTTGCATAGAAAAAACTCACACAAATTGACTGACCCTAAGGTCCAGAGTGCCCAATTCACAGAAAATTCAGAGATATTTAGACAGACCAAAATGGAACATGAAAATTTTCGCTAGTGCTGTTATTGAATGTCATGCAGAAGTGGCATGGTTATGGCATCAATCAGCTGGCTTACATCACTTCAACATTCCTGATGGTGATGTGAATACAAATTCAATTCAATTCAATTCAATTCAATTCAATTTTATTTGTATAGCGCCAAATCACAATACAAATCATCTCAAGGCACTTTACAAAAACTAAAACTAAAAACCCAACAATTCCCTTATGAGCAAGCACTTGGCGACAGTGGAGAGGAAAAAACTCCCTTTAACGGAAGAAAAAAACCTCCAGCAGAACCGGGCTCAGTTTGGGCGGCCATCTGCCTCGACCGGTTGGGGTGAGTGGATAGAGCAGAGAGAAAAGAACAGCAACAATAAACAACAAATAGACACTGCAGGTTGGTGGGACCAGTAACTGCACATCAGCGATAAACAGCTCCAGGACCAGGGACACCTGCAGAAGGTACAGAGAGAGAACAGAGAGAGAGGGAGAGAGCACAAACTAGGGGAGAGAGAGAGCACAAGGTTAGTGACATTCAATGGTGGAATATACATGAGGTGGGAGAGAAGGGGGGGGGTTAGGGTAGGGGAGCTCAGTGCACCGATGGTCCTCGGGCAGTCTAGGCCTATAGCAGCATAACTAACTAAGGGATGGTTCAGGGTTGCCTGAAGCCAGCCCTAACTATATGCTTTGTCAAAGAGGAAGGTTTTAAGTCTAGCCTTAAAAGTACAGAGAGTGTCTGCCTCCTGAACCCAGGCTGAGAGCTGGTTCCACAGGAGAGGAGCTTGATAGCTAAAGGCTCTGCCTCCCATTCTGCTTTTGAGAACTCTGGGAACCACAAGTAGGCCTGCACTCTGAGAGCGAAGTGGTCTATTGGGATAATATGGTACTATGAGGTCTTTAAGGTATGAAGGAGCTTGATTATGAAGGGATTTGTATGTGAGAAGAAGGATTTTAAATTCTATTCTATATTTTACAGGGAGCCAATGAAGAGAAGCCAATATAGGAGAAATATGATCTCTCTTGCTAGTTCCTGTCAGGACTCTGGCTGCGGCATTCTGGATTAATTGGAGGCTTTTTATTAAGATATTAGGACATCCAGATAGTAATGAGTTACAGTAATCTAGCCTTGAGGAAACAAATGCATGGACTAGTTTTTCTGCATCATTTTGAGACAGGATGTTCCTAATTTTGGAAATGTTGCGCAGGTGAAAGAATGCAGTTCTAGAAATTTGTTTTATGTGTGAGTTAAAGGACATGTCCTGGTCAAAAATAACTCCAAGGTTTTTTACAGTAGTGCTGGAGGCCAGGGCTATGCCATCTAGAGTAGCTATAATTTTAGAAAAGTTATTTCTGAGATTTTTAGGCCCAAATATAATGACTTCTGTTTTCTCCGAGTTTAAAAGTAAAAAGTTACTGGTCATCCAAGCCTTTATGTCAGTTAGACAGGCTTGAAGTCTGGTTAACTGGTTTGTGTTAACAGGTTTAATAGATAGATATAACTGAGTGTCATCTGCATAGCAGTGGTAATTAATAGAGTGCTTCCTAATGATATATCCTAAAGGAAGCATGTACAGGGTGAACAGAATCGGTCCTAGCACAGAACCTTGTGGAACTCCATAACTAACTTTTGTTCGTGTGGAAGGTTCATCATGGACATGAACAAACTGGAATCTGTCCATGTCCATCTGTACAAACAGATAAAGGGCCCTTAAGATCTGTACTTCTCGGGTCCATTCCTCAGTGGGGTAGTTCCTAGAACTGTTTGGCCCAAAAGCGCCTTCTGATGAAACTAAATCTAATGAGGACTATCCAAGGACAGGAAAACCAAGAGCTACCTCTCCTGTGTAGGATAAATTTATTCGAATTACCAGCCTCAGCAAAAGGTGATTTACAGTACCTCAGATTACAGCCCCTATAAATGCTTCTCAGACTTTAAGTAGCAGACATATTTCAACATCCAGACTGGAGACAAACATTACTACACATCTGTGGAGTCAGGCAAAGAAACGTTGGTTACGTACCGTAACCTAAGATTCTATGAATTGGGCTCAGATCTCTGGTCCGTTCTGGCTCCAGTCTTTTCTTTAGCCAAGGGTCCAGTGGGGCCCACATCCCAGAGGGCTGTGCCCGATTAACAGAATCTTGGGTTACGATATGTAACTGTGTCTCATTAATGCGCAGCACTCTGGGCTATTGCTATGGCTCAAAGCATCCGTATAACAAAACATGCCTCCCGGGCTTGTACGACTGGGAGGCTCCCAGGACAGTGTGAGAGAGGGATGAGCTTGCAACATCTTGCAAGTAGAAATGCTTGAAGGAACATGGGGAGGCCCACGAGGCCGCCGCGTAAATGTCTTCCACTGGCAACCAAAAGATGCAAAGCAGCTTCCTCTGCGGACATGTGGGGAGGGGGAAAGAAAACCTCCAGCGTGATCACTCTAGATATGAAAGAACTAGTGCTGCATTTAGGCATGTATGCAGGGTTGGGACTCAGAACTGCCGCACTGTGATCCTGCCTGATCTGAAAATACTGATAGAGCCGACAGATCACAAATCCTTTTTGCAGAGGCTAATGCCAGCAGAAAAGCGGGTTTTCCCCGATTAAAAACGGAGAGGGACCTGCTGTAATGGCTTGAACTAAGTGGCCGTGAGCACGTGTAAAACCACAGCCAGGTCCCATTGCCAAGCCCATGCTGCCTGTGCACTCCCCTCAGAAAATGCTTGGTGAGCATGTGACTGAACATCGATCTGTCACCAAACCCCATGAGGAAATAGCCGCGGCATATGTTTTTATGGTGCTAAACACCAAGTTTCTCTCCAGTAATAGAAAAGACAGAATCACGGTGAGAGGACATGCAACAGAAGAAGCACCATTCTCCATGGACTGTCTCTCAAACGCAGCCCATTTAGCCCCGTACAATGCTGTAGTGGACCAGGCGCGCACCTTGTATGGTGTCTCTAAGCACCTCCTCTCAGCAGCCAAACCCACACGGGCTGTTATGCCCCCCCCCCACACCTGCGACAGACATCCTCCCTCCATGGAATCTTCCAAGGGGAGATGCAGAAGGGGAAACCACAATGCTCCGGAGCTATGAGGATCACTTTCAGATCCTCCTCCTGAACCCAGGCCAGCAGCTGAGGGATCGGGAGATTGGGAGAAATGCATAGAGAAGGTAATGGGCCCATGGCTGATGAGTGAAGGCATCTACCCCCAGTGCAGGGTTGTCTTTCGTGCACAAAGAAAACCAATCCACTTTCACGGAGAGAAGATGTGACTCCACAGCAACAGGTGATGAGCGAGGGAGAGGAGACACACCAAGCGTAACCCCCCCCACCGGTTGATATACGTGGCAGCCGTCATGTTGTCCATTCAGACCAGAACGTGGCAACCCTTCAACAGTGGAGAGAAGTGCTGGAGAACTTTCCACACTGTGAGCAGCTCTAGTTTGTTTATATGCGCTGTCTCCCTGAGCATCCATTCCACCTTTACTGTCCGGGAGAGACACATCCCCTGGAAAGGGAAGCACAAGAATTCCCTGTGTTGGGGAATGATGGAGATGTGGAAATACACATCCTTCAGATCTATTGATGTGTACCAGTCACCTTGGTGAGCATGTGAAATCTCCTGAGCTGCATTGATTTGTTGCGCCAGATCCAGGACAGGCCTCATCTATTCCGATTTCTTGGGGACCAGGAAAAAGGACCAGGAGTCTGCCAAAGTCATGGTTGAAGATCTTGCTCTCAGTGCTTAGGCTGAAGAAAAGAAAGGGAAGAGCTTGCCCCAACCGCTGCTTTATATCTGAGAGCTGGGGATGTGATTGGGACACAAATTTCTCTTCAGTGCACAGGCACAAAAAGGATATGACACATAGCGATAGCTCAGAGGGCTGCACACCAATGAGACAGAACCATTACAACAAGCAGAAGAGCATTGGTTTTTTTTGCACCAAGAAACACAAGCAATGAATATTTGCTCAGTAGAAAACTGTCCTTTGGTCATATGTGATTCTTCGTTCTCACTGCAGCGCCTGTGTTAGACATAGGGAGGGTGAACAGATGGTTCCTGAATGTGTGGTTCCCACTGTGGAACTTGAAGGAGGAGGTGTGATGGTGTGAACATGTTTTGCTGGTTATTTAGTCAAAATTACAGACATACTTAACCAGCATGGCTGTCACAGCATTTTGCAGTGACATGCCATCCCATCTGGTTTGCACTTAGTGGAACCAACATTTGTGAGATCCAAGTGAGATGGTCTGGAATGAGTTGGATCAGGCAGTGAAGGACAAGCAGCCAACAAGTACAGTACTCAGCACCTCTGGGAACTAAGTTGGAAAACCATTACAGGTGACCACCTCATGAGGCTGACTGGAAGAATGCCAAGAGAAAGGCAAAAGGTGCAGAATCAAAATATATAAAACATTTATTATTTAACAGGTTTTTGTTGACTACATGAATCCATATTTGTGCTTTTCATAATGTCTTCAATATTTTTATTTATTATTTATTTTTATAATTTTCTTCCGGACTCATAAGTCACATAACGTGGAGCTGTTTTGGAAACTCTCCCTAATTGCATTTTTTTTACCTGTTATCACGTGACAGATGGATGTAACACTGTTGAACATTTTTCATTTGTGATTTTAACATTATTACTATTAATGTGAGGACACTGATGGTTTTTTGTTTTTTGTTAGCCTTTTTTTCTTTTACTCTCCCTCCCTCCCCGGTGTCTCCCACTTGTTCTCCCGGCTCATGTGGAGCCTGTGAGTCGTTCAGCCTGTGATCATGGCTCTGGTCTACGACTCAGTGGACAGGCAGCCAATGACATCATACTTCACTGTGGACATCTGTGTGTGTGGGGTAAGGAGAAAGTGACATCACTGGTCACTGTGACATACTATCTGTCTCACCCACCAGGTTTAAACTCTTGAGTCAGACCACTCTATGGTTTTCAATTGCATAGGTAATTTAAAAAACAGCGGCTTTAAACTGTAAGATCCTTATGGTGTCTTGTCTCTGCTGTGATCTTAATTAAGTACTGGACTCACTGCTAAGTACAGAAGGATGCTATGTTAAATACAGACTGGAAAGCCAAGCTATTTGATAGCAATGACAGTAATATATTTTATTAAACATAAATTAAACCTGATGTTTTAAGTAAAAAAACACTAAAAACTGAATTTGTACATTAAACACACATTTTCTCAAGGTGATTCTTGTCATTTTGTTTCATACTAGAGTGTGTATATACAAAATTAAATAGCCAAAGACTAACACACTCTCTCTAATCTGTGTGACATTTATAATTTGTAATAAAACTACTGGCATTTGAGTAAATCCATAGACGGTGTTCTGTGCAAACACTACGGACACAGTGACCGTACACAGGGTGATTATCACAGGATATGGAAGAATTTTATGTTTTAAAGCTGTCTGCAGTGAAATAAAGCTCAGTTGGGCGTAAATAGTGAAACAAACGTACTCAGAGTTGTTGTTGAAGTTTACCACTGATTTTAAAACCAGCTCTGTCCACATGGCATGTGTACTGCACGTTGATAGAGTTTTGGGTTGCTGCAATTATTCACCTACATTGTTGATATGAAGCAATGCCATCACAAACTATGAAAGGGTAGGCAAAATCCATAGACCTTGTTCTGTGCACAATTACTATTCTTAAAATGAAATTAATATGCAGCCTATTTTAATCCTGGCAGTCACATGTACTGTACCTTGATGCCAAGGTCATTTCATATGTGCTGGATGGTATAAAGTGGTAAGATTCCGTTTGTTAATGACTTGCTATCATTTACTCTTTTGCCCCTTTATGACCAAGGAATTCTAGGGCTGGATTAGAGCCAGTTCGTTTTCATTTAGACTGCCAAAGAACTAGCTCTGGGAAACTGGTTCTATCCTGGCACTAACTATCTGGTCCAGCTTTGGGCGGGATTATTATGACCCACAAGACCAAGTATAACTGTGTTGGCAAGAAAGGCTTGCGATGCCAGGAACAATACTACCAACAAACACTACAAAGAAGACATTGAAGTCATAGTTGTTATTGTGCTTCATTGCTGGGAAAGCAGAGACTTTCAGACATAAACAGTGACATACAGCAATTACATGTACATGGCTCTGTCTCTGGAATCCAAATTCACTTATCACTAAAGAATAAATTGTGTGCAAATAAATTTATTGTCCTATTATTCAAGGAATCTTGATTGAATTTTTGAGGCAATTATTTCACACAGAGCTAACAATTGGTGATTGGATGTTACTTGCAGAAATGTGCTTTGGAAACTAGGACTAAACCAGGTCTAACCCAAGTCTAAGCTGAAATGAACCCATGTTAAAATCAGGACTATCCACGGGTCACGGTGGCAGTATAATAAGCAGTGATGTCCAGACATCCTCCTCCCTGGTCACTTCCTCCAGCTTTTCCGGGTGGACACAGCAGTGTTCCCAGCCATAGAGACTTAGTCCGTCCACCGTGTCCTGGGTCTTCCCCCAGGCCTCGCTGAGGAGGTGTACTGGAGGCATCTGGAACAAATGCCTGAGCCACCTTAGCTGGCTCCTCCTGATGTGGAGGAGCAGCAGCTGCACTCCCGGGTGACCGAGCTCCTCACCCTATCTCCAAGGGAGTGTCCAGCCACGCTGCAAAGGAAGCTCATTTTGGCCACTTGCATCCGAGATTTTGTCCTTTCAGTTGGCACAGCTCCTTCTTCACCACAACAGATCGGTGCACCGATCTATCTGTCAATCTAATGTTCCATCCTTCTCTCACTCGTGAACAAGATCCCAAGAAACTTAAACTCCTCCACCTGAGGCAGGAGCTATCCCCTGACCCCGCAGAGAGAGAACTAGATAGATAGATAGAAAGATTGATACTTTATTTATCCCGATGGAAATTATATTTCTTAGCTGCTCAGTTTAAAAACACCACAGTCGCACGAAAGACATACATACTTCAATTCAATTCAATTCAATGTTATTTGTATAGCGCCAAATCTCAATACAATCAATTCAATGCACTTTACAAAAAACAAAAAAACCCAACAAATCCCTTATGAGCAGCACTTGGTGACAGTGGAGAGGAAAAACTCCCTTTAACGGAAGAAAAAACCTCCAGCAGAACCGGGCTCAGTTTGGGCGGCCATCTGCCTCGACCGGTTGGGGTGAGTGGATAGAGCAGAGAGAAAAGAACAGCAACAATAAACAACAAATAGACACTGCAGGTTGGTGGGACCAGTAACTGCACATCAGCGATATACAGCTCCAGGACCAGGGACACTTGCAGAAGGTACAGAGAGAGAGAGAGAGGGAGGGAGAGAGCACAAACTAGGGGAGAGAGAGAGAGAGAGAGAGCACAAACTAGGGGAGAGAGAGAACACAAAGTAGCTAATATAGGAGAAATATGATCTCTCTTGCTAGTTCCTGTCAGGACTCTGGCTGCAGTATTCTGGATTAACAGGAAGCTTTTTATGGAGATACTGGGACATCCAGATAGTAATGAGTTACAGTAATCTAGCCTTGAGGTAACAAATGCATGGACTAGTTTTTCTGCATCATTTTGACACAGGATGTTCCTAATTTTGGAAATGTTGCGCAAGGGAAAGGAGGCAGTTCTAGAGATTTGCTTTATGTGTGAGTTAAAGGACATGTCCTGGTCAAAGATAACTCCAAGGTTTTTTACATCTAAAGTAGCTATAATTTTAGAAAAGCTATTTCTGAGGTTTTTAGGTCCAAATACAATACCTTCTGTTTTCTCCGAGTTTAAAAGTAAAAAGTTACTGGTCATCCAGGCTTTTATGTCAGTTAGACAGGCTTGAAGTCTGGCTAACTGGTTTGTGTTATCAGGTTTCATAGATGGATACAGCTGCATACCAGTGGTAATTAATAGAGTGCTTCCTAATAACATTGCCTAAACGAAGCATGTACAGGGTGAACAGAATCGGTCCTAGCACAGAACCTTGTGGAACTCCATAACTAACTTTTGTTCGTGTGGAAGGGTCATCATGGACATGAACAAACTGGAATCTGTCCGATAAATAGGATTGGAACCATTTTAATGCTGTTCCTCTGATACCAGTCACATGCTCCAGTCTCTGTAATAAGATGTTGTGGTCAATAGTGTTGAATGCAGCACTAAGGTCTAGCAGGACAAGTATAGAAATGAGTCTTCCCTGAGGAAGGAATCTGAGGCTAAGAGAAGATCGTTGGTGAGCAGTCTAGTTGGGATGGGGTCTAAGAGACATGTTGATGATTTAGATGAAGCAACTTCTGATGTGAATTCAGAGAGATCTATGGGAGAGAAGCAGTCTAAACATAACTGAGGTCTTACAGATGATTCAAGAGCTCCCACTATAATGACTTTATCTGAACTAAGCACTAAATCAGATAGGAAGTCTGGAAATTCAGTTAAAAACTTTGAATAAGGGACAGGTGGATGGTACACAATGACAAGTAGAACTGGTTTTTGTGTTTTCCAGTTTGTATGTGAGAGACTAAGAGTGAGGCTCTCAAATGAGTTATAACTGTTCTGAGGATGAAAGTTTAATAATAAGTTTGAGTGGAAGATTGCAGCTACTCCTCCACCTCGACCTGTGCTTCGAGGAACATGATAATTTTTATGACTGAGGGGGGTTGATTCATTCAGACTGACATATTCATCCTGCTGTAACCAGGTTTCAGTAAGATAAAGTAGGTCAATTTGGTGATCAGTTATCAAATCATTTACTAACAGAGATTTAGAAGAAAGGGACCTAATATTTAATAATCCACATTTGACAGTTCTGTTTTTCTGTTCAATAAGAGGAGTGGTCTTAATTTCTATTAGGTTTTTATGAATAACCCCTCTTGTGTTAACTTCTGATTTATTTGATTTATTATTTATTTGATTTATTTTTTATTTTTATTTATTATTTTATTATTGTTTTTGGATTGTTAAACTTTAGGTCGGCTAATAAACTTGGCCAGATTTCTAGAGATGAAAGCTGGACCATTCAAAGTGGAATGGATGCTGTCCCTTGCTACCAGCCCAGGTTTTCCCCAGAAAGTGGCCCAATTGTCTATGAAGCCCACATCGTTTGCTGGACACCACCTAGACAGCCATCAACAGAATGATGATGTTGGTCAGATTGGGGAGGGGTCCAGAGAAAATTATGGAGTCCAACATTGTTTTGGCAAAGTTACACACCGATTCGACATTAATTTTAGTGACCTCCGATTGGCGTAATCGGGCATTATTGCTGCCGACATGAATAATGATTTTTCCATATTTATGATTAGCCTTAGCCAGCAGCTTCAAGTTTGCCTCTATGCTGCCCGCTCTGGCCCCATTTAACTATGGTCGCTGGTGTCTCTAGCGTCACATTTCTGACTATGCAATCTCCAATGTGATTTACTTGAGAAGACAAAGACCCGCACAAAACCCCGCATAATGAGCCTTTCAGTCAGGAATATGGAGGGAATTAGTACAATACAATGTAGATGCAAATGATTTTTTCGTCTGAGGACAAAGTAAACTCTTCGTCTCTGTCCGGAACATACAAAGCGCTTCTTCACCTGCATAATGTGCCATCATCCAAATGCACAGAAAAAGTGAGTAAATTCTATGATGAAGTTTGACGTTTTATGTCATTTCTCGAGGGCGTGCACATAATTACCTGGTTCACCTCAGATTATTTTCATATGAACTGTGTGTTCAGTGCGAGGTGGGATCACTTTAGCTATAATGAGGTGAGACAGGAGAAAACGTACTTCTCCTTACGTTCATACGGATTAAATAAAAAGTGATTATTTGTTTTCAACTTGAATTGTTTCATTTAAAAGAAGACATTTCAAGCTTTCAAGCCATATAATATATATATAAGATATTCCTTATTTTTATGAGGCACATATTGGCTGAGATTCTGGTGGTTTTATTTACGCTGTCTGCTTTCTTTAATGTACAAAAGCACAGCGTTTTATTATTATGAATGCATACAAATCAAACTCGACCCTTTACAGATTTGAATGATATATTGTTCTTAACTGTATGATGAAAACTGACAGAGTCATTTGAGTTTGTTTTGGTGTTATCAGGAGAAGATGCCACAAAACGAGCCGGCACGTTCATCAACCCCTGAGGGTTAAACATTGCTGCAGCAAATCTAAGCAAAGTTAGTATTAGTACTTACACAGAACTTGTCCTGAATATTAGACAGTTCAAATTAGAAAAACTAGAGACGTGGTACGGCAACACCAGTGGAAACTTTCTTCTTCTTTTTCTTGGCGGGTCACAACCAGCATTCAAAGGTGCATACCGCCACCTACTGTACCGGAGTGTGTATCTTTAGGGTGTGTAAGTGGGACAAACCACACGCAAACAAGAAACCTTTATAGAAATGTAGTGGAGTAAAAAGTATTATATTTATCTTTCAAATGTAGGGGAGTAAAAGTATTAAGTTTCCCCAAAAAATACTACTCAAGTAAAGTTCTCAAAAATTGTACTTAAGTACTCAGGAAATTTACTTCATTACTGTCCATCTCTATATACAGAATAACTTCTTACCTTGTATTTTTGTGTAATATATTCTCAAACATCACAGTTCTGTTTTAGTTTGGTTTGTCTCTTCATTTACTCCACGGCCCACAGTAAAACAGACTACTCTGCTGACTCCTGGGCTTCGAATTTCCATAACCAATTAGGTAAAGGCAATCGTTTTCTCTAGTTCACAGTCCTGTTAGCTGAGTCAATAGCATCAGCTCTGCTTTATTCCATTACTCTCGGTCAAGACCGTGTTAGAAATTTCCAAATCCACCAAGGTTGGAAAGGTGTGCTAAGACTAACACACATAGACCACAGCAATAGGAAAGACACACATATTGTACACATATGCAGCCCCCTTCAGAACCATAGAACAACATTTGATCATGACCCACTGAGCATCCCTGGGGTATTAAAAGCAAGCAGGATCATGTAGTTGTTGGTGCCCCTTTGTTGTTTCAGCTTTCTGAATCGGGCAAGGAAGAAAGAAAGGTTTGTTCGACCAAACTACCTATCACAAGAAAAATAATAAAAAAAGGCAACGTACCGATTCAATGGGTTGGTGTGACGATAGCGTAATTTCTTACTGACAAGTCGTATAAGTCAGGCCTCTCAACATCCCACTGAGTGGAGATAGCATATGTAGCTGTGTGTTTGGTTTGAACAAGGAATGGCAGAAAATGTCACCCCTGATGAATGCTCCATGGTGCTGATAAGACCTACTCCCCTTTTGGGCGAGCATGCAAATACATGACACATGTGCACACATGGGCAGATAAACACACACACACACAGACAGTGCTATAAATAATTTGCTGGTCCGGAAGGGTCAAGTGGAGTCCAAACCAGCAGACACTAGCCTTGTGCCCAGGGATCAGTCTGCGGCCCATGGCAACCCGTGTCTGTTCTCTGTCTGTCAACCAGCCCCAATAGTGTACCCAGGTCAGATTACACAGCAGTAGAACCTCGGAGAAACAGCTTTTATGCACACTCGAAGAAGAACGCAAAGCTGACCTGGTATCAGTGTCTTTAAGAGCATGTTTTACACCGTTAAATAGACGTCAATGGGGAAAGGAGGGTGTGTGGGTTGGGGTCATACCAACAAAAACATGGCTTTGATCAGTTGTCATTCAGAGAAAGAATGTGCTGGCTGACAGGCCATTTCAGCCAGAAAGTGCTGTACCAACCCCAGGGATCCACATATTATGCAATAACCTACTATTGCACCACTGAGTCTTTCCTATATGTCCTCTATTTGTTCTGTAATAATGATGTGATGGTATTGAATGTTGTGGGACAAAAATCATGAAAACATCTTATGCAGTTAGAAGTTGTTTGGATTTGTTGCCTGTACAGTATGACCAAAGTTTTCACTACACAGCAAATATCTGTGTATGAGTAGAGGGTTATAAGAAACATAGTGACATAGTTTTTTCCCCCAAAATAAGATTTAGGGTTAATATTTTTTCCAATAGGGCGTGGTTATAAGGGCAAGCTCTGAAGGATGTGAACTGTCTTCAGGTTCCTTGCTAGAAAGTTTTGAGGCAGTGCTGTCAACACGTCTGATCATCTCCTAAATGGCTGCTGTAAGCAAACCAGATGTGTTGCATACCACAGTTTTATTCATACTGTTTGTCCTGGATTTATTTCAACTTACACAGAATCATTTTGTTTCAATATCACTAATTTTTACATAATTGGTTTCTCTTTATAACTCTGTCAAGACAAATGAAAGACATTTGCTTGGCATAGGTGGTTGTTCCTCATGATGTGCCTTTCATCTGGGCCTGTTAGTCACAGACACACACATTAAAAACAATAAAGTAGACTCTGAGTTATTACATTTCTGATAGTGAAGTTTTGGAAATACCACACAAAGCCAGTCCATAGCCCTTGGTAATAGGCAGGAGTTAGAGTTAAGCTGTGGCGGTGCAGGCCTGTCTCAGTGCTGAAGCCTCACAGACATGCTCCCCTCCTTCCTGCTGTGGCCATGCGCCAGTGCCTGCAGACTGCAGCGAGAGGAAAGTCAATTGCCAAAATCTAAACAACCACAAAAACACAAAACAGCACCTCCCCTGCTGTTTTTGGTTTTTACATGATGTGGAGACAATCGATCTCCCTTGCACTCTTGTGTTCTGGGATTCCTCTTTTCATTGGTTATAGTGCCGTTGTCTCTCAAACACGCACATTTCCACCTCGGCAGCAGACGTGCGCCGCTCGGACCCCCGGGCCCATAGAGGCTACAGTGACGCAGAGTGAAGGTGATCAAGCCCTATACCAGATAGAGATGAAGAGAGAGCAGAAAGGAGGTATGTCAGGGGAGGCAGGAGGGGAGAGAGCTGGCTTGTACTCATCTTTCTGTCACTTCTGGTTTGGGTTCAGCTCGCTGCCTTTAGAACTTCTTCATTAAAAACCACAGCTCAGAGGCAGAGGGAAAACGCTGAACCTGACTCCACGTCTGGCTCCGTCCATGCCTTATTCTTGTTTTCCCATCCTCCTTCACCTCTTCCTCTCCTCTCACAGTATATTTCTGGCTCCTTTGCTCAATCATGCCCTTGCTCCTTCTCTCTGTCCGCTTATATTCTTGATATTTAGCTCACTTTGTTTGTGTTCCATGATCTCCTCTTTTCTTTGTCGTCATTTTGTTTTTAGCCAGCGAGCTTGTGCCGTGAGAAACCCCACTATTTTTTGATAAGGCTGATTGGGTGCTGATAAAGGACTGAATCACTCTCAAGTCTCTCTGTAGAGGAATCCAACTTCCATCATCTAACCTTGTATCACCCTGTTAACTTCATAAAGCTTTTACAGTGGATCTAAATGATATATGATAGCTTATAAAAACATAGCTTCAAATTTACTTTAACACTGATTCAAAACACATAAAGGAGATGACTACAGAATGGATTGAAATTAAAATCAAATGGCAATTGACTACACATAGGCCCACACCCACCTTAGTTACTGTTGCTCCAGCATGTCACAATTGTAGTGATGTTTGAAGTGGATTTCCCTTCAGTATATGTCCTTGATTTAGGACAGAAGTAGACAATATAGACAAAAAGGTCCCATGGTTATGGCCAGTGAATGCTAGGTTTGCTAAATGTGAAATGCTACTGGCAGCCTTAATTTACTGTATCTAGCTGGTCAGTTAAGCTAATTTTAGCTCAATGAGTTGGTTGAAAACAAATTCCAAAAAAACTTTTAGTGTCTTAAGACTGACTGCATAGCAGAGATGGCCAAACAAGGCTTTACTGAAGCTGAGGCTTTGCAGTTCATTAAACTGCCAAAAGAGCCGTTGCTCAAAGCTGAGTGACACCTCATATTAAAAATTATGAAGTGCAGACAACCTCTAATTAACTGTGCTTTTGTCATAGCACATATATTAGGAACATCTAAAAGAAGATACTACTACAATGTCACGCACACCACGTCAACAGTTAGAGAAATCCAAGCTTGACATAGCTGCCACGTCTGTTTACAGTTGCTAATCAATGGTAACTGTTGGCGGACAGGTTTAGTAAATTGCCAGTATAGCTTTAACATTGATGTATTAAAGAAAAATTTCCTCAATTTTTAGGTGTCCAGATTAAAGACCATAAAAATGGCTGCACAAGTCCATGCACACTTGTGGAGATGGTAGTAACATTTCTTTTTCCATTACAGGCAACCACTGTTTCTGGGGGTTTGGGGTTTCACCAGCACAGCACAGCAGTGCACATTTCTCCAACATCTTCACTGGTTAGTCAAATGTCAATGTTCACCTGCGAGCCTCCGAATATAGAGCCACCCACTGCTTCTCCGTCACAGTGAGCAGAGAACTGCTATCTGAGACAGTGGAGTATGATGTGACACAGGTGCTGTCTCTGGGGCCATGGAGGCCACACTGTCTGACCCTCAACAATATGTGTCCTCCAAGACCCCCATCCCTATCCTGTGCATCCTTGATCTGACATATTATTTTTTGTCATCAAAACTCTTATAAACCCATTAAAAACCCTAAAACCCTAAATTTGCAAACCCCTTTTCTCCCATCCACAGGCACCATTGGAACCCCTTTGTCTGTTGGCATCCTCACCACATGTAAATGCATAGATTACTCTCTGAGCTTTCCAGTCCATTTATATTTTCTCCTCAAATCATCATCATGGCTGGATTTAAATATTAGATATAGAGTAATCATCTGAATTAAAAACTGTACCTGCACACACAAGACACAAGTAATAATGCAAATCCTGCAGGGAGGATGGTAAGACAGAAGCAATGAAGGAGATCATTTCTGCTCTGCTGTTGCTGAGCACATATTGTAAAGGACAACTCTCCTGACGTCCAACATATTACTACATGTGACAGAGCCTTCCAGTGGATGGGCAGATGGCAAATGGCAGACAGCTGATTTCCAGGAATGGCATATGAGCAGAAATATTTAAAGTATTTAAAATATGTGACTACTCCTATTAGCAGCCAGAGGACCAATAGTACGATGCACTGATGTGTCATTTATTGGAACTGACGTTGACGATCGTGTTAAAAAAATTCCGCACTGTATGTGATAATTGTTTGTAATTCCCTTGCTGGGCCATTTCTGTGACATTTTGTGCAGTTTGGGCAAATTTGCTAGTCACATCTGCTTTGTTTAAAACACAAGAAATCACAAAATACTAACAGTCATTTTTTGATCTAGATGTCTGTGAAGTCAGCCAATAAACACAATCTGTTGCATTATGGAATGTGTGTTTTTAACATGCTCTATGCAAAGGCATTTGACTTATTGCAACAGAGGAGCATTGTTTTGAAATATGCATCACACAGCTGAACAGCAAGAGCCTGATGATGCTGCGCTTAATGAGCAGAATCTACAAAAAGAACACTCAAATCTGTCTAATTGGTATATGAGCATAGTCTTTTTCTCTGTCTTTTTAACACACACACTCAAACACACACTTGTATGGCTCCAGACTGTTCAGACGAGATTTGTCACATCCGTTGACATAGAGCCCAATTAAAGGGGAGGATTAAGCCAGGGCTGGGTGACCTCTTCAGGAATCTCTCTGAGACACTGTGTGTACACTGTCAAACCCTCTGACAGACCTTCCCTTTAAGCACTTTCACCTGCTAATTAAGATGCCCATGCACCAATGTTTTCTCTGTGTGTGCATGTGCGCTTATGTAATTGTGTGTGTTTTTGTCCACTGCACACAGAAGACAAATGCACCCACAAATGTCAGCGATAGATTTGCAGCCCTAGAAGCGTCTATATAAATATTTGCCTTGAGCATTGTATGGGTTCTTGGAGCTTTCTCCAGCACACGTCAGTTTAAGTCTTAACAGCAAACAGATAGGGCATGTTATTTATTACATTAAATTATTATATGTTTTGCTGTGTGCATCTCACTGGTGTGTGTAAAGGCTCCCCAGCAATAAAAGCCAAGTCAAGTGTTTATGGTGAGAAGAGATTAAAAATGGATAGTGGCGTGACAGAAGTAGTGAGCCGTTGCTGGACACAGCTCTCAATGACTGATTAGTGCTCTGTTGTTGCAGTTTTAAACAATGTGAAGAAAAGACCTGTTGAAATCACTCTTCTTTTTGGTATTCATTTTATTTAGCAAACTTAAAAAAGGTGCAGAGCAAGAAATTGGTCGACATTTTAAAGGAACAATAACTGGACAAAAAAACATAATCAGAGTTGGGGCTCAAGGGTAACATGGCAGAAAGAAGTGAAGTAAGTAGAAAGGACAGAAGTAGACTGGCACTGAGATCAAATGAAGGGAAGAATGACAAAAAAGGTGTTCTGAAAAGAATCTATTCTATAGAAAGCTAAATACTGTGTAATAAAAGGTTTGCGAGTGCTACACTAAAATATCCAGTGGAGTACAAAAAAAATCATATCACAAACCTTGTGAAATTATGAAAAGCCTATTTAAAAAAAAAAAAAAAACTAGCAGTAAAATTTCATTAAGTACCGAAGCTCGACGGGATGAGCAAAACAGCTGCCTGGGACAGTAAATAAAAAACCAAAGCAATGATAAAATGTTTCACTGAGATGAGTAGAACTGCAGAACCAAAATTATCACTTTTCCTCATTTTTAATATAAAGATATTGTAGTGGAGTGCAGCTTTAGAAAAGAAAAACAAATAATGTAGTGACTGTAACAAATGTAACTTAGTTCTTTAGATAAATAACAGAATGAATGTCAGGGTCACTTACTTTGAAATTTATTAAGCTAATGGAAATGGTGCTTGACAATAAATGTAAAACTACTGTAAAATCATATTTATTTCAATTTTAATCTTATCTTCAGTAAGAGTCATGCCTTTCCTGAATTGTAGTGTACAGTGTATTAGGAAACAAGGTCACACAATGTACAGTAATTCATCATTTAGCCTCCACATTCTCAGCTGTAGCCACTGAACCCTTTAATCTGAGTTTAGTGAGGCAGTAGTCCTGTGAAACAACAGCCATCACGACTCTGACACCTGCTGTCTAACAAAAACAAGGACATATAAATGACATTCCCACAGCATTTAACTATGATGGATTGTAAAGACGTTTTTGATCTTTTAGTGCTTCTGATATTATAAAATTCATCACACAACTGTGAGTATAAACAACTGCAGAGATCTCCTCCAGGTGTCCAGCTGACTTCCTGTGCAAACTGAAGTTCAGGAGGCTCTGCTGTGGGTAGGAGCTGCAGCTGGCTGACACCACATTCACAGGAGAGTGGGCACACAGTGGAGTTCAGCTTTGATAGCTCTCTGGCTAGTACAGAGGAGCTAGAGGAAGGGATGCTGTCTTGAAGACAGACTAGAGAATCTGGAGCATAACCAGCTGACAGAGGTTTTTAAATGCAGGTTAGCTTTCACTTTTCACCACTGATGTAGAGATTACTATTCGCAGCACATTAAGTTATGCTATTCTGTCTATAAACTACATTATTCCAGCTATGTAGTCCGGCGTGCAACAGTTTGATGCTTAAAAAGCCCCAAATATTTACAGAGTATTTATAGAAGCCCACTTTGTGGATAGTAATGCTCACAAGTACCATTTAGTATATTATAATGACTGTGTTTTTATATCATTTAGGTTACTTTAAGTGTTTCCACGTTGTATTTGATAAATACTTTCCCTTGCAGTCAGAGTTTAAATAAAGTCTTATTTTCACAATGATCAGTAATTCATCTAAGCATATTTTGGATCTTGCTCATATGTAATATAATATATATGCAAGATACTGTACATGTAAATGTGCTTCTTTAGCATGACATCTGAATTGGTTTGTACATACAAAGTATATAGAAAAGGAAATTTAAAACTGAAAAATATATCTAGAAGAAGAATAACTATTGTCCTAAGTTACTATGACTAACACAGAGCAGCATTAGCACACAAAAAACATTGTTCTCACTAAAACTGCTGTGTGTAGAGTAGACAGAAGTGGGAGAATGAACCAAAACATTACATTTGATGGTTCTAAAGCCAAAACAGTCACAGTGTCACAGTGTCATTAAACGCTGCAGCAACTTTCACATTGCATTTAGTGATTTGTTGTTTATATAAAGATATAGAGACTTAAATTAAGAAACTCCCTCTAATAAAATATAAAGTTAGAAGGTTGTCCTAATTTAGACAAGAACTTTCTTTTTCGCAGAACAAATGTACAAGCCTGAGAATATGATACAGTGGTTTGTTTGCACTCAAAACTTATCTGATCCAGGCTAACTTTTAGTGTTATGTGTGCACCCAGTCTGATTGTACTAATACAGATATGTTAGAAGCTCAGTGTATGTCATGTATTATGCATGTAATTCAGGACAGTATTTTTTTTTTTCATCTGTGGCCACAAGGCAAGATGTGAAATTTGTTATCTGTGATTTTCCCACTTTGTTCCTCCTGGCTGTACTGCTGCTCCACTATCAGTCTCACGGTCTGTATCTTGATCTTTTTTCCCTATTTAACTCCCCCTTCTCCTCTCTAATGACAGTCGGCAGGGCTGATAGGCAGATATATTTACACTGGTGGCAGGGGAGGAAGAAGTCATCAGCCAAGCCCTGTCCAGGCCCTGGCAGGAGTGGCTTAGAGGAAACCCTGGCTGACAGGCCCCTCCCCAATCAGGGCATATCTCTCTATGTTGTCCCTGGCCCAGCTCAGTGTTCTCTGCTAGATGGGACCAAAGCTTCATTTGCCCACAGACTCATACACTCCCACACCAGCCCCTAAGGGAGAGAGAGAGAGAGCAGAAGAGTGCAGGCAGGAAGAGAGCGCAGAGAGCAGAAGGCTGCTGCTTGTGTGCACTCTGGCTCAGATAGGCTCCACTAAGAACAGCAGTGTGTGTGTGTTTTTCTTACACTAGTTTCCTTGTAGAGCTGTTGATGAGGCAGGCTAGGTCAACTCTATCTCGTCTCAGCCTGGGGTCCAGAGACAGGAAGGCGGGTCAACGTGTGTGCCACTTCTCCAGTTTGTATGAGGTTCTTTTGCAACTTGTGAACACTGGAACTGTACTGTAAGCAGTATGACACTTCTGGGCTCTGAACACTCCATACTGATACGAAGCAAGTTTAGATCAGGTAAGTCAAATGATTTCTGACATGTGGTTTCTTTTTACTTCTTTGTGTATGAACTGTCAGGTTTATTATTGAACAATATACTGTGTTTATTCTCAAGCACTTTGCCAACAGTCTGTGCCCAACACTTAGTGTTAATAAGCACCTCTGTGCACATTATGTCACTGATCTGTCTTCACAGATGAGCTCAAGCTGTGCTTTTCTAAAACATGTGCAGAGTAACAGGTGTGTTCAATATACTGCGGTCATGTGACGGTACAATGAGAGGCCAGCATGTTAGAATTCCTCTAGATCAAGCTTGACAAAGCGCCCTGTCACACTGTGATGGATTTACAGCTGGGCGTGTTGTTTGATGTTACTGCACCTTAAGCAGGTGTGTGAGGGTGATGTCTCCAACAGGTTGGTGCCAGCTACCTGACCTGCTGCTGCTGCTGCTGCTGCTGAGGGAAGCCAGCAAGATGTCATTCTCACGCTTTGGCTCTGTACACATGATAAAGGGAGAGGGTCAAAAGTTATCTTAATATGGGGGAAGTGGAAGCTGATAGTGCATGTGCATGTGTTTGAGTGTCTGTACCTGGGCGTATTCTGGACAGGGCAGCGGACTACAGCAGGGATTTAAATTCCCCTTAACACACAGCAGCTGTTGGTGCTTTGTATCTGTCTCCTTCACGTAGTGTACTCAGACTTTAATCCCACTGCTCCCCTTTTCTCATTGACATATACACTTTCTTGATAACTGCCTTTAATGTAGGCTATTTTCTCTGAGCCTCAGCATGTGTGTTTGCACTGTAATACTATGGTATGTGTAGTCTGACCAACACTGCCACCTCCCTGAGGAAAATGTAACTGATGGTGGCAACAACAGAGCTCATATCTTCCTCTTTGCCCTGTGAAACCTGATATACATGATCACCTCTGACAGCAGCACTTCACACTGCTGTGAATGTGCAAACTGGTAGCTAAAGTGGCTTCAGCTCTTACTTGCAATTTGCCGCTGAACTGTAATTGGGTTCCTGGAATGGCACGGTAAATGATGCTTTTCCTTTGAGTTGTTTAGAGCAAAACGGCAGGGTGGGAAATGACCCCCAGGGCTCCGGGGAACACAAGAGGGTGGATAGCTGCGTTTGAGAGCAACAGGATGACTTTCACCATGGTGCCCCGAGTTCTGTGCTGCTCTGACAATGTGCTCTTGCTCGCTAATGCACCACAGATGTAGAGATAGGGTCTTTATTACCATATAGTTCATCTTGTTCTCATTCTGCTCGCTGTTACTGTTGGAAGGATTCATGCTGGGTGAAACAAGTTACAACCAACATGACTCGAATGAATTTATGTGAGCATGAGTGAAATACTGTGCGTAAGTGAAGTAAAACAGCTCGTAAATCTCTGTGATAACAGCTGATGATGGGGGAATCTGGTTGTCCAGGATTTACAGTTTTCTTTAAGCTGCAGCAGCTCAAGTTACAGTCGGCACTCTGTGAAAGCCACTGACTGTAGCTTCTTTTGCACCATGCTTGAAATACACTATCAAAGCCATGGGAACTACTGCTGCATGGTTGAAACTAAAAGAAAAGATAAAGATCTCACTTAAGTGTTCCCTGTGGGCTGCCAAACGTCCAAATGTTGTGTGTGTGTGTGTGTGTGTGTGTGTGTGTTACTGACTAGCTCTTATGTCGATTCAATTAGCAGCTAAAAGGGCTATGGCCCGTGCTCCCAGGCTCACCGCCATTACATAATAGCATGACAGAGGGGTCCATTATACATTGAATCAGTGCTACGAGGTGTCGACCACATGTTGAGCAGTAAACCATCTCCACACACAGAACACGTGTTGTATCAGCTGCCAGTCCCAATCCAGAGCTTATTGAACGTAATGACACCTGAGTTACTCAGAAGAGAACTGCTGTGGTTCAGGACTACGCTGGTGGGTTGTGTTTAAATTCATTCACACACATTATTATACTTCATTTTACCTTACTGTACTTCACAACCTCGCCTGTATTGATTTCTTCTTTGACTAAACGACAGCCTTGACTGAGCTATTGTGTGTGCTTATCATATCAATTGCACATTTAATGAAGATCTTGTGAGAACAGACAAATGTATTTTTGTCATAACTGAAAAAGAGTAATAATATGAACCTGGCAACAGATAAGAAAGCCCGTACCTGTGTTTTTGCACTCAAGTGAGTGTCTTTCTTTTTCTACTATCTCACTGCTGACCGTAAGTCACTGTCAGCGGAGCGGTTCCAGAAACTGTATCTTAATGGTAGAGTGTTGGCTCTCCTACACACTGGCTCTGGCCGACATTCACAAATCTGCCTCCAATTGTCCAGCACCATAAGAATAAAATATGTGAGCTCTGTTTTAAGGTGGATTCTCACTTTATGCAGAGGTATAAAATAAACCTAATACTTCATTTAGGAATACCTGTTTATTAGAAGTTATACAGTTGTGCTCATATATCTGTCGTGATCACATTCCTGCTTGTGCTGAGGGAAAGTTCAGAACATTCATGTAACAAATGCAACCGGTCCCTTTAGCTAAGCTGTTGGAGTTTAAGTGTGGAAGTATGGTGTTATTATTAGCCTGTTTTTTGCTGGTGTAGTGACTGTGAATGTGTGAGCCGCAGGAGGACGATAAATCAGAGTATCACTACACTGGCTTGTGTAATTATCATCACTTCACCAGCACAGACCAGGCCAAATGATAATTTATTTACACTATAAATCTGAAAACTTGTAAATGCGGCTGTGGATTTGTATGTGCTTTGTCGTAAGGAAAGCTTGAGTTCAAACAAATGTCTTCTGTTTCAAAGTCAGCTGTGAGAGATGCAGTGTATCGGATGGTCCAGTGATCTGTGATTACGCAGCCTAGTTCGGATTCTCTTTGTATAACATGCACACATGGACAGGACAGGCAACCCCCTGGTCCAGTGCAAGTCTTTTTAGGAGAAGAAGCTGCTGTACTTTTTCAAGCAGAATTATTGATAACCTTTCAGTAAACATGAGACAGAGAACCAAAGAGCTCGCCCTTGAGTTGTAATCAAAGAAGCTCTGCAGAACACTAACAGTTACATTTGATTCATCACCGTGTTTTTTCCATGACTGGCAAAACCTACACGTATGACTACGGTTAAGGATGTTAGCAGGCCCAAAATGCAACTTTCATACTAGAACATTAGCTTGTCATTAGCCTGTTAGATGCTCTGCAAATGAATGGAACAATGTCATTTGTACTTTCTGATTTGGCTACGTGGGTCTTGTTGGAATTACATGGAACAAATGAAATTATATCGTTCAAATAACATTTCTTTGAACTCTGCTGAAATTTGGCTTTTGAAATAGGTGAAAGCTGCAGTTACAATCCGCTGCCACCTTACTGCTTTCATGGCAGAAGAGACAAGACTTAAACGTAAACTTAGACTTAAACTGCAGCAACCTTATTGTAATATTAGCTTGTCAGTGGTGCAGCACAGTCATCGTGACTGAATGATGCCAGACCCACAGTGTAGTTTAGGCTAGGGTGTGTTAGGGTTAATTCAGATGAATCGAAAAGTGGATCCTTACATACAATCAGGTGGCCAATGCTTTTCCATACAAAATTATTGATGACCTATCTAAAGTCTGAGTCATGGCAACTGGATTTCTAGTTTTTTAGGTCGAAACATTTCACCACAAATCTAAGTGGCTTCTTCAGCCTGAGGGAAAACTGGGAGGAGGCCACATTTATCTCAGTTTCCTCTAGATAACTTCACCTGGACGATTGAGAATCTTCACAGACAATTACTGATGACCCTTTCACCAAGAGTGAACAGTAACATGTCATCTCTTGATTTAATATCCAAGAAGTTTCACAGAATTAACTAACGCTAACAGAACACGACCGAAAAACCTGTATCATTACCATTTACATATTTTGGTCAGATTTCAGTCAGTAGCTAATGTGTGCATGTGCGCTCTGTGATGCTGCGACCAGCAGGTCACAACCCCTTCACTGTAAACTAAAGCAGATGTTAGATAAAGGGAAGGGCCTGGTGTTACATAATGGAGGTGCACTCCCCTGATGTGGCATGATGGAGTCAAACTATTAAGAAAGTCATTACAATGTGAAAGAGACAGATACAAATTCATAAAATGCTCAAATGTAAATTGAGTTTCACAAATACAATCCACCTGAGCAAGCTAAATAGCATTAGGAAAAATGAGCAGAAAGTGATTAAGGCCTTGCAGAAAAGGAGGAACATTTCATGCTTGTGTGTCAGATCCAGGATCTCATTGGGAGACCTTCAGATATCAGCAGGGAGAAAAAGCCCATGCACAAAGAAGAAAAGCAAAAGAGCCACAGACACAAGCAGACCAAAAGGCACGGAGGAGGATTATGTTTATAAGCCCACACTCCCACCTAGACGACATCTACAAACACACACATACACTCACAGCACGCAGAAACGTGTGCACACACCCTGGACCACACACTGCTGAGGAGGTCTGTTTAAAAGCCAGGAGCTCTGTTTATCATTCCCTAGATCCTGCTCAGAGAAATATTTGTGAGCAAGCAGTGTTGTTTTTTTCTGTGTTTTCTGTATGCATGTGTATATATAGATGCATGCATATGGTATAGGTGCATCTCCAAATGTACATAGGGTAAATAAAACTATGCAAAATTATGAAACAGCATTTAAAGTGAAGCTTCTCCTCCTTTTTCTGTCCCTTACCTGTCTTTCAACATCTTTTTCTCATCTTTCCTCTTCTTTTTTGTTCGTCTCCATCTGTCTTCTGACCCTCTTGCTCCTCCAACTTCAGTCCTACAGTTAAGACTTCAGCAGAGGAGGACACGAGAGCAGCTGGCAGACCAAGGCATCATGCCTCGTGAGTAACACCTTACAACACTGGGCTGCTGCACATGTGGGGACTCACACACACACACACACACACACACACACAAACTTTCCACGTTTGCATTTCTTGTGAAGACCTGACAGTGACCTGACATTCATTTCCTGTAGACTTAACCTAACCCTTAGCCATAACCACTACCTACCTAACCTTAACCTTAACCTAACACTAATCTCACAATAACATTAAACCAAGTTGTCGCTTTAAAATTCAGTGCTTTACATGGTAGGGGCCTAAATTTTGTCCCCACTAGGAAGCAGAGCCCCCCCACATGTCACTAGCCTGTGTAAACAGGTTTCAGCCCCCACACAGCACAGGAAAGACATACACACACACTTTCAGTTACACACCTTTAAGCTGTGCTCTATAGACAAAAGGAAAACATGAGAGAAACACAACAACAAGCAAAGGCACATGTCACACTTCTGTCCACTTAGTATTAGTAAAGGTGACCGCTCAGTTCACTGAGAAAATGAAAAAAGGGGAAAAGGAACATTTTTAAACATCCACATAGGAGATAGCCAGAGATAGCGTTGGCTTTATCTGTCCAGACTTGAATATGTGGGTGATCTACAATATAAGTCAACTGATTTATGCTTCTCATAACACAGAAAAATCACATTTGAAAAATCATTAGGAAGCTAACTTTCCAGAAACAATGACCCTGTTAAGTTGAATACTGCACAGTACTTTCAGCACCTTTTTTCACAGTTTGGGTGGTCCAAGACTGTTATGTGACACTGAAATGTTCTTAGTGAATCATTCGGATTTAGCAGCTAAACACTCCACTGTGTTCACCAGATAGTGTCTGGCTTTGTCTGCTGGGGATTTGATCCTGGACAGGTAGTGCACAGTGGAAATATTTGAGCTTTTTCACTGAAAACAATTGCATCTAGAAAGTATGCAGAGTGGAGAGGCAAAACTACAGCCATTGTCAGCTGTAACACCAAAACAATCAGCTGAAAGACACTAAAATGCTCTGTAGAATAGAGGTGATCGGTTGAGTTTGGCAATAATGCTCTGTGGCTACAGGTAACCCTCTTAAAATTACACTTTTGTTTTATTGTTAAGGTAAAAAATGATTTTTGAAGTAACTTCGAACAGAAAAATTAAGGTTGTGTACTTTGATAGGTTGGGACAGCAATATGAACGTGAAGGTTCAAACATCTAGTCCAGTCCAGTGTGGGAAATAAGAAGAGTTGTTGCCTTTTTTCAAATTTGCCCTTTAATTCAAGGTCCCCTTGGCTCAATCAGTACAATTTTGAAATTCTTGGAATGCAGTTATGAGAAGCAGGATTTCCCCAAGTTCCACATCAATCAGATCATTGGTTCTGACATACTGCATGACGTAAAAAGAAAAAACAAGCTGTTTTCTGATTGTCTCTTGCGGTTTTGTAATGAAACAATAAAATCTGATGCCAGCTGCTTGTAAAAGAGAGAGAAAGAAGCATGGAGATAGAGGATGGGAGGTAAAAGAATTAAATGATAATCCAGCCAGAGGGAAGGAACCAGGAATCAGCTGTTGTAGATTTGTTTGTTTGCTTGTTTTTAATCAAAGTCATTTTAGTGAAAACCTCAAAATTCTTGCTGGCTGGCTCAGTTTTTCTTGACGTTATACTACTACACTTTGTACCTGATGCACTTTTCTCTCTGTAAAATGGTGAAACCTAAGTCAAACTGTGTGATACCTGAAGTCAACTTACAAACCGTATTTGAACAAAGGACTTGGATTAAAGCATTAAAGCATTAAGGAGAAACAAGTACGAGAAAAGAAAAGAAATTAAAATGACACATGCATGAAATAGAAGCAGATCCAGACTCCAGAGACAGATAAAACCATAGGCAGTGACTGATACAAAGGTGTACGTAGAGGAAGCAGGTGGATATATGCAACCAGCAGGCAGAGAGACAGGCAGATAGTGCATGCAGCCAGTGAGCAGACAGACAGGTGGGTGAGTGACCGCTGTGGAATGCTCTTGTGCTGAAAGAGGCTCCCTGCCTCAGAAGAAGCAGAGACTGCTCTGCCCGAGTTGCACAGATGGTACCTCTACACAGCACAGTGTTACAGCAGAGGCACACCCAAATACACGGAGCATGAGCTGCTGTTTGTAAGACAGATGCTTTGTATATGTAGTATGACATAAAACATTAGTGATGGTGTTGGGAACTGTACTCTTAAATCGGTGCTGTCGCTCCAATCAATGGCCACTTGTGTTCTTCAGTGTGGCTCCGTAATAATTTCAGCTATCTCGTGCAGCTTCAACTGCCAACACATGGTACGTGCCACAGCTCCAGATAATCATGGGAAATCTGTTGGTTTAGCATCAGACACTGCTCCAGCAGAGACTTATAAACTAAAAGATCTTATTGATTCCCGATTCTTCACAGCAAAGCTGCGTTGCTTTTTGGCAACCATGAGAGCAGTGAGCAATGTCAGCGTGGAGTTTTTTTTTATAGTTTTTTTTCAGTTACACGTCTGCAGGAACAACAGGGCGACTGGGGACTTGGACTGCAGGCCAGGGATTTGTTGAATGATATCTCTGGCACCATTTGCCATTTCACAGAGGCTCCAGCCTCCAGATAAACTGCTGGTAAGTGTGCGGGGGAACGGAATCCAGAGGCCCTGCAAGGCCCTATCAGTTTCTAGGAGTCTGTCACAGATAAGGCAGCAAGGAGAAACACAATTGGCCAGCAGGGCTCCAAGCTCTTTTTTAAAAAAGAATTTTCAATTGGCTGTTTATCTCTTGATTGCAGGCAGCGGCGCACATGGAAGAGGGTTGCAAAGACGTCTATTTGTTAGTACACACTTTCTTGCACCCGTGCACTGGATGTCTTATCGCTGTCCAAAACATCATCTGTCCTCTGAGCTCTTTATGTCTGCCCCCCAGAAATAAGACATTTGTTGGGGCAACACAACATCCTCCTCCTCTGCTGCTGTAGATGTGATCTTGCAGATGCTGGCGGGCTCTGCTTGGCTGTGTTATTCCTGCTGGGGAGATGGACACGGCACAGGGTCTCTGTATATATTACCCAGGGAACATCTGGTGTTTATTAGGCTATTCAAAAATCTTCTCCAGCCTCTTGGGCCTGACTGGCGTGTGGCCTGCATAGACGCACACTGTCTGCCTGCTGGCCGCAGGTCTGACTCCACACACGCATACAATCTAATATTTCCTCATAAAGATAACAGGGTTGTAGCTGCAGGTTTACTGTGCTTTTTCCTGCGCACTTTCTGCGCATAAAAACGCCCTGTTTTCATCTTTACAGCAGCAGTGCTTTAATCCTCAGTGGATGGAAACACAAAGGGAATTATTCCTGCCTAATGCACCATACGTCTTACCTCTTACTGTAGTGTTTACATTTGGCAGATCCAGTCAGCGGGTATATGTATTGCAATAGGTTTAAAGTGCGTGTATGTTTTTATACTGCTGCAGAATGTTTAAAAGTCTGTAAGCCAGCTTCAGACTCACTGGATCATGTTGCATTATACCCATGCGGGCCAGTCCAGCCACGGCTGAGCACGTTTTCAGGCAGCTTGGTTACCCAGTTTAAACACACTTACACTAAAGCTCTGCGTGTCCCTGTGATGTCAAATCAGGTCCTAAATCAGGCGGGTCAGTGACAGGTGAAACAGAACAGTGTGTGACAGCAGGGCTGATGTGGTGGGCAGCTGACTTATAAACAGAGGATGATGTCACCCTGCCGGTTGAAGGTGACGGCTGGTGGTGATCTGCTCACCTACTTTCCCTCTGAGAATGATACTGCTGCACCTACTGCCCTCCATCTGTGTGGCCTCCCCAGCCTCGTTACATCCCACTCATTCGGTTCAATCTACCTTCCTTCTTTCAGGTTGAACTTCTTTCTATTTTACTTGTTATTTTCTTGCATCTTCATTATTATTTTAACCTTTAACTTTAACTTTTCATTTATTTATCTTTTTCTTTCTTTTTATTTCCTCCCTTTTCATTTTTATGATATATTTGCTTATTCCTGTTTATTCTTTAATAATATGAATTTCTTCTATCCATCCATCGATTCATTCACGTCTTCCATCACATCTTCCAAAGCAGTAGTTTTTCTTCCCTTGTCTTCAGAGGTCTGATTTTGTCTTCCCTAATCTGTCCTTTCATTCCCATATCCCACATTAATACTCCTCCACTTTTCTTTCAACGTTTTCTTCCATTCTCTCCTTCTTTTTCATTCCATCCACTCAATGACATACATCAATCCTCTATAGCTCCCTTCTTTTGTCTGCCTCTTAATTTATAAATGATATTGTAAATATTTTATTTGAATTATGACATTAAGCCAAGTCTCCAGATTGGAGATTCATTTTCATTTTTAAATGTTTTTTGAATTATTTATATGTTTCATGTGAGGCATTATATTTCATGTCCATTTTTTTTGTTGTCCAGCACCCAACTCAATATCATTTATTTCTTTGTAGCACTGTATCCTATTTTATCCCTCAGAAATATCCCACTAAAATTATATTTGACCAAATAAGTGCTGTTGCTCCTTGTTGCTGACTTGGTGTGCTCGCCTCACTGCTTGCTAATCAGTCTTGTGAGTGCTGCAGATAGATTGAAGACCATGCCAGGTTAGCCTGGGCCCTGATTATTTATACTGGATTTAATGGAGATTGTGGAAAGTTGAAATCTCACCTGCTGCAGCCCTTTAATTACAGCCGCTCCATTTATTTTTCTAGTACTCAAAGTGGACTGAGGAGTGGAGCAGCTGGATAGTTCTTAGAGGTGATCCAAACCAGAAATACTGATTATTGAAAGCTGAAGGAAACCATGTACACAGTGTTTGTTGCTGAATGCAGCAGGGGTTAACAAAATACAGAAAACTGATATCAGATGGGGAAAACAGCTCACAATATTTAGGAGACAGCTGGGATACACAGTTTGATATGGACAATATATGTAAAGATAAACTTGATTTTAAGCAGACAACCCCTGAGAAACAACATAACATTGTCTTTCAGGTGAGGCAGCAGAGGCACCATGGGCAGAGTCAGTAAGCATAGTCTGCAGGAACTAAAGAGAATAGCAGGCATTCTACATTGTCCTATTAACATCCTTGTCCTCACTTGAGCTGAGCAGTGACAAGTTCAGTGCTGAACTGTGTGTGACAAGTGGTCAGTGTGTCACACTGCATCACTGTGTGTGTTCATATTGCATGTCTGTTTTCTCATTTTACACATTTCACATTTAATGGTTGTACCTAATTTTTATAATGTGTATGATAATTTAATGTATTGCATATCAATGTTTTGTATTTTATATGGTCCAAAGAGTAGTTGGTACTTATGTGCAAATTTTGAATAAATGTATTTAGTTGCTTTATACTGCTGCAGTAAGTTCAGACTGTGTGTCCCTGGCGTGTTGCATGTTGTTGATGGTGTGGTCCTGCTGTGTGTTGTGCAGACTTGGCCTCTGACGGCTCCTCTCTGGAGGCCCACCTGAGGCTAAAGCGAGCCCGGCTCACCGAGGATCTGAATGAGAAGCTGGCTCTCCGGCCGGGGCCCCTAGAGCTGGTTCAAAAGAATATCATTCCCCTAGATTCTGCCATCACAATGACAGGTATCAGCAGAGAGAGGCTGCCACATAGTGTAACACACCTTTTACGTTTTTGTATTCAGAGCATTTTTTAAGTAAAAGGAGTGCATGCTTCCCTGCTGTGTCTGTGTCTTTTAAAAACCACTGATAAAATTATTTACTAAGCATTACAAAGCAAGCTGCTTGAGAAGGTAATCTACTCAAACAAGCATGCACTTGACTGCAATGACTGCGCTACTGAACCTCAACACAAGCAGTAACTAAAAGTAGATCATTTATTGTTGATCAGGGGTAGCCATTTTGAACTGCTGTTCCGTTTTACTAGGGTATTTTGGAGGGGGGGTGCTGTCAACAGTGAATATATGAGTAATTATTGGTGCTGAGTCTAATGACTGAAATGGAGTCTGACCGATGTTAGCACGAAGAGTGACTGAATTGCGTCCAAGAAGGCAGAACCCAACGATAAACATCAATTGCCTGGTACCAGCATAGAACAAATGCCGTCTGACTGTGGTACAGTTAAAATCCCAGACATTCTGGGGTGATTTAGAAATTCTGGCCGGATGTTTTTTTATGGCCCCAAAAAGAGGACATTTTCTCTCAGCGTGCCAATTGTGGCAACGCGTGCCTTAGGTTGCTGACCCCTGTTGTAGATCATTCATGACCAGTCTGACCCTCCACCACAGACATCTGTGACATGTGCATTGTTTGTAGCCTGTACATTAGCTAAAAAAGTTGAATAAAAGTCAATACACTGACACCTCTAAACCCCAGCGTTCATTACTTCCTTACTAACTGTTGATGTTCTGTTGGTGTTTTCAAACCCATCACAAGTCCTAATGTGAAAAGTTATAACTGGACATGATAATAAAAGCAAGGAATGACCTCCCTGCCTTTACATTCTGCTGGACTTTCAGTGTCATACCACTGTATGTTTCCTGTTGTCTCTCCTTAACATGATTTGAATTGATTAGCACAGGAATGTATTTATATTACTTTCCCAAAGAATGTTATTTACATTCTGAAACTGTCTGCTTATTCCTGAAAATGTCTTAAAATCTGTCTGGATGTCTAGAAATGTTGCTATAGTGGCACTGAAAAGGCCAATTGTCAAAAGCAGCTGCTTCGGCATCAGCATTTACAGATGTGTACAGCAGACTCAAGTGTTTGGGGAGCCCTCTTTAGGCATCCACCTCCTCCAGTGTTTGATTTAAGGAAATGCGCAGCGTACATGCTTAGACACTCCATTGATTTAGCGCTATCTGAAGCGACAGGCTTTAGCCATCCCACTTTGCTGATCTGCCCTCATATTGTTTGTCTTCTAATCCCCATCATGTTACTCAGCCTCTCTATATCATTCCTGGCAGTGTGCAGCCTGTGTTTTTGAGAGTGGTGTTTTGGCGGTTTTATGTTTGCCCCCTTGAGCTTCCAGTAAACAAGTTGTGTAAAGGAGCCAGTGGGCTGCAGTCAGCTGGTTTACACTACCTCTGCAGGAGGAGGGGAGTGTCGTTTATTGAGATGAACAGCAGCTGTATTTGGGTCCACCCATTTTCTTTAGAACTGGTGATGTGGATTTTACTATGAGTGCATCCTGGTGTGCATGTGTGGGCGTACCTGTGTGTGTTTGTACCCACTGCCTCCCCTCTTTTGTCTCTGCTTTAACTGGCCTCTGCGGCTGTAGTGAGCCACCTACGAAGCTCCATGACAGGACCAGGCTGTTGCATTCTCTACGCCTGCAGCATTAACCCCTCACCTTAGAGCTCTATATCCCCCTTACACAACACTCCCAATGACTGTTTCAACCTCAGTCTGTAATTTTGGAAACTATGTGACCTGCTGTAACTTCTAAATCAGCCACTTGATAAGCGGAAGTGTGTACAGATTTCCTGTAATTCCACCATCTCAATCTCCTGGTGACATCAAATTGACTCATGGAAATAGCATGTACAGGACTGTACAGCCTGTAGCAGAACATGACTAGCGCCTTCACACAGTAGCCTGTTAGAGTGTGTGTTGGTGTGTGACTGTGGAAAGTGAAGAAGTCAAATATGAACAGGTGGGAGTAAATGGCATTAGGACAATGTGTGTGTGTGTGTGTGTGTGTGTGTGTGTATTGCTAGGTCACTGAGTTGCATATAATGAGCCTGGTGCTGTGATTGAAACCAGGGTCTGTTCCTGGCTGTCACATGTTTGGACACAAAAAGAGAATCTTATACTTCTGCACACACACACACACACACACACACACACAACAACCTTTACCGTTTCCCTCCGCTGGATCTGTCCCTTCAGCTCTGTTAGATAGCCACTCGTAGCTCCTCCAATCAAACCTGCTTTTCCTATCAACCCAGCCATTCACAACAGTGATATAAAGTGGTGGTGTCAGTCTCTCTCCCACACAGCGTAACACCTCCGGTCTGAGTGTCGTACGAGGTGTCAGTGACAGTGACAGGCAGTGTGTGAATACCCCTGGTCATAAAGGGAACATACATTATAGGTATTTGTGCAATGTACATCTAAGCTGCCTATGAACAGACTGGCACAAACACTCGGCCCTCTATTTCTCTGTCTTGCGTCAGGTTAATGCCTTTTTTATTTGGAATTGATGCCATCCTCCTGTTGTAGTTACCAAACTAAATGCTGACATTTGGGAATGCAGCCACACCAGGATGGGTTTGTTAATTCTTCAAATAATAATACTGAAATTGGTTATTGTGCCTTCCAGAATATAACCATAACTATATATAAAATAATTACAAATGTTATGCAAATGAATACACTAATCCTCTCCTTCCATTAGTCCTTCTGAACAAGACCCGATGCTCAGGAGACTGTTTTTTATTAAAAGACAAGCACAGCACATTAAAGTGTTTTTTCATCCCTGTGTTACATCTGCAGATCAGAAGCTACAATGTTACTTAACAGCTGTGAGCATATGTTAAACGTAAAGGCTGTTGAGATGAGCATGTCAGCATTTTCATCAACTCACAGGGTCTCTCATCAGGACAAACTGTGCTAGGCAAAGGGGCTGGACCCTCTAAGAACTGTGGTGGAGCAGCAGATATGGAGGAAGCTGCTTTCTATATTGAACAATAATAAACACCCCCTACATGATATACTGACTAAACAGTAGCAGCTGCAGTGGGAGGCTCATCTCACTGTGCTGCAGAACTGAGAGGTTGAGAAGATCCTTTGTCCCCACAGCCATTAGACTGTTTAATAGTAATTGTTGATATGTTATGTTATTGACTGGATGCCTTTATCTGTTAATTATATTTCATATTTTATATTTTATAGTAAAGTTTCTATGTTAAAATTAATATAAGAGCTGCAGGACAATCTATCTATCTATCTATCTATCTATCTATCTATCTATCTATCTATCTATCTATCTATCTATCTATCTATCTATCTATCTATCTATCTATCTATCTATGGTTTCTGTGGTTTAGAAATATTTTAGCATGTAAATATTTAATATACAGTAACACAGAACTGTCCTTCAGAACCCAGCAGGTAATGCCACCACCTCACTGACCCCCCCACCTCACTGACCCCCCCACCCATCTCTGTCTGCTCTTCTTCCAGTAAACCATGGCAAGTTTCCTAAGCAGGAGGACTCTTATGCGTTTGAAGAGGACAGCAGCAGTGAGAGTTTATCTCCAGAGCAGCAGCACAGCGACGAGTCCCAGGGTTCGGCCTGCCCCTCATCTGAGGCTGTCGGCAGTACGACCTCCTCCTCATCCTCCCCTGCCCTCACCAGCCCACAACAGGTAAAACAACTAAAACCCACTTGTTTTGTCTTTGATGCCTGCCGTGTTCCCTCTGTGGTTGCTCTGCCCTCGTGTGGTGGCAGGATGAAATTCAACACTGTCCTCAGCTTCCCCTGTTTTCCACAGACCGTTGGACTGACTTGATCTAGTCAGGTGTCACATTTCTGCACGCTGAGACATCCCACCAGCACAGCTGTCTTTATTTCCTGACTGCTTACCTTTCATTCATGATGACCTCATTCCAACGGTCTCTGTCAGTAACGGTCGCTTGATTGAAATTCATGCCAGACCAGTGTTGTTTATATCTCCTAGATTTGCGCGCAGAAATCTTCCTACTGAATCATCACCTGTCCCGACCTCATGTCACCTTGAAATGTCTGTTTAGAATACTTTTACAGAGCACACATCAATACATGTGCATTTTTGGAGATATTTATTCCATTTGGAGTACAAATTGACTGTCTTGCAAGCAGTCTCCTAGGTCTCCTTAATTTAGCTTGATGATACTGAAGGAGAAATGAACACTGCATGCAGGTAAGTCAAACACATACAGGCATACCAAAATATATCTCCTCAACAATAGCAAAGACAGTTTCAGTCAATAAAATATTCAGATAATTGAAATCAACTGGTAGACTGGTATTATATCCTATGATCTAATTGTTTACCTTCACTTGGCACAACACCTTTTTCTGTGAAGGGGATATTATAAGAGCTCAGTGGAAAAACCTGTTGGAGTGAATCTGAGGGTGGTTTTTTGGATGTAGCTGAAACTGAAGTGACGTGACATATGCCAGAATGCATCCACAAACAATTAAGATTTTATAATTCCTTATAACTGTTAGTTTATAAGACTAAAGGATTGTATTTATCTGACTAGTGGAGTGCATTGCCATTAAATTTAATACAGACAGCCCCCCATTAACACCACATTCATTTACTTAAAACTAAAAGTACTGTAAGCAATACTGGAATGTTAAACTATTCCACTGCAAGTAAAGGGCAGTCATTCAAAATGTTATTTAAATGAAATGATGTATGTAATATCAGCAAGGATAAGTATAATAGTACTTATTATGGCCTCTTACTTGAATTATTCAAATCAAATCAAATCAAAATCACTTCATTTATCCGTTAGGAACTTCATTTGTAAAAAGCGCCAGCGCATATGCAGACACATTCAAACAGCAATCACAACGACACACCACATGACAATGAGCATGAACATGTAAACAACATAGCATGAGCATGTCAATGCAATATAATAAATAGTTTTTTTAAAAGTAAGTGTTAAGTAGGCAAATTGAGATGGGGAGGAAACTGGATACTGCCCTCTTAGTCTGGAGAGTGAGTGACCTGTATCTGCGTCCTGATGGTAACTGTAAACTGTAGTGACTGTGTAGTGTGTGTGTGTGTGGTGTGCAATCTGTGTGGCTTTCCTCTTGGCTCTTGTACTATAACTGATGGTTGAATCTGTAAGCATCTTTTATGCTCTTTTTAAAATGTACATAAAAAGTCTGTGGTCACATCTTTCATTGGATTTCGTCATTTGCTGTAATTGTTTGTATAAAAATGCATTGTATTAAATCTTCATTGAAAAGTATCTAGTAACTCGGAGTAAAAAGTACAATATTTGCCTTTGAAATGTGGTGAAGCAAACAAAGCATAAAAATAAAATCTAAGTTTAAAATAAAAACTAACTACTGACATAATGTATGTATGTTGTATTTTGTATTAGTCTAATGTGGCATTCTTTATCAGTGTTACTTCATCACAATGTTAGCATTTTTATTACACATTGTACACATTTTAGCATGCAGGCATTAGCATTTAGCTCAAAGCACTAGTCTATAGAGTTTTTGGTATTGCTAAATACTTTTGGGTTTTCAGTTTGTTTTTAGAAATCAACCACCAATAAAAAACTTTCTTGAGAGTTTGCCCAATCTATCCAGTATATCTTGTTTTTATTTGTGAACAGGGGGGTGTAACCAGAGATGCACCCGATCAAAACCAGGATGAAGGACTGTCTGCTGCCAACAACAGCCAGGCGACTTCCCCAGTACCTGTTCCTGCTATTGTCAAGGTCAGTCAACCCCTAAACAATATACTTCATGTGTGATTTATTTTGATACATTTAAAACATGTGCAGATGCTCATACTGTCCACCATCTGAACAGCCCAAGACATCAGACAAGAACCGACACAAGAAACCCAAAGATGTGAAGCCCAAGGTGAAGAAGCTCAAGTACCACCAGTACATTCCTCCAGACCAGAAGGCAGAGAAGTCTCCTCCACCCATGGACTCAGCCTATGCCCGACTCCTGCAGCAGCAGCAGCTCTTCCTACAGCTGCAGATCCTCAGCCAGCAGAAACACGCTCACACACATTCACAGACGCAGCAGTCACAGCAGCACACACACAATCCACAGACACAGGCCCAGGCTCAGCAGAGGCAGGCTGCTTTCAGTTACCAGCCTCACCCAACAACCCAGACCCAGAAGTAAGTCACACTCATGGGCAAGTCTAACAAAATCCTCTAATCCCATTTACAAGCTTTTTCTGGATCTTTCAACTCAATGATTAGAGAGTTAGACCCACTCATATTTACTAAAACTGTAATTGTTTAGAAAACACAGCATACATGCCAAACCAGTTTTCATCAACAGATGAAATTGCTGAATTCTCATTAAAAAATGTTTAGGCTTTTCATTATTCTGAGCACTTCCAGGACTCCCAAATCGTGATGGCCTAAAAGCTGACATTGATGAACACTGTGTTATATGATCAAAAGCTGAGCAAGTAGACCTTGACAGAACTGTTCTCATCTGCTGTCATGACTGAACTATAAAGCTTAAGATGGCACCTGTAGAGAAACCCACTCTTATTAGTTACTTATCAAAGGTTTGATGAGTAAAATGTAAAAGATTTAGCAGCATCTAGCATCTAGTTCTTATAAAAGAAAAAGTGATTCCCTGTCTAGAGCCAGTGTTTTGTCCATTAAAACATAGTGGTGCAACATGGCTGCCTCCGTAAAGAGACCCGCTTCCTGTGTAGATTTAAAGGGCTCATTTTCAGATTAAGAAAATGCAACAGTTGGTATTTTCTTGTGATTACACAATAATGACAGCAAATTTATGAATATTGTGTTGTATTTCTGGTAATAGATCACTCTAAATATTACAATTTTAACCTTTAATGGTGACACTGTTAAATACAAGCCAACAATTTTGCCCTTGCAAATATAATTCCAGTAATCAAAATTTGTGAGTATTTTACTTGTGGATTACATAAAATATGTATTAACTGCTTTTGGCTACTGTGAGCACCAGAAACAAGCTAGTCTCTACCTGTGTCTGTCTGCTGGATGCAGGGCCGTCGCTAGCGGGGTGAAAGGTGGTGACAATTATCCACAAAAATCCAGCAGTTATACTCTATAGACCCCTGTTCTGTGAATAATTCTAATATTTGTATTAGTTGTATGTCAGAGATTTTAATGAAAACCACATAAGCATGCAATTTCATGAAAGAAGTTTTCCAAATATCTGCTCTTCACCCCTCCCTAAAAATGGATTATTCCAATACGAGGTATTTATTAATTATTCAGTCAGTGACAAACATCTGAGGTGCCCAATAAATTGTAAGTTCCACCCTAGCTTGTGAATAGGACCAATTAGTGTCGACGCGGACGCTGAAGTTAGAGATGAACTTGCTGGAAGAGAAGGAGACTGACTGACGGATTGAAAGTGAAACGAAACCATAAATCAGGGTACCAGAAACACCATGAAAAGAAGGAGAGGGAGGCCAGAAGAGCTGCTGTATCCAAGTCAATCAAAACAGTCTTTAGGACAGGTAGCCTATTGTCATTTCGCTGCACAATTTATTTTTGTGGGAAAAGTACCGTCTACCGCTATCGGCGGGTACTGTCATTTTTTTTGTTACTGGGTGGGGGCCCACATCAATATTTTTTCAGGGGGCCCCTAATCTTCTAGCTACGGCCCTGGCTGAATGGTGCTAAGCAGGTAGTTCACAGTGGAGTCTGGTGTGTTTAGAAATGACACCGATGTGTGTAAATCTTTTTATAAATAGTGCCTGATTACAAAGTGATATAGAGTTTATGCATATTTTTACCATTCATCCGCTTTAACTATCCCATTCTAGAGGAGCCAGTGAGCAGATATCAGCTTGTAGCTCCAGTTGTCCATCAAGCACAGCCAACAGCAACACTTCCTCTCCGGTCAAGAACACATATCCTAGCCAAAGTAACATCTCAACAGTTAAACCTGGGCCCTTGCCAGCTAATCTGGATGACCTGAAAGTAGGTGTTTATGTAAATGAAATCCAGTTAAACGATCTTCACTCTACAACAAACGTTCAATAACTGCATTCTCTGTTGTTTTGCTCTGAAAGGTATCAGAGCTGCGGCAGCATCTGCGCATGCGCGGCATGCCTGTCTCAGGTACTAAGACGGCACTCATCGAACGACTCCGGCCATTCAAGGACTCAAACGCCAGCTCCTCTCCCTCAGGCTCCTCTGACATCACCACAGTGACCTTCCCTGTTACACCCACAGGATCCCTGTCCTCCTACCAGTCCCCGTCCTCCTCAAGTGCTCTGTCCCAGGGAGGTTACTATCCTTACCCCAGCAACTCTTCCACCCCTCCTATCTCCCCTGCCTCCTCTGAGCTGTCCCTCAGCGGCTCGCTGCCTGACAGCTTCAGTGACGTGCCCATGTCCTCACCGACACAGTTCGCCCTGCAGCCATCCCCAGCCCAGCTCAGCATGGAGGATGGCTTGGGTGGTGGCAACCTGGGTGGACAGAGGGAGGGGGAATGCATGGATGGCCTTGAAGCGGAAAAAGATAAAATGCTAGTGGAAAAGCAGAAGGTGATTGAGGAGCTGACATGGAAGCTGCACCAGGAACAGAGACAGGTGGGTGACAGTATATCTGGCTACACTAATCCTTAATAGATATTTAGGTCTTCCTTAATTACAATATATCAGCAGCAGTTGTTCCTACTAACACCTACAGGTGAAAGGTCTAGACACAAATTCTTTAGAATACAAAACAGATGCTTACTCTCACATAAAATGATATTTACACACAGAAAAGTCTTGTTCTCATGCCTTATATGCTCATTTCACAGGAAGTACACAAAACACTGACATAATAATCAATGTGTGACCATGCTTGTCAGGTTGAAGAGCTGAAGATGCAGCTCCACAAGAGGAAACGCTGCTATGGAGCAGCACAGGACACCGTCCCTCCTCCATCTCATCCCTCCATGCACCACCAGCAGACTCCAGCCATGATGAGCCAGCACTTCTTTGGGGTGACTATCAAGCAGGAGCCCATGTCCCTGTCCTCCAGCTGCCCTCTTTCTTCTCCCAAACAACTGAAGAGGCCCCCTAGCAGCTGCATGGAGGATATGGGTCACTGTAACAACTCTGTCTCCAACATGGGGGGCCCCAGTGGGCCACAATGCATGGACACAGCCCCTTCCTCTGGCAGCCCCTCCACTATGTCTGCTTTCCTCGGTCCACAATGCTCGCCACAGGACTCTCCTAATGGAAAGCCTTCCAGCAGCCCCCAGCCTTCATCTCCTAATAACTCCTACTTACTGTCACCTCCGTTGGGAAGGGATGGCTGTGGTCACCCCCACACCCAGGGAAACAACCGAGCATGCAACATGCAGGTATGATGTATTTATCACTTAGTCACAGATATCCGCACATATAAGTAGTGACCGCTGGGTTTGTTCTCTGAAAGTGGAGTGGAGCACTTCTATTGCACTTCTATATATCTATAGGCTGTCTTCATGCGCTCATGTGTAAGTTGTTTTCAAACTCTTGTGGTTACATTTTACTCTTGGCTACAGATCCAGCAGAAGAGTGGGGGCCAGCCAGTGAACTGCTCTTATCCTTCTGACCAAAGAGGCCATCAGGGAGTATTTCCCAACTCAGCTGATTGTGGCCTCAACCATAATGGCTCAGCCAAGCCTGACAGCCACAATATGCAACCAAAAGTAAACATCATGTCAACACTATATATGCAATTTGTCACATTAGACTTGTGTATTTCATCTAAATCACCTCACATTCATGTAGCTGTTTTCTTCTTTTCCATTCATTTGTGATCTGTCTCTACAATTGTCTTTTGTTATGAGTTTTATGGTCACTCTTGTCATACTTCATCTGTTTTCATTACATATTCTTTCATGTCAGTGACTTTTTCTTTACTAGAACACAACGCCAAACCATTTTTTTAAATTTAAATGTTTAATGTGATGAGGGCCTCATTTATAGGTCTTTTTTAACTGCAGTACAACTCACATTTGGTAATCTCCCCTATTCTAATTGGTGGGCTAATTTCACTTTTCGCCTATTTCTCATATAGATAACAGTATTACCCTCTCCTCGGCATGTTGGCCAAAAGCGCAGTAGCTCAGAATCAGATGCATCTGACTTAAGACAGCCCCCATGCTATGAGGATGCAGTGAAGCAGGTAAACTCAAATTCATGCTAAAATGGAGTAAATAATGGCTGGCCAGAGATTTATTTTACCTATCGGCGTTGCACTTATTCCACTTTTCTTCATTCTTTTGTCTATTACCTGTATAACACCTCTTTTATTCATCCATTTGCTTGTTCACCCTTTTGTCTGAAGCAGACTGGCATTCTCATACAAACATTTTTTGAAGGCAGAGGTAACTCTTAAAACCAGCAAATGAATAAATACATATTTCAGTTTAAGAGAGAGTAGAACCCAACCAATACTTTGGCCAGGCTAAAATTATAAGCAGATTTGTTTTTTTCTACTTTATCAGTAGCAATAGAGAAACGTCAGAGAGGTGAGATGATTTAGAAACAGTGTCTTGTATACTTAGTGTGTTCACCTGAGAGCAACGGCCAAGTGGATTTCTAATCAGTGAAAAGTGCTATTTACTACATACCTTGGTTATGAGTTATTTTTAGGGCATTTTCATGGGCTTTTTTAAAACTCCAAACTATTAATGCTAGTTCCCCTGTCACATCTAGAATTGATCAGACCATAGAAGACAAGTAATATCCTGGTTTACTGACACATTAAAAGCACATGGCAGTGGGTCAGAAGAACTGAAGTTCATTTCTAATAATTCCTGTGGAAACTGTTCACAGACAGATGTTAGGAGTGCTAGGACCCATACAAACTCTCTCTTGCTAGTTAAAGAGATTTATCTCAACCAACTAATCTGTCTCCATGAAAGGTTTGTATTATAGGAACTCTAGGCTTTCCTAGTAGAATGCTTGAAAGCTTACACATTTTACAAGTAAAATCTTTTATTACAGCTGGTTAAAATATTTTAGTAGTTACTTTGTTGTGAAATTTGATTTCCATTACAGCAACTGACCAGAAGTCAGCAGATGGATGAACTTTTGGATGTGCTCATAGAGACTGGAGGTAAGGTCAAATTTATTAAACAATTTTAACAAGGAAACTCTGGCATTGCACATGCTAATGCAAATAAGTAAATCTATACAGTGTATATAAAACACCAAGTGCCCTTGTTTAAACTCTCACCTGTCAATCAGAGTAAAGTCCTTGCATTCTGGTACCACATCCCACTACCTGCTGTGACCCCTCCCTCCTCACCTCTTGTCTTCAAGAGATGCCAGCTAATGCGAGAGAAGAGAGGGAGAGGTCCTCTGTAACCAAAGCTGTGCCTCACATCACTGTGTCCCCAGGGTGTCCCAGCCTCCTCATCCCAAGGTTTCACCGACACTACGAACAGCTGTCCCCCACCCATCTGCCTTACGACCACTCGGCCAACCACATCACTGAGAGCCACTTGGAGACACTCCTGGGAAGTCCAGTTGGCCGAGGAGAAGTGGCCCTACTTAAGATGGCTTCTGAGGACGGGACTGGACGGGACAAACTTCTGAACAACCGAGATCTGATGGACACCCCTCTGTCACCCATTAGCACCAAGATGTCTGCCGTTCCTGAGGTGCAGGGGATGGTCAGCATGGCCTTTAGTGAGACACCATGGGAAACGATGGAATGGCTAGACCTGACGCCGCCCAGCTCAGCCACAGCCTTCAGTGTTGCACCACCCAGTGGCCCCAGCATCTTCAACACAGAGTTCCTGGACGTCACAGACATTAACTTGAACTCTGCTATGGACCTTCACCTGGAGCACTGGTGAAAGCAGCATCGCCACATAAGTGCTGGCTAGCGACAAGCTAGTGTTTAGCGGTCACACACAAGACACAGCTTGAAAATAGCTGTATGGACCACTGATTATCAGCACTGACCATACGAAAGAACAACTGAATTCTTCCCTCAACAGCATCAGTCCAAGTGCCAGAATTAGCATCCTCTGATAATACGATGGGAAGTTTTATAGAGTCGACCATAAGCCAGCAGTCAGTGTTTAAGGCTAAGTCAGAGGTTACAGAATTACAGTTCATTATCCACCTCACTGAAATGAGATTCCCATGTTGTCATCATAATCCAAAGACTAGGTGCTTTTTGGCATAAGCTTTTTCTGTTTGGACAATGATGCACACAAATGGATGGTAATTGGACATTGGACACATAACGGATTTTGTAGAATATGGAAAGGCATGATTACAGTGCTTTATCCCGAAATTTTATGCAGTATCAGTGTTACAGCACCTAGACTTGAAGACACATTCTCACAATCATTGTATACTTCCTGAGTCTATGTTTGTATTACTGGAAAAAATGAAGGAATTACAAGGTGAATTGGATTGCTTAGTATGGCCTTTTTGTAAATATCATCAACTATCTGTACTGACAGACACTAGTCAAGGTCTGCATACTTTGTCAGTGGTGTTGGAGAGGACATAAACCACAAATCAAGTGTCCTATGTTATCAGTTCATCATTTGATGTAAATATGAAAAAAGACTCACTGTGCACCTCTAGCCTAATACACACTTGTCACAATTTGCTTGAGCTTTGAAAATGTGTGTAGAAATGGTTGTCATTCCTTTGAAGGTCCTTTTTTTTATAGATGATCTTTTTACTACTTGGTTTATTTTTCCACAGATCAGAGGTCTACTATCAGTCTTTTAGGGGCTGTTTAGCTCCTCAGCAGAATGTGACATTTATACAGTGCCTTATGCCCAGTGCTCTTTCTGCTGTCGCCATCCTGCTCTCTCCACTTCTCACTGTCTCTGTCCTCCTCTTTCCTTCTTTCTGCTGTCAACCAAACTGCAAACTTAACATCCAACCGCAGGATCTATAATGTAATAACAGGCATAAATTGATCCATATCGATTTATTACATTATTCTTATTGAATATTGTGTTGCTCTGGGCAATGCATTCAGATAATGCCATTTCACTTGAACCATGTGCTCATGTGGACATATGCAAATTAGCCATGTGGAGCAAAGTTGCTGTTACCTTTAATGTAAACAGAAAATAGAGTTTTCCTTTATTTGTTACTGAAGAATAATTCCAATGCTTCATAATACTCATTACTTGGCCAGTGTGTATCTAAGTCAGCTAACACTCTTTGACAGTATACACACCAATGGACTGTAACCACTACGTCACAGTAATAATGACACAGTGATCACAGTCAGAACAGTCAACTACTGAATGTGCTAACGTTAACTTTTCAGCTTAGTTGTGGTTTAAAGCTCCTCCCTGAACTCCACCGCTACCACCTTCTTCTTCTACGCTGCTTTTATATTTGTGTCAGATCACAAAACAAGTTGTCAAAATTAACATGTTCGCAAAATGTAATGTTACTTATGGATACGTCATCATGATGTATTATTATTACTATTTTTGGGGGGTGCTGAGATTATAATTAGCTGTCCTTGAACACCTCTGAAAAAGGGTCTAAAGCTGCCACAGATGACATTATGTTGAGAAATTCATATCTTTAAAACAGGTTTTTATTTGTAGACAAACTGTGCCTTATTTGCAACAGATTTTTACTACAGAATGTTTATGTCAATTTCCCCTTTAGAATTTTATATTAATTTCCTAAAAGCTATTGACAAATATTAGTAAACTTCCAATATAAGTCATTTTTTTATCTGCCAAAACACACATACATTCATGAAAAATGCAACTCCATCTCCATTTTCATCTACTATGGTTTTTTTTGTTTTTTTTTTTGTCCTTACAATTTTCACCCTTTCTATTTCCAGGCCAATTATGGATATTTATTTTGTGTTTTTATATTTATACTTTATCCTGTGTAAAGTACCTTGTATTTATACTGACATTCCTGTCTCGTAGACAATAAGGACGCTTTTCGATATGCCAAAAAACCCCAGTGCTACCCTTTTGACCATAGACATTTCTTTGTCAATCAGTTCAATGAAGAAATATTAGGCAAAGTAACCACTTTAAAAGCCATGTTTTGTTAAAGACCTTTACTTAAACAAATCATATGATGTGGAACTGTCCATTATTAGCACTTGTGAATAGGAAAATGTAATATATTCAGATCTTTACTGTGAATGCTGCACAGCACAAACATACCAGGGCTAGCCTAGACACACAGTAGTTTTGCTAATGTGGGAATTTTAAAACACATTAGAAACTTAAAGGAATAGTTTACTATTTTGGGAAAATAGCTTAACTGGTTTCTTGCTGAGAAATGAGGAGCTCTCTTTGTGTTAGGCATTAGTCTATAGTGCACAGCCTGTTAGGTGAAGCTGTAGTATGTAACTTCTTTCAAATATTTTTTCAATAGAAATATCACTAAAACATATCTTAATCCTCTAATGACCCCTGCCAGCAGTGCACAGACTTCCCTTTCTAGAGGTCTGAGGGAGGCTCGTCCTTCTAACCAATCAGAAAAGGGCAAGTCAGGGACGCGTGCATGTCAATCAACACGTGAACGCGTTTGTGTTTTGCTGCTCAGGGGTCCTGACAGGGCAGCAAGCTAGTTTCACTCTTATGCTGGACAGTGGACATGAGAAAGGGCAAGGAAAAAAGAGCTTGAAAGAAAAATGAAAAAACTGATGTTGCAAAGTGTTAAATTGATATTAACACTTTGCTGCCACATGAAGAAGGTGAATGTATTTTAGTGTGTGCTAACCTGGTATTTTTACCGGACTCTGCTTTATTATGTGCTTGATTTTTGGCTTCAGTTACTGCAGGAGGCACCTGTTTATCTGCCCATGTTTACAAGCTGCTGGCTGTGAATGTGTCGGCCGGTCGCGCAGTCAAACTGTTAGTTGCGCAGTTTGTCCAATAGAAATGAATGCAAGGCTGCACCGTGTGTGTGCGCGTGCGCGTTGAGCCGCGTTGAGCCGTGCGTGGCGGATGACTGGAAACAGGAAAGAGCTAGCACGCCTCTGACTGTAACTACATGGACATCATTTGCTTCAGTCCCCTCTGGGACACAAGACCGTCACAGGCACCTGGAGTCTTTGAGCTGAGCTTAGCTACTCTTCATATTTACAAAGTAACTGAGTGATATTTCCCAAAATACCAAACTCCTGTTAAGAGCATTGGCCAAAACTTTGGTTGCATTTACAGTTCTGTCCTCGGTAAACTTGAGTCTCACTTTGTGTTCTGTTTGCTGCACTTGTTAAATGGATTCTATGGCTGAATGTAGGCTATTAACACCTGTCTTTAATATAAGACTAAGCTGATATTCTTTTAAATTACTTTCTGTCCTGTATTGTAAGAATATCTACTGGCCTTTTTATTTTTGATCTGGGTTCATTCTGCAATCATTTTTCTTAATCAAAAAACAAAAAACATCACATCTGACAGAAGCTTCCATGTTGCTTGGCCACCAACTTGTTTTATTAATATAAAAAAAGTATTTGCCTGCATCACTGTGTACTACAGATAGAAGAGCAATAAACTAATCACAGCAAAACTCATTTCTGCAGTTACTTTTTTATTCATGTCCAGTTCACAAAGAGCACACCGTACAGGGTTTTAATCTTTTCCATTGGAACTTTATTTGTAACCCCCGATAAAGATACAATATAATATTCATTGCCCTTAATATTATCTTATAATCTAATATGAACATTCTAATAAATTGCAGTTTATACAACATGTACCCTGGAGATTCATAGTCAACAGGGGTAGGTTAGCTTCCTGGAAACATCTCATGACAGAAGAACAGATGTGGAGACTGCAAACAAACATCTCCTTCTATTGTGTCGTGTGCGACTGTGGGCTTTGTCGGGGGATTGCACCATTTTGCAGTACAGACAGAAAGAGAGAGCTGACCGTATTCTCCTGCTGAGCTTTAGAGAGAATCACATTGGGTCAACAGTGCATCTCCAACTAGGTTGTGATGTTTCTCCATCCCAAGTATGTTTTTAACTAGTGACTCCAACACACTTAAAGTGGTAGCCATCTTCCAACTTGGCTAACAACTGTAGAGGACTCTGTCATAGAAATTTAAAATAGAAATGAACAAGAAAATAAAACATTAAGTGGAGTGCCACCAATTTCACACAGAAAGTTCAGGTCACTTGCCATGATTGGTACTACTCAGCCTGTTAAACCAGCTGTGTAAGAAATAACCCTCATCATGTCAATTACTTCTTTTTGATTTGGAGCTTTTTCCTAATGAATAGTTGTTAGAACAGGAAAACTAAATCTCTTGCATCTTTCAATGTCTTGATGCAAGACTCCCAACTTTAATATGGTAAAATACTAAAATCACTGGAGTAACCCTTTAGGTACAGCAATTCCTTTAATGTAATGAAGGTAAATGTAATAAAGCCTATAACTGAGGGAAATGACAAAAAGGCAATAAAAACCTGAACTGTGAGAATATTTATCAGTAATGAAAAATCTAAAAGTGTAGTTTTCCACCAGAGTAACAATAATGTCGAAACTTCAAAAGACTCATAAAACTTCATCAAACTCACTCATTTGATGAAGCCAACCCTTGCTCACGGTTGCTGTATACTCTTGATTCATCACTGTATAGGCTATATCACATTAAATTACTTTACATGATTAGTATTTGCTAGGTTGGTTTGGATAAGGCCCGGCTGAATTCAATATTACATTAATAGGATTTGTTAATAATGAAGAATTTATAAATAATTCCACCTTTACCCTTATAAGTCATTTATAACAAGTCTCTACAAGTCTCCCAGTGTTGAAAGTCCACCATCCATACACTTTGGTTATGGAGCTAAATCCAAGTTGTGTGATGTTTTTCCACTAATGTCCATTTAGCAGGTGATCAACCCTTCTGATATATGTGACTTTCTCAGTGAGCGAGGACGGATCTCATTAGGGTTAGGGTTGTCAAACGTTGGAGCTTCTCCTTCACCTCTCCCAGTTCGGTAAACTATTGGCTACTATTTCAGCGCCAGTGGCGGTCGACAGGTAAGACGTGCGCCTTAGATTATGGAGATGCATCCCTGTGTGTAATACATGGGTTGGCATGAAAACATTCTATCATCAGTGAAAGCCAGAGAAACATGCCGGGTGATGTAGAAACATGCTAAGTTCATGGGTGAGAAGCAGTAACTATTCGAGGAGTGACCTTCCTCCCCTCCTGACAGTTGGGTGGTTGGTGGACAGTATGTATTTTAGCAGCATTTACAGTTATTGTTTTGCCAGGACTTTTAAATTGTAGTTACTGTAGTTTGCCTTTGAATGGCAGTATGGTGGATCTGTGATCAGTGTGGATGAGCAGTTTAACTGTACAGTGCTATGACAGGCTGCTGAGGAGCATTAAGGCTCATTGTCAAATGTACGGAGTGTACAGACTCGCTTTCTTTGTGGCATCAGCACACAAATCGCACTGCTTGATTTGATCATCTCTGCATTTAGGAAATGAGCCTCAACTGTTCAGCAGGACCTGCCAGGAACAGCAGGTTAGATGTACTATATACATACACATTTACATTGAGGGACATGATGTCCTAAAGTTACTTTACATCAGGCAATGTAGCATTGGCTTATCCCCAGTGTGCATGTCTCATATGTTCTTATTACATCTAAGTCAGATTCTAAAAGTTAAATCATTACTGAAACCCATGTGACAATTATTACATTTTTGAAAGTATTTCCAGAATGCTCAGACTTTAAACATATTCTGTCCGTTACATAAGTCAAAGATTTGTCACCAGTGTGTCAAGCTGCAACTGCATTTCTATTTCCAAATAAACATGTTAATGCGAGCTTGAATCACATTTCTTGACTTTAACATCAGAGCAGAAAAAAATCTATATTTATATATCTATTTATCTTATTCAATTTTTATATATAACACATATATTTTGTGCCCTACCAATGAGTGAGATATAGTATGAGATTCAGTAACCAACCCAGGCTTTTATAAAGCATACATTTAATAAGCACACATGTACATTTCCAGCTAAAATCTGTTTGGATTAAAAACTGAGTTGCAACATCAGAAGTTGTTCAAAAGCTGTTTTAGTAGTTCCACTACACAGAATATTTTTAGCTGGATGGAGAGAAACCTTAAGTACCTTTAAATCTGTAAGTGTTGTTGGCTGACCGGGGTTTTTAAAAGCTTGCCAGGGATTTATCTTTCAGAAAACCAGATGTTTAGGTATCTGACTTGAATGTAATGGCAATATATGAAAGGTGCAAGCTGGGGCTAACAGTGGATGTGAGAAATGCATCTTGTCCTGATCACGTCAAGACAAACTCTCATAGATTGCATATAAAAAAAAAAAAGAAAAAAAAGAGTAAAGCCACGCTACCGAATCCATGAGCACTCCAGACAGAAACACTTTTGCGTACTCATTCAGTTACTATGAGTGAAGGTGCCCGCAAACACAAACTGGGTGAAAAGAGTGCATGTTTGCGTGTTTAGACAATAGGTCTATCAGTATATATAGATGAACACACATATGCATACATACAGACCACAATGTACAACCCAAGTCGTGGCTATTTTTGTTCATAAATCATGAGCATAACTGTTCAACATTTTATTTGGTAGATTCTGTATTACGTGTAGGAGTTCAAGTATATATATATATATATATAGATAGATATATATATATACCATATATGTATACTCTATTCATTTTTCCTCACATAGAAAGATGCATTGCATTTCACTAAGACAAAGTTATGTCCTCAAGTTTTTCTGGCTGAAGATGGATGATAATAATTTGGGCTTCACTGACTTTAGGTGATAAGATGAGAGGTGGAAGTCTTTGCTTAGAAGTATCTATCTCATTGCACCGGGCAATTTGGACATAGTTCCTTTTGTTCTTTGGAACAAGTGAATATACAGGTGATCCTACTGAGGGCTTAAGATGAAACAAAGCTTAGTGACCCCCCCCCCCCACCCAGCCTAACTCTGTCAGTCCACGTACATAGGAGAGATGGGAGAGGCCGGAATCTGATCCAGGATGCGACAAACATAACTGGCAACGTCCACGAAACGCTCTTCATACATCAGAATGAAGGGGTGTTTCTGAGGGGAAGATACACAGGACTTCAGGCTGGTTTGTGTAAGGACACTGACAAACTTTTGGTTTAATTAAAAAAAAAGATTACTGATGGCAAAATTCTCTCAAGCACTCAGGTCTTCCAGATCCATCCATCCATCATCTATACTGGCTTATTCCTAACTAGGGTCACGGGGATCTGCTGGAGCCTATCCCAGCTCTCTCTGGGTGAAAGGCAGGGGTCCACCCTGGACAGGTCCCCAGTCCATCACAGGGCCACATAGAGACAAACAACCTCACACACTCACACTCACTCCTATGGGCAATTTAGAGTCACCAATCAACCTGACATACATGTTTTTGGACTGTGGGAGGAAACTCTGCAGAACAATATATATAAATAGTGGCAGTAGAAGCACAAACTAAGCACAATGTTAAAACACTTAAAACATGTTCTTTTATTTTATTGCATGTACAAAGTAAAGAACAATCCAAGAACCTACCAGAAGCTCTTTGTACTTCGGCCTTTTTGATTCATCCTTTGTAAGGCTAAACAGAAAAGGAATAAAACACAGGATCAGCTCAGGAGGGCAAATATCCCGATTGCAAATACTGAATAAACAGTGAGTTCAAAGATGTACACTCCACTCCAAAAGTATTGGAACCATGAGGCCAATTCATTTATTTTTGCTGTAGACTGAAAACATTTAGGTTTGATATCAAGAGCTCAAAATGAGACAAGAGATCAACATTTCAGCTTTTATTTCCAGGTATTTGCATCTGGGTCTGATAACAACTTGGAAGAATGCATTATTTGTAATGGAACACCAAATATTTCGGTGAGCAAAAGTATTGGAGCAGATAGACTTAAAATAGATTAAAGTGAATAAGACTTGATGAACTCTTGTTCTAGCAGTGTGTTTTGGCTCATTATCTTGCTGCATGACGAAGGATCTCCCAATCAGTTTGGTTGCATCTTTCTTTAAACTGGCAGACAAAATGTTTTTGTAGACTTCTGAGTTCATTTTGCTGCTGCCATCATGTGTTACATCATCAGTGAAGATCGAGTCCGCCCCAGAAGAAGCCATGCAATCCCAGGCCATGACATTACCTCCACTGTGTTTCACAGATGAGCTTATATGTTTGAGCAGATGCCTTCTTTCTTTTTCCATCACTTTGGTAAAGGTTAATCTTTGTCCCATCAGTCCACAGAACTGTCTCAGAATTTTTGAGGCTTGTCTCTGTACTTTTTGGCAAATTCCAGTCTGGCACCTCTAACTATAAATGCAGTCTGCACAGGCAAAACCCAAATCTGAAACTGAGCCTAGACATTCAGCACTATTTGTCCTATAGGACACACTTGGGCAACAAAACACACCTGTAAGTCACATGTTCCAATACTTTTGTTCACATGAAAAATTAGTGGGTTCAAACAAAAGGTGTAATCTTCTAGGTTGTCTATCAAATCCAGAAGTTTTCACCTTGAAATAAAAGCTGAAATGTTGATCTCTTGTCAGTCTTGTCAGTCTACAGCAAAAATAAATGAATTGGCCTCACTGTTCCAATACCTTTGGAGGGGAGTATATGCTTTTAGCTCATTTAAGTAGTTCTATTTCAGCACAAACCAGTTCATATATACAAAAAATAAGTCTTTTTAAAAAAGCAACAAGCCCTTATATCACTAAATGAGTTTTTGTCAGACAGCAGAGGTCTTTCCTGTTTTAAATGTTTTCAGGGATAAAAGGATTTTGTTCACACAGAAGCCTGTGATAAGTCACAGACTGTGCCTACCATAGATTAACAAAGTTGATGAACTTGGGGGAGAACTGCCTCTCCTCTGAATTGCTGAGCTGAGGAGGCTCTCCTTTCACCACTTGTGTCAGCTGATCAAAAACACTATTCCACTTGGGGTAAGGAAACCTTCCTGTGGCCAGCTCATACTGAAAGCAAACACAAACCGAAGATTTTTCTCACCATATTAGCAGTACATATTCAAACTTAGTCAGATGTAAAACAACAGTATTTATCTTACCAGTGTGATTCCCAAGCTCCATACATCAGACCGGACATCGTAGCCTTGTCTGGAAGCACTGGGGTCTATTCTTTCAGGCTGAAAACATGAAAAAAAAAAAAAAAAAAGTTTTTTTTTTTTTTTTTTTGCCCCTTCCATCAGAGGTGGAGGAGTCCTAAAACCGTCAAAGATCCAACTTATTGCTACTAATATTTAAGCCTGTTCTTCCATTCTAGGATAGTTCTGAAGTTTTCAGGTCAGAGTTGTAACCTCAAATTAACACCAGACAGCTTTTGAATGTTACATCAGCCACATGTGTCACTGTAGCATTTACTTTTTTAAATTTAAAACTATATCAATGTGTGCATCAGAAAAGTTGAAAATAGCCAAACCACATGGCTGACTGTTGTGGTCAGTGCTCCACTGTCTCCACCTAGATGTAATATTTGGTAACTTTCCACTTCTGCTTATTTTTGTAAAGAGTGGAACCCACTGCACACAACACTTCAATCTTGTACAGACGGGTGAAGGATGTAGTGAAAAGACTGAGCAATTGTATATTTTTTGTAAATAGTGTCTTTTGAGCTCATGTGGCCTGGAATGGAATATGAACATTACGTACAGCCATGTAAGGCCTGCAGCCTGCGTCTCTGGTCTTGGCTATGGAGTCTACCAGCTGACCACTGATGCCGAAATCACACAGCTTGATATTACCCTTTCGGTCCATTAGAATGTTGGAAGGTTTGATGTCTGCAATGACAGAAAGAGACAGCGTCATACAGTGTGAGATATCCAGAACTTGTCCAAAATTTACTTCCTTCTCCTTTGGGCTGGTCCCTTCAGGGGTCGTCACAGCGAATCATCTGCCTCCATTTAACCCTATCCTCTGTATCCTCCTCACCCACACCAACTATCCTCATGTCCTCCTTCACTACATCCAAGAACCTCCTCTTTGGTCTTCCTCTAGGCCTCCTTCCTGGCAGCTCTAACCTCAGCATCCTTTTACCAATGTATTCACTGTCCCTCCTCTGAACATGTCCAAACCATCTCAATCTGGCTTCCCTGGCTTTTTCTCCAAAACATCTAACATGAGCTGTCCCTCTGATGTCCTCATTCCTGATCCTATCCATCCTCGTCACTCCCAGAGAGAACCTCAACATCTTCAGCTCTGCTACCTCCAGCTCTGCCTCCTGTCTTTGTCTCAGTGCCACTGTCTCTAAACCAGACAACATTGCTGGTCTCACCACTGTCTTGTCCACCTTTCCTTTCATTCTTGCTGACACTCTTTTGTCACACATCACACCTGACACTTTCCTCCACCCGTTCCAACCTGCTTGAACACGTCTCTTCACTTCTTTTCCACACTCTCCGTTTCTCTAGACTGTTGACCCTAGGTACTTAAAATCCTCCACCTTCTTCACCTCTACTCCCTGTAACCTCACCGTTCTACTTGAGTCCCTCTCATTTACACACATGTACTCTGTTTTACTGCGGCTAACCTTCATTCCTCTCCTTTCCAGAGCAAACCTCCACCTCTCTAGATTTTCCTCCACCTGCTCCCTGCTCTCACTACAGATGACAATGTCATCTGCAAACATCATGGTCCACGGAGATTCCTGTCTAACCTCATCTGCCAGCCGGTCCATCACCACAGCAAACAGGAAGGGGCTCAAAGCCGATCCTTGGTGCAGTCCCACCTCCACCTTGAACTCCTCTGTCACCCCTACAGCACACCTCACCACTGTCTTACAGCTCTCATACATGTCCTGCGCCACTCGAACATACTTCTCTGCCACTCCAGACTTCCTCATACAGACCTCAGCCTGGCCTCCACTACTCTTTCCCATAACTTCATTGTGTGACTCATCAGCTTTATTCCTCTGTAGTTTCCACAACTCTGCACGTCTCCCTTGTTCTTAAAGATGGGCACCAGTACACTTCTCCTCCATTCCTCAGGCATCCTCCCACTCTCCAAGATCTTTTTAAGTTGCCCAGTCAAAAACTCTACTGCCACCTCTCCTAAACACTTCCATACCTCCACAGGTATGTCGTCAGGACCAACTGCCTTTCCACTCTTCATCCTCTTCACCGCCTTCCTCACTTCATCCTTACTGATCTTTGCTACTTCCTGCTCCACAACAGTCACCTCTTCTACTCTGTGCTCTCTAACATTTTCCTCATTCATCAATCCTTCAAAGTATTCCTTCCATCTTTCCATCACACTTGTGGCACCTGTCAACACATTTCCATCCCTGTCCTTGATCACCCTAACCTGCTGCACATCCTTCCCATCTGTCTCTCTGCCTCACCAACCTGTACAAATCCACCTCTCCGTCCAAAATTTACTATCAATATAAATTAAATAGTGAAGCAAAATGTACTGATATAGTTTACCTCTGTGAATTATTTTCAAGTTTTCTTTTAAGTGGTTCAGTGCTTTAACGGTCTGTTGAAGAAAGAGAGAAAACACTTGTATTACTGTCATTTTTAAAAATGAGCCACCCTTTAAAATTAAAATCTATGAAGGAAAGAATGAATCATCTACTAACCGCTAATGTTATTTTGCCTAATATTTCCTCTGGAATGACGTCATCTAATGCACAATATACATATTTGTAGAATTTGTCTAATGAGGTAGACATTAGTTCCATACATATCCAACAGTCCCCCTGAAACAAAGAGTCAAAGGTTAGTTTCCTCAGTAACTCATGTCACAATAACATCTGCAGGACGTCACTGGGCCTGACCATCAAGAAGTTTAGAACTCACTGATAATCAATGATATATAAAGTTCATATCATTTGAAAAGGTAAAGCATGGCCATAGACACAGCTTCAGAATGCTGTGGCATGTTTGAGGACAGTGAAGGTTAGTCAGACCTCTCTGAAAAGAGCACCGTAGAACTGAACAATGTAGGGGCAGTCACTACTCCTCATCACCACGTCAAGATCCATCAGCAGCTGCTTCTGCTCCTTCTCATCCACAGTGGAGCGAATCCTCTGAGGGACAGAGTGCAAAGACAGTTATACTTCTGACGTTTTCACACTTTGCACACTATCGACCACCACTTTCCACTGACTGAATACTATGTGCCTTATTGCAGCCATTGATGATACAAGTCCAGTGTGAGTCTGTTGGTTGAATGTAAGATTATCAAGTAAAATGACTGTGACTGGCTGTCTGCTTCTACTTTTTGCAAAAACACATCCTGAGAGTGACATTGTTCTCTGACAAATTACTCTACATGCAATGTGATCGGTCATCATATCATCAATGTAGTTGTAGACGATGGTTTAAACAGTTGCCTCACTCATGTCCTTTCCTGGGTGATGCAGCACCGCTTCCCGTCTTCCCTGAAGCTTAATAAACCTAATGGTATGTTTCATAAAACTGTATAATTTCTTTGAATGTTAATTGAGGCTGTCTTTTTTTCTTGCATGACTGGGTGCATGGTAACTGAAAATCCTCCTAAACATCAAAGGTGAGTATCTCCCCAGTCATTTTATAGGAATAAAATGGAAGATTTTTTCAGGATTACAAAATGTCTATTAATTGAGGTTTTTGTTCTCAAACGTGGATAAACATTACTTGGCCTCTCATCAATCTGAAGGTCTGGGGTTATATAATGTTGTGCAGATCATTTGTTTAAAGTTTGTTGACACGGTGGGCTAGTAAAAATCTCTACTGCCATCGAATGAGATGATGACAATTGGCTCTTGTCTGGCAGTTGCTCACACTGCATTAGAGGACATTTGCATGTAGTTGAGCATCTTGTATCAGTTAAGCTCAGCAGGAGGAACGAACAGATACCCATCATTGTGCCAGCTTTTTGAATCTGTAGGTCTGTAACTGTTAGATCACCATTTATCTGCCTTGCAGCTGCTTTCCATGAACAGAAATGTACTGCAGAAATTCTATGATTTGGATGAGCAGTATGACCTTGCAGTCAAAGGTCACCTCTAGTTTCTGTATTATGATCTTGGTCTGGATGAAGTGTCTATCAGCATTAGATTCAGTCAGCACGTCACCTTGACAGCCATGATCTGGCCCGTGGGTTTGTGCACCATCTTGTTGACAGAGCCATACGCTCCACGGCCAATCTCTCCGAGGTCTCTCAGATCCTCTGCAGTGAAGTCACAATGCTGCTCTGGAGAGATCTTCAGCTTCCCTGATGACTCGATACTGTGTGTCCGCAGACGCTCTCTGGAGGAGAACGATGGGATGAGGTCACATAAAGGGCAGAGGAATAGGTCACGGGAAGGGGAGATAAAGGCCAGTGTGGAGTCATGAGAAAAACATGCAATATAGATTAATGTGGCTAATATTTAATCAGCAATCTGCTCCTATCTTGTGAATCTTAAACAATTAAAGGTTCCATGAAGGGGTTTTGAAATCTGAAACATATTTATAACTTATATGACTTAGTGTGAATCGTCCACATCAGGTACAGATAGGTAGCATCTATTTTTCTGTCCAGAACTATACAGAGCTGGAGCCCAGTGATTCAGAGGGCTGGCAGTGGGAGGTTTCCAACCACTAGTAGCAATATGGAGCAGTTTTTTTAAGGATGGAGTCCATTTTTTTTTTCTTTGTTTCCAATCCAAACACACATGTGCACATGTGCTATTATACTCAGTCCTTTTGCTGATTTCCTTCTATTCCAATTATCAGTGGATGTCATGCTAAGAAATAAAACTATGTGTCAGTAAAGGCAAGGAAAAAGACTGCTAGCAAGAAAGCATAGATGTAAACAATGTAGGTTTCAAATTGTTCCAAAAATTGGCCCTGTAAATATTTTAAGATGAAGGAAATGCATTCAACATGTTTCTTGGGCCACAGTAATACACAAAACGTGCTTTGGTTAGGGAAAAGTGAATTTAAATGTTACTTTGTTTACAAAAGAAAAAACTCTACAGGGTGTCCTTGGGTTATTAGAGGCAGATGAAATTGAAAAAAATGATAATCAACATCAAGTGGTTCCTAGAACCTGCTGAAAAACAGGATACACTGATCATTATGTATTTTCTGAAAAAAAAAACTGAGCAGAATTATGATGACAGGTCATCCCAGCTGTCTCTACTCACATGTGAGGGTTCTGGAAAGAGGGAGCTGTTGGATGGAGCGGGAGCCTCGAGGTCGGTTTCACTGGAGGGTTGGCGAAATTCAGCTTCAGAGCTTTACGTTTACCTGGCAGGACAAAGACAGGAACAGATCCAGATTCCCACAACATGCACACACAGTGTGGGTTCAACCAGCTGGTGCAAACAGAATACACACAGTGTGATAAAATGCACATCTTACCTTAGTAACAGCTGTCTCTACACACTTGAGATAAGCCTTTACTGTACAAGTGCGATAAGCAATATTAAGATATCTTTGCCCCGAAACTTGCATAAGAACCATGTAGCAGCACTCAATTGTGCTTTGTACAATTAAATAAAATGAATAGATCAATGGAAAATAGTGAAACCGTGGCATCAACATAAACAATATATTCAGTGTAGTGAGAGCTGTTTTCAAACACAGAGAGGGTTATCTCAAGCTTGTCTCGGAAACAGACAGCACATAATGCATTTTGAACAGAAGCAAAGTGCCCAAATGTGCATGGGTTTCCAGTATCAGATACTGCACCAGTTCATTAATATCTTTTCACAGAAATAATATATAGAAAGTTATTTGTAATGCTGTTGTTGCCAGAACCTCACTGCAGGATTCTGGCACTGGAAAGCCCAGTCCAAATCATTTTCACTGGGAACTATCTAAAGATGTGCAGTAAAAACCCAAATACTTCTCTTGTGATATAAAAAGTGACCCAACACTTAGACAGCACTTGATTCATATTTAGGACTTATTCCAGTGAAACATGATGTTAAAGTTAAGTTGATTTAAGTGGATTCACAGCATCTGTGACCTGTGAGTGTGTTTATCTCAGGAACATAACCAGTAATTAGGCTTAACAACTATATAAAGTGCTGGGTTTATGTGTTGAGTCCTCTTTTCCATGCCCCTGTTCAACCAGCTCTTGAGTGCAAACAGATCCCTTAACCTTTAAGCCTGGTGCAAATGAATCTTTCTTGGCCACAACAGAATTTGTGACAGTTCATAGCAGTGAACAGTGGACAGACTCCCCAACTACCAGAGCACCACACAGGCTGTTTCAGTAGTATACGGTGGCTTCCTTTCACCTGTCCAATTTAATACGAGCGAGACAAACACACCAAGAATCTGGAGCTCAGTAACAAAGCCGATCAGTCACTAGGTAGCACTACGTCCCAGTCACCAGCCAGTGATTCAACAGGCAGATTGCTCGGCTGAAAGGCAGCAAGGAAAGGAAACCACTTTAGACTACTGAAGTGTACCCACAAAGAGTAGAGTTCGGTGTGCTTTGTGTGTGAGTCTATTGCTTACTTTGGGAAAGTCCAGACAGGCTTATCTGAAACCCTGAAGTAAAGAAAAAACATTTTACTACATTTTTTAAGGGTTCTTTGAGTGTGAGTGGGTCATTATTAACAAGTGCCATCCCAGCAAGAGTCAATGCTGAAAGAGTAATACAGGGCAGGTTACTGTGAATGTGATTTAGCCGGGTAAAGGAAACACCATTATTTCGGTGGGTCTGGGTCAGTGCACTGCCATGCAACTGTATGTGTGAGATGATGTGGTTCCATTATACCCCCCAGCAGAACAAAGAAAAGTTCTTTTTAATAGGTTTAGTGACTACAAGCCCAATTGGAGAATGCATTACAATGACGGACTGGTACCCCCTGCAGTTATCACTTCAGAATCCTTTCACATAAATTGGACTTTATCAAACTTTCAACTAAAACAAGTGATGCTGAGGTGGTTTGTGGTATGCCACTCTTGTTTTACTGGTACATACTGCTTAGTGGGATATTGGCTATTGGTATGCTGCTGCTGTTCTACAGTCATGTGCCACTGCTGGCTACTGGTATCCTACTGTTATGTGCGACATAAAAACAGCATGCCATCCATTTATGTCCCACTGACATGCCACTTTTCACAACCAGACACCGTCAAACTGGTGTCTTATGCCATAACATTACACTGGGAAAAAATCCTGATATGTCACTGATGTTTTGAGGCCTATCCACCTTATACTTAATCCCATGATTATCAAACAAATAAGATATAACATGGTAAGAAAGTTTTAGAGGTGCTGGTAGGTGGGTCAGATCACATTTCAGAGGACCCAGAATAACCAGCTGTTTCAAGTTTTTGGTGCTAAGCAAAGTTAGACAGCTGCTGGCAGTAGCTAGTGGTGTCTAACTCTCAGCAAGATTGAAAAGAAGCTTATTTACCAAAATGTTAAAAGTTTTTCCTTAAATAGGATAACGTGATCATTACCTGAGCCTTCTGTTACCAGTGAATGGGAGGGTAATCTGAAGCAGTGGCCACAGAGAGCAGCACCAAACTCAGTTAACGTGGCGTAAGCTATCTGATGTGGTATTATGGCTCTGCCTCGGCTCTATGTCTTTGCTTTGTGACAGACAAGGTTCAGTTCCATTTCCTTAAATTAATGGAATCTGAGCTTATTATTATGCAAGTTCAGATAATCCTGATGCAGCCTGTCAGAATGTCCCTTCCTTCACTGTCAGCACCACCAAAATAAAATAACTACTTAAATATGTTATTGTAAGTTATATGAGGCCACGTTTTAAATTATCCAATTTAAAAAGGTGTGAAAGACACCTGTAGTTCAGCACTGTATAAAATATGTAGTTCCTGTATCGCCATGTCAGTGAAGAGCTCCAGTACCAGTGGAACACGAGTACCATCCAGTTTTGATACATCATATACCAGTGGAACAGCAGCGGCATGCCTTATAGTCAAAGTAACACACCACTGAACAGCGGTGACATATACAATATTAAAAGCAGCATACCACTAAAAACCGGCATGTGTAATAAAAACAACCACATCTTTGATGTCTGTGACTCCCAGACGTGGACGCATGATGTAGAGTCTACTGTGTCTACATCAGCTCATTCTAATATGGAAACTTGAATATGACATGCATATGAGGGGACAAAGACAAATGAAATTTCAGCAACAAAAAAGATCAACAGAAGATGGATAGGGAACATGTCAAGGAATTCCTGTGCCACATTATGGCTATCAAACACAGCATAAACAAACATCCTCTAACAGAATACTAAAACCTAGTAAAATAAGTGTTAATACCTGTTTCATTTTGACATCTCCAGCAGGTGTTGGTTTCTGTAAGGTTTAGATAAAACATTTGATACTAGACATCGGCCACACAGTCAGAAAATGCAACTATTGACCACTGGGCACAAGGCTGTGCTGCTGTTGATTAAATTGTTGGTGTTGACAGTCGGTCAATGAAACACCGTCAGTTATTCAGCAGCTGCCACAGACACATCCATTATCGGACACGACCCTGTCTATCAGTTTCTGTTATGTTTTGTATACGTGCTGTAAATCGCAGTGTCTTATCAAAAACATCTGTCAAATTAAAATCCGATTTAGTATAAAGGATTTTTAGCTCGATAGTTTTTGGCCGTGCTGGCTTGGCTTCCTGTCCGATAATGGATTCAGTGTGTGTACTCAGAGGTAAGGTTCAATTACAAAGTATTGCATCTAGCTAAGAAATGCAAAGACAAACATACCAAGTTACCAAAGCACAGGCATGTTGTTTCAGTACTGTAGTGTCGCATTGTGAAGCAGGCAGAAATAACGTTAAATCCTATGAGCCATCATCACTGAGACACTGTCAGACAAGTCAGTACACCAGCGGACTTTAACACTGGGACTCTGACTGGGGTACTCAGATAGGACTGTATTGTAGGCTATTTCCTCTCTACAGCCAGCGGGGCAGGAGACAGTGGCCTGGCTTGTTCAGACAAGGACTTCACTGTAGGCCTTGGTGGGACCTGTAGCAGCCCGGTGCTAATAACATCGGCGAGCAGACATTCAGTGAGTCCAAATTCAAGTACAATGTCGCACTTTTGTGGATTAGACGGTGTGCCTAATGAGAAAGGAGCCGGGCTCCAGCCTTGAGAGGAGCTCCCGGTGCCACCACGGGCCTGTGTGGTCTGCTGCAGCACTGCTAACCAGCTAACCCAGTACAGCTACTCAATAATACGCACCGAACCACACAACGGTAGCGGAAACCGCTCGTCTCAGCCTTCACAATAAAAGCATACTACCTGGCAACAACATCACATCACTGTGTTTAAAATAAGGCAAAGAACTGCTTAGCACTAACAGGTAACTACACCCTGTCGATACTTTCATGTTTACATTTTTTAAGTGTACAAGATCAACCATTACTATCAACCAACTAGTGTCAGAATACGAAATTGTACTACTTCATCGTTTCCTTCACTAGTACAACTAGTCCAAAGTCTGCATTTTGTGTTTAGACCCACATGAGCCAAATATGTGACAATGATATTTGCTTCCAGTCATGAACAACTAGCTAAATATCAAACTGTATACCGATAGGCCGGAATGCGGATTTTATTTCGAAGGTTCTGACCGGAAATACTGAATTTTTGTGTCTGTCATAACTATGGTGTTTCTGCTTCATGCTACATTTTCTTACTAACTAGTGATCCATATGAAACAGAAAACTCTGAAATAAAGGGCGTTGTCGCCAAACCTTGCATGCTGCTGCTCTGTGTCTGCTGGTGAAGCTGGTGCGACGTGGATCCTACGATGCTGCTGTTGCTGGAGCTTGTGGAGTTGTTGTCAGGACTGGGAGTCGCCATTGTTGTGTTGGATTCCGGCAGCAGCTCTCGGGCTGCAATGCAGGGAGTGAAACTTCGCCCTCTCTGCTTCCAGACGGGACACTGCGCCACCTGAACGCAACAGCTGCACCAGGGCCACGTCTTTGCCGCTGCTGCCTTCATGGTATGTCGGAAATACAACAACTTCAGAGCGCAGTGTTTGTCATATTTCTATCATTTTTACAAACTTAGACACACACACTACATCATGGAGTACGCGTTACACTCTCTGCATCCCAGACCCTCTATCAGTCTGCTGCCTCGATCTTATGCGATTCAGGAAAATATTGAACGCTGCTGCAGGTATGCTCCTGTAACTGTAACTCTCCCCTGGTTGACCTTATTTTGGCTGTCTGAATCACACAAAACAAACAAATAAATTAGCATTTTATACCTAGTTTATATTTTACAGATTCATTCATGTCACCATTATATGTGTGATCATACCGAAAATAAGACATTTGCCCTGAGGGTTCTTGACCACTGAAATAATAGCTTTACAGAATAACCCCAATAACTCAAGGTCCTCTAGCCAGGTTCATCTGATCTTTCACCTGCATCTGATGGGCTTCAGCAGTCGATGGAGTCTGCTCAGCTGTCATGGAAATGGCTCTGTATATGACAAAATCATGTCATTACATGTCCATATCAGGAAACTACACCTGCTGAGGTGTTGGACGTTACAATCCAGAGAACAGATTAACAATGGACTTTGAGATTGTTTTTATATAGTTATTTTGCTTAAGACATCTACACAATCTTTACCTACTGTTTAACATGGTCCCCTTCCACCAATTTTTTTTTTTTTTTACTTCACTACTTCACCCCAGTGTCAAGAGTGACATCAAAGTCAGGACATATCAAATCTCTGCCTACTGTCTCTGCAAGTGAACTTTATTATTTCAGGTGCAACAAAAATGCTTATATCGGTTCTCTGTGTAACCTGATTGCAGTATGATGCCCAATATGTGAATGTGGCATGTAGCTGAGTACAGAATTTTATTTTTTGCCATATTATTTTACATTGCAAATCATACAGATCTGTAGCTTATCTTGGAAACAGGGCAGTATATCACTACAGTCATCAATATAATGCACTAATCAAAACTGTTCAGCAAAAAACAGTATAAAAATGTGCAATAAAACAACATGCAATAAGTAGCAATTCAAAAGAAAAATCACTTTTATCTTCAAATATATGCATAAATATGCAAATTAAGGTAGTTTTTCTATACAGTAAAGCCATTGTCAGTGCAATTTTTTATTAGTTTTTCTGAGGTACATGAGATTATATGTAAGCAACACAGGCCGAAGATATTTCTAAAATACTTCTTTCACAGACAAGAAATCCCTCAGTGACCTATAAATTGTGTCTTACTGCCTTGTGACCTGTGTCACTTTGGAATTCTGGAAATAGAAACACTCTATCTGAGATCCTCCCACTTCCTTTTAGCACCATCTTGTCTTCATAGACAGAGACTGTGCCAAAGGCGTTGCTGTTAGGTGGTGTCTCAATCACTCCCTCTAAAGTCAGGTGGTGCACACCTGTCTTTTTGTCATGGTAGTATCCACCGTCATGGTCATGTCCAGCTATGAAACACACCACACTGCTGTGGGAGCCTATAATGGCCAGGAGGTCATCGAAGTTCCAGGCAAGACACATGGCATCTGTGGAGAAGGGGTGGACAGGGAGATGACCTGAAGAAAAAAAAATGATGAGTGGTTATCAGGGTTTTGTATCACAGTGACAGTGTGACTTCAGTTGTTGTGTGGCTGGAATGTGGTATAACATCAATCCTAGGACAGCATATTTGATAACACCATATACTTTATAATAAATCACCACCTATAATATTATTTTCTGCTATCCTGACTTTTTGCTGTATGTCATACTATATGTATGTTTTAGGATTTGTTCTACACTCCCAAAAAATGTATGCAGAAACCAAGGTTTCATAAAAACAATCCTGTCAGTACAGATAAATTATCTGCTACGGTCTAATCTTGAGTTTTATCTGCTTCTCCCAACACAAACTTCTATAAATCAATGTGCTCCAATCAGCACTTGGATATGAACTGTATGAATGAGGTAATAAAATGGCCTGTCTGACAGCTTCTGTGGACTCAACAGGAGGAAGGAGACACAGAAACTCAGTTTCTTGAAGAAAACCAGCCAAGGTTAGCTTCATGGAGTAAGTTACCGCAGTAACTAACTCAGAGTTTAAATGATCTCTGTTTCTGGAACATAAAACTCAGATTCCCTCAACTCAGTGTTAAACTACTCTGAGTTTTCACTAAACCCACTTTCAGGACTAACCCTCAGTTCCATGACTAATGTAGGAGGCAGTTAGAGAGACAATTACTGACATAAAGTCTGTATGACTAGAGTAATGGTAGGCCAGCTGCATTTATTAAAGCCTTTACATTTTAACTTTAAGGACATTAAGCTGGATCTGCAGGAATTAACCCTCTGGGTCTTTCATCATACCTAAATATCTCTGGAATTTCCATGAATGTCTGGTTGAGAAAATCCTAAAACCTAAATTACATGTTTACTGACTCCTTCAAAAACACCAGGAATCAAAACTGAACAGTGTACACTTTCTAAAAACATTTGATTTTACTTACTGACAATAATGACTTTTTCATGTTTCTCATCTGTAGAAGACAGCACAGAATCTAACCAGTCCAGCTGGTTCTTGCTGAACCCGCCATTGAACTTTGAAAATCTCACATTTAGGCCGTGAAACGCTGAAACAAGATTGCAAAATGGGTGAAGTGTAATAAAAATATAAATTAATGAATTCATTATAATATGATCAAAGCAAAAATGGTTAAAATGCAGTCCAAGTCCACAGGTTGTATGGGAAAGTCTGGTTGAACAGTTTCTGTTCTACTACTGATGTTTCACTGTGTATTAGTATTAATTAAAGGCATAGGATTCAGAATGTCCAAATGTAAATAACCTTTACACTGCTAATGTACACTCTTAAATATCAATAATAATTATTTACAATAACATACAAATGTGAGTAATTATCATACATGGGGGACAATTCAGATCCTCGTTTTTGTTGTACTGTTTTATGATATTCATGGCCCTGGTGTACTGTTCACTGGTCTCCTCTCTGCCCAGCAGGCTCACATCATAGCCATCCAGCACAACAAACGTAAAGCCGGGAAACGGGCTGAAGTGGTAGGCATAGATATCAGAGGCAGCCAGCGCGCTCCTCACGCTTCCGCCACAGTGAAGTGTGCTGTTGAGCCGTGAACGCAACAACGTGCTCCGGCTGAAATTATAAAACTCGTGGTTGCCCCACACATGGTGGACCTCCACGGGACTGGAGCGGAACTCTCTCAGCACGGCGTCCAGTGCTCTGTCGGAGGCGTCGTGTCTCTTGTTGAAGCCGTCGATAATATCGCCTAGCTGGAGGATGAACTCCGGCTTGACAGCCGACTCTGACCATCTTTCCTGGGCATTCCTCAGCAGCTGAAGGCTGCCCCTGTAGTACCGCCTCCTCGTCTCACTGTAATTGAACCCGTCGTCGATGTCCGCGTACTGAATGTCAGCTATCACGCCGAATGTAAACAGCGGCGTTTGTTCGGAACAGCCGTCCATTCTTGTTGCTGCCTCCGCAGTAACCGGTGCCCGAGTCAAAACGATGCACGGACCACGTGCGGCCCTCTTATACAGCTGTAGCTTCCGCCATGCATGATGAAACCGTGCCAAGCTGTTCGGGGTTTTCCCTTTATCGTAGCACAAAATGACCGCCCATGTCCTACGCTGCTAAATAAAACAATTACTTCCGCTTGTGTCAGAATAATCAGTTAGAAACCCCGACAGCAAAAACATGAATAGTTGAAAAACTGGATAGGGTAAACCAAAATGGCCACTGGTTTACTACACTTAGTGTGTCTGTTTTTTGTTTTCATATAGACTCCCGACGAATCAGGACATGCGCATTGGCGTCGTAACGGGCACATTGGGACTTAGTCAACCTTATAACAGGTTAAACGCCATAAAACACGGCTGGTTAGCGTGTTAGGATCTGATTAAGATGAAGGGTAACAGACACTACTTAGTTTATTTCCTTCAAACTAAGAAGATACCATCAGAGATACCAAATTACCCCAAGGCTGTCAGGAAAATCAGTTGTGGCAAATAGCACACCTTGTCTGAATACACTTTATGAGCACCTACTCCCTGTGTGTCTGATTGGTTTAAATGTGGTGACCATTGAAAAAGGAAGTTGTTCTGGAGCTGGTATCACAATACCAAACAGAAGAACTACAACATCAAGCAGACTGATCCTTACACACACAAAATAGTTCAGTAAACTCATTTTATTAATACAATTTACTTCCCAGGCTCTTTCTGTTAAACATGTGTAAAATAATGTGGCTTTTCCCACATCAAAAAGAATGATATAGTACACAAACTGTTCTGACTGACTGTTTTGTTGACTCTGTTAGGATTTTGAGCTGAACCTGCCAAACTTACACTTCCATAATTGGGATAAAGTTTACCATGTCTCCTAAGACTAGTGATATTATTCTGCAGAGTGTCACCAAAGGCACCTTTAAAATTCACTGAAATTTACACACTGTATATATTTAGAATAATTATAGAGAATAAAATGATTCCACATTACAACACTTGTCACGTGCATCCTACAAAAGGCATCAAATACACAAGTTTAACAGACTGCATTTATCCTACATGTTTATTGCTTTTTCAGCAAAGGAAGATACAGGCCTGTGGCAGAGTCTTGTAATATCAGTTCCCTCTCTCCTCTTCTGCTGGAACTGCTACTTTTTCCCCGGCTGGCAAAAAAAGACACAAAACCTGAGTGCTTGTTTTGGTTCCTTATCTTTTTTTGTGCCTCAGTTTCAGAATAAATTTAATCCTGTCTGGCCTCTGTCTCCTGCATTTGAAATATTTGAGGAATATGAAATTTGTGCAACATTAAAAACTACAGTCGTAAACTTTAGCATAGTGCCATGTTTACTGCAGGTCTATTTTAAAAGTACTTCTGTTGTTTTGTTACGAAAAAATGTAAATTATTTAAACCCATCGATACTTGGGAGTGTACATAAGGCTCGAAACAATATTTAGACTGAAATGTACAGTGATACATTATATTCATTTTGCAGAAAAAAAGTCATTCAACAGTTAAATGAACAAAGCAGAATTTCTTATTTGTATTGTTTAAAATATATATTTGCAGAGTTTAGTGGTGACTTGAAAACAATCGGTGGCCTTACCCCTGACTGCTATTTTTGATTAAACTTTACCTGAAGTCTCTTTGCCCAGAGTCCACAGCGTCAGGCCAGTGATACATTTTGGAATCCACCTGAGGGCTGAATTGGAGGGAATCTCATCCGATTCGCCCTCAGCTTGGTCCTGTCAACAGTGGAGTTAGAAAAACCTGCTTCAAAATATATAACAGTGACACGTTTCCGCTTGTAATGCTACCGGAATTACAGTTATTTTGCAATATTTTCACTTTTTCTTCACCTTGCAGTGTCTTCAGTGGTGCTATATTCAGCTCAGCTGAACCAAGACAAGACTGAAAACATCTGCAAACCCCAGGCTCACCCAAGATGAAACACACTGCAGCTTTTATTTCAAACACACTTCTTCAAGTTATTAACATGCATCCTGACATTTTTATATAGTCACTCAAGATGACCACAACATGCATTTAAATACAAGTATGCCCTTAGAATCTATGCATATTGTATAATAGTAATAACACAGGCAAAGATGTATGCTTATGCACAAAAAGGCATTCATATTTTCATTCATCATGCACATGCACAAAGGCACAGCATCCACAGTAACCTATGATACAGTGGCAGCACCTCCTCTGATCCTCCTGTAAGATATCCCTCCATAGAGCCTGGGTTAGGCGACTTCTGAGCTTTTCTATTTTTACTGTTCTCAGGTTTTGCCGGCTGCAGGTTTAGTTGAGAGTTGTCATTATGTTGTGTCGTGGTGCATTGTCTCTATTTCACATAATACAATATAATATAAAGTGTCTGGTTTAGTGTCACCACTATATAGCAGAAGTAGAATGAGGAAATTAAAGTAGTTGGCAAACTGAGCAGTGTGACAAACAGTCACAGACAAACAGACAAACAATAGGAGTGTGTTGCTGATGTTGAATTACCTGCTCTGCTTGATGGTATTCACCATGCTGTTCACACCCTATATCAAACACATACTTCCCTGGCCCGCTCGGCTGAAAAATAAGAATGGGAGTGTAGACACAGTCATAAGATTAAAGAAAAACCATGAATATTGATAATGACATTACTAGAAAGAATGGTATATACACTGCCATAACTACTATGGCTTTATTTGTAATCATACAGGTTTGAAAATCCAATGGGAAGAAATACATGCTAACGGTGCTGTTAATGTACACACAGAATACAACTGAAAATTTGCTCTAACTGAAAGCTACTGAGATTTTGCAGGTGATAATACACTAAACTATGAGATAACCTAATTTTCTGTTTAATTTTCTTGTATGTGAACTTTATCATGTAGTGGCAAATCAATATGTAATTCTGACCAGCAGTTCCCCACAGGTCTATGAAGCATTTCAGTATCTTCCAGCTCATAGTTTTGGTTATTCAGCTGAGATGCCGTTTGGCTTAGTACTGTACATCATCAATCTTAGTTCTAGCTGAACAAGGGAGCTGTTAAGTGTAAAACTACTAATAAACCAATTCTCATTGACATTTCGAGCAACAGCGACTAGATGGTTAACAAACCAATTAACATGACCTCACCTAATTAACAAAACTACTGCGTATGTTGGATGACACCAAAACATAGCTAAAAGGTGACAAACTTGGTATTGCTAGTTAGTTTGCTGGATGTGTGACTAGGCAACTCTTTGCTATCATGTTTGCAGTACAACTTTATACTGTGTTAATATATTATGTGTTCTGCTGCCCCCAAATGGCCCAAATAATGCTTTAATTCTTCTTTGTCTGTGAAGATTCTCAGTCGTCCAGGGGAAGTTATCTAGAGGTTGAGTCATGGCAACTGGACTTTCAGTTCTTTAAAGCTGAAACGTTTTGCCACCTGTCCAAGTGGCTTCATCAGTCTGAGAAATTCTGGAAAGGTACCTCCAAATTTATTTCCCAGGTTAGTTTCACTCCATCCTTAGTCCAATACGCTCACTAAGTTACCTAAGCAAATCAGGTGAGAGTCGTCAGACCCACGCCCCTGAGTTGGTTTCACTTCACACCTGGTCTGAATAGGCTCATTAGGTGAACAAAGGAGTGAGCTCAGGTGAGGTGTGGTTAGGATCTAATGGTGGACTCATGTCACTCCTCTGATTCACCAACTGGCTGTCTGACAGTCTGTCATTCCTGAGAAACATTTGATTTGTTCCTTAATTTGCTGGGAACAAATGAAAGGGCAGCCTGGTAGATTGAAGATAGATTATGTCTGAGTCCTCCACCCCTGTTGAGAGAGGGTTTTTCCACTTGGACATATATAGCTTCTCTGACTCCTCTCTCAAACCACCTATCTTCTCTGTCCAAAATGTGTATCTCACTGTCTTCAAATGAGTGTCCTGTTACCTCTAAATGGAGGTGCACAGCTGACTGTGGTCCTGAGGAGATGCTCCTCCTGGTGGTTGTTTGGTTTCTCCAATGTTGAGTTCTGAGCATCCTTCTTTACACTGGACAGCATACACCACATTACTCCTCTTTTGTTTTGGTGTCTGGACTTTAGGGTGAACCAGTCTCTGTCTCAGTGTGTTTTGAAGTGGACTGGTATCTGATGTTTCCCAAAAATCTGTTTAAGCCTCTCTGAAACACCTGCTACATAGGGAATGACCAGGTTTTCCCTCTGCAGATCCTTAATTCTGCTTTAAAACTCCATTATTTGGTTTTTGTATGTCAATTGAGGGCAGAACTTCTAAACAAGCTAAAAATCACAAATGTTTTAACAATGTGGCCTCGTAGGGTTTGTAATGCTTGCATGCTGACAATATTCAATATTCACTTTAGGTTTTCATCTCCTGTGAAAACTATTTGTCTCTAAATGCCAGCTGCTAAATGCTTCACTATGTTCACCAGTAAATCACTGATGTTTTTATCTGGTGTGGGGCAGTTATAGTAGCTTGCAGTGGGTTTACCAAAACATTCCATAGAGATGAGGGGAACTTCACAGCTCAGTGCTAATTCAATACAAATGACTCCCTTCACATTTTATCTACGAAAAGCATTACTGTAATTAGATTAATTTTAAGATGCATATGATGGGTTATGCAATAACCTATGGTTTAACTTCAATATTTTAGCTTTTCATGAAACAAGTCGTGAAAATAAATCTTACGTTGTTGTTGGCAAAGTTACCCTTGAATCTGTGGTTAGAGTAGATGTACTCTCCAGCTGACTGCATCTTGCCATTCACCCATGAGCCCTTGAACTTTGAGCCAGTTTCATGATAGTGGTAAATGCCCTGACCATGCCTGGCAATCAAACAATATCAAGGATTTTAGTATGTTTAACATTTCCGTTTTCTATACATAACAAGAATTGCTTTTGGATTGTGTAGGTAAAAAGACATCTATACATCTGTAATGAAACTGGGCTAAAACTGGTTGGAAATGTAACGGTTTTTGATATATCCAGTCTTAGTGTAACAGCATATAAGCAACATTATTTCAACATGTAATTGCCGGTATGTCCTTCTTTCTACTGAAATGTAGTCAAATAATACTTTGAAATAATATTATCCATCCATCCATCCATTATCTATACCCACTTATTCCTACTTAGGGGATCTGCTGGAGCCTATCCCAGCTCTCTTTGGGTGAAAGGCAGGGGTACACCCTGGACAGGTTATTGCAGAGCCACATATAAACAAAAAATGGGCAATTTAGAATCAGCAATCAACCTGACTTACAGGTTTTTGAACTGTGAGAGGAAACCAGAGTACCCAGAGAAAATCCACACAAGCTCCACACAGAAAGGCTCCTGCTGGGGTTTGAACCAGGAACCTTCTTGCTGTGATTCAGTAATGCTAACCACTAATCCACTGTGCTGCTGAAACAGTATTAATAATCTATAAATTTAAAAAATCTCAAGACACAGATATTGTTTCAACAGTTTTGCAGGAGCACTTGCAAAAATGCTTGCAAAGATACTGGGTAGTTATAACGCACTAGTGAGGTTAAGAAAAGTGAAGCCATATTTGCTGAATTTGTCCATATTATTGAGTTTAGATAAAAGATATCTGGCCTAGCAGAGTAATGTGTGAGAAATATAAACTACAAACATCTCAGGCATGCACTTAAAACTGCATATACCTCATATGATGCAGCCAGTCCCCATCATATGTATCTCCATTGGGATAAGTGTAGACACCGTGACCCTGTCTCAGGTTCTCAACCCATGACCCTGATAGAAAAGAAATAAACAAGCAGGAATAAGAATTTGGTTTTTGAAGCTCTTTAACAGGACTTCAGATAGACCTGTATCAGATATCAGATACAGAACCTTCACAGGCCTGTACATTTTAAAAGATGTTCTATTCCTATACAATTATGAATGCACTAGTTAGCATCATATTCTGTTCTGAGGCTTTGTTATACCTTCATATTTAGAGCCATCTGGATAGTAAAAGGTGCCCTGTCCATGTTTCATGCCATGGTAATACTGTCCCACATACCTTGCCCCATTCTTGAAGCGATATGTCCCCTGACAAACAGAAACAACAAATACGGTGAAACAGTTATTTTCTACGGAACATTATCTGTGGCAATAATGGGATTATTTTCATCACAGGCTGAACATGGATCTAAAAGTAAATAAAATGTATACACTGGTACCCAAGCTTTCACAAATACCTGTCTTGTCTGGAACTCACTTGTGTGCAGCGTCATTTGGACCAAGACTAGACTTGAACTGGAAAAGAGTTGGTGGTAGAGACCAGTAGTAGGTTGTCATACCTGTCCATGTCTGTTGCCGTTCTCATACTGCCCCTGGTAAATGTCTCCGTTAGGCAGAACAGCTTTACCGACTCCATGCCTTTCTCCTGCTTCATTTCTGTCACCTTCATATTCCTGTGACAGTCAAGTAATAATAATAATAAAAATATCCACATATATGGATTAGCCTGGAAACACCAAATCGCCCACGAACTGTTGATAGCTTAATCTAACGTTAGCTAACGTTAATGTAAATGACATTGTAAATGTATAGAGCAAAAATAGGTCTCACTAGCTTTAGCTGAATAATTACATTCTCTCACCCCGAGTGTACTTTGTTCCTCATCAAACTCATCAGATCCTGCATCCGACATCGCTCTGTGTTAGCTGGAAGCCCGAGGGATGTAAAGCTTTGGCATAAAACGGAATAGTAAAAGGTGGAAACACACTCGGACAATTCTCTGCGTGCTTGATGGTTTACGGTTGCCCCGACAACGGCCAGTGACACGTGACCAAGTGCTAGTTCCGTGTGAGTTATCCGGAGAGCTCGAGCACATGAAGATCAAAAACACCTCGTTAGATATAACTGATCCAGCGGCTTTTAAGAGCATTTTAAAAGCATTTATAGCTAATCCTTCAAGTTTGCTGAAAACGTAAAACCTAAATGTTAAAATTGAAATGTTTCTTGTGAAAGTTGTGTTTGCGGGATTAACATGTTTTTTACTCGGGCTGATTAAAGCGACGGTCGTTACTGATAACGTGACCGGTGTGCTCTTTTCTGTCCAAGTATGTGCACATAAAATGCTTTTAAAATATCTGAACATTTAACTTTTTCTTTATTTGAACTATAGCTTTAAATTTTAAGATAATAAATATCGCCTCGGTTTATATTTTAATGTTCAGCTTAGCATGTTTCAAGCAAAAATAGGCCTATTGAAGAATGAAAGACAGTCTGTAAGTAATTCTCTGTACAACACTACATGGTTTATATTGTCATTCAATATTATAAAGCACCGCAATCATGCACATATTTACAGTAACTTGAAACATAACTTAACTATATGACTTATTTGCATACACCTAATGGTTAATTAGCAAACTGCTGCAGAGGAACATCTGGTTTTATACTATTGTATTCAAGCGAAAACAGATGCATCTCTGTACTGATCTCCATAGATGAACCAAACGTAAATTCTGCGTCTTCATGCACTCTGTGTTGTAATCATGTATAATTTATGATTTACGGGTATCTTATATAATTTCATGTTTGATTGCAAAGGGCAGTATGGTGGAGTGATGGTTAGCACAGTAGCTTCACATCAAGAAGGTTGTGGGTTCAGCTCCTAAATCAGAGAAGGAGACAGAGCAGGATGGAGTCAGCAGGAAGACCGAGAGAGAACCAGGTGAGACCCAAGGACCATTTATTAATAAAAGCTTACAGCACATACAGAGCTGATATAAAAATATATTTTCAGCAGTTCATGTTTTGTCCTCTTTTTTCAATACAACAGTTCATTCTTGTAGTAACGTCATAAACTGTGGTTCATGTGGTTTCCCAGCAGTGACACTGGAGGGTGCTGTGGACTACCTTTCAGTGGCAAGAAAAAGGGCATTTCATAACAATACTCTTGTGGGACTGGCACACAGTGATTTAAGGTTGGCTGCAATGTTAGTGTTTCAAATTTGAATTTAATTTCAGTATTCTGACATTTCAGCTTAGGTTTGTGATTGCACTAAATACTTACACTTACAGATTTTCACAGACGTACATCAAATGATTTTTAAATGCATCTCTAACAGATAACAGACTGGGTGACCTCTTCTTAGGAGCCCTTTATTTAGACAACTTGAACTTGACTTGACCTTAGCTCCTAAACCATGACGTTTTACCATCTGTTGCATTAAAGATTACAATGAACTCTGGTTGCAATCCATTGCATTCACTTTGGTTTTCTGAGACTTATGAAAGAGTGGTATTCAACATGCCTGAAGCAGTTATTCAGTCAATAGAAACACAGATGCCAGTTATGAAAAAGGCTAATGAAAGGCAGGTCATGGCTGCAGTAAAAATCCACATTGCATCCTTGATGCAGGTAGTATCAGCCATGGGTTCACTGGTTGTTTGTTCATGAGTTAGCGTCCTTCTTGTCAGTTTTCATCTGTCTGATCTTCCTCTCATGACACTACCAGTAAATCAAAAAATAAAACTGTTATTAAAACTGAATACTTCTGTTCCCTTAAAGCTGGCAGACTTGTTTGCTGCCTTGTTTAAACCTTGCGGCATGTGGCATTTGTCTGTATGTTCTTGCCATGACTACTAAGCACGCTAACTAAAGAAGCTCACTATCAAACTCTTGGCTTTGTGTTAGCTTAGCATAAAGCCTGGAAGCAAAGGGAACCAGTTATCTTGGGTCTGTCCAAAGTTCAAAAATAGTAAACGCACCTCTAAGATCCAGTAATTATCACACACAGTATCATCTTCAGTCTGTACTGAAATGAAAAAATAACTTAGTGGATGCTTGAACAGAACTAAGTTGTACAATGTGCTGTCCTACCACAATGGAAATAAGAGAGAGAGACACAGTGTTGTTGAGATTCATAAATATGGTTGTATAATATTGTATCTCCTGGAAGTCATTCATACTGTTGCACATGCTTAGTGAAACAACTTGTTATTATGCTAAAAAAACAACAACAAAAAAAACAGAGGTAGAGAATGAAATTTTAATTCAGTGTATACTTTCTTCCATTAGCCCAGCTCACCATTAATAGCATAATGAAAGCTCAAGGACATCTGTAGGATGTCACATGCCAAACTAATTGGTGATATAAGATGTCTTAATTTAAATAATAATTAATAATAGTGATTCAGTTTTAACATTTCCACTTAACACATTTCTCCTGTTTTCATTCTGCAGTGGTTTAATATAAAAGCAAGAAGTATGCTTTTTACTCTTTGCATTTTCCATTATTTTCCTTTTTTTTAAAAAGTCCCTCAGAGTTGATTCTTTGCGGAGGTGGTGTCAGGAGAAAAAAGAGGACTCTAAATCTCTGACATGGCCATTAGGCCACTGTAAGCTCTAAAGGAATTTCTATTGCTTGATTCATCAGCTATGCTTTTATTTATAAGCCTGTCAAAGCAAATGCAAGGGTCATTGATGCATTTTGTTAAGTCTCTCAAACAGTTAATAAACCTCAGAGCCGTGGTATTGTAAAGTATGTGTTAAGAAGAGAAGAAAAGAAGCATTTCCTACGGTATATAATGTCTTGTTTTGAAGTAGAAGATTTTATGAAGTCAAAATACTTCATATACAAGAGCAGATTTTCAAGCAGTTCTGTTTCAGTGCAGTTGTAATCCTGCAAGATAAAATACCCTAACATTTTTTTGACATATAGGCAAAGCGTATAATTGTCATGGGATGGAATTTTGATTTCCGGTTGGACATTTACTTTGGCATTTAAGTTCCTGTGTGTTGTCTATGTGGTTCTACTGTATGTAGTTTTATGTTCATTATTAGAATTAGTTTCAGAGTAGAGTGGCAAATTGCAATAGAGTAACTAGATCAGTAGTGGCATATTTTTAGGAGAGCCAAACTGTTTCCCACTGATACCAGTCATGCTAAGATAGGTTAACCACCATCTGTATGGATGTCTTTAAGTTTTAGCATTGAAAATAAAGTTTTACTTTCTATGTTGGATTCATTTGCTTAAAACTCTTCAGTATAGGTACTAATAGTAGAACTGCATCCTTATTAGTACTGTCTGGTTATAACCTTCCAAACACAGCAGTTAAGATGCTAAACAAACACTGTGTTGGTCTTTCCATGCTTGGAAGGTTTAAGCATCCAGGTGAATGTTATATCTCTGGCAGAGGTTACCCTCCTTTGGCATTCATTCTTTTCTTGAGCTGCAGTTGCTGCCCACCATGGATTTAGAACAAAAGCTCTCCATGATATCACATGCCAAACTAATCAGTTCCCTCCACCCACATTCATTAAAGGCTTTGACCTAAATTTAGCTGTTTGTTGTTTCTCCTAATGAAACAAGACAGATCTTATAAAAGCAGTAAGGGTCAAAGTCATTCACATTTTTCAGCTGGGACTTCCTCTGGTGAGGGAATTGTTCTGTGTCACTGTTGTGTGATAGATACAGGATTTACTGTTAGGATTTTGTCTTTTTTCTGATGCCTGTGTCTGTAGGTGGAGGATACAGGGGCAGGTCTTCTGTCCATTACATGTTGATAAGAGTTGATAGTGAGTTGATAAGAGTTGATAGTGGTCAGAAACGTTGATATCAGTCCGACTTTTACTAGGATCCTTGTTTTAATCTTTAACTTTGGAACTTTCAGTCCTGTTTAGCGTGTGGTCCAGAGATGAGTACAGACGCTGACATGAGTATTTTTGGGGAGGCTGCCCCATACTTGAGGAGACCTGAACAAGACAGAATTGAAGCCCAAAACAGGTCCTTTGATGCAAAAACTGCAGTGTTTGTGATGGATCTAAAGGAGCTGTTTGTTAAAGGCACTCTGCACAGCAGAGACGGTGGCAAAGTGACAGTTAAAACTCATACATGGCAGGTTTGTTATCTGTGGATGTGGTTATTTTTTATATTGATTTTAGAAGACCTCATTTCACTGTTTTTATTATTTGAGCTTGTTGCTTAATGAACTTTAAAGAAAAATAAAAGAAAAATAAATTAACTGCAATTAGAAATCTATCACAAAATTAGCTAATTTAGTTTAGTTATAATCACACATGCAATAATCAAACTAGTGCTGGCCCCCTCGATGTTGTTTTGTCTCTGTACAATCACAGGCTGAAACAATCAAGGATGATGAAGTCTTTCCCATGAACCCATCTAAGTTCGACAAGATCGAGCATGTGACCATGATGGCGCACCTCAATGAAGCTGCAGTGCTGTATAACCTAAAGAGCATTATGCAGCATGGATGATCTATGTGAGTAATGCAACATTTACTTGCTGATGGATATTCTCGTACAATGCCAGAGGAGCTGGTGCTTAACATAAAGCATGTAGACCTACGTCAAAGCTGCAGTAAGGTGCAGGTGTGTTATCTTGTCTGCCAAACAAAGGAAAAAGACAGCAAAGGTAGTTAAAAGTCACAGGCCAAGAATCCTGAAATGTATTGTAAATCCATTTTCTGCCCCACTGATAATGAAACAGATTAGATTTTCTTGTTTTCACTATTTATACTATACCTGTTTGGGAAATATACATTCTAGCATTGAATTGGTGAGAAGCAGGTTAAAAGATGCAAATCCCCATTTTAAAAATAGGTCAAAAGCTTATTATATCAAATCATTTTTTATAGGTATAAAAGTGGTTCTACATAATGTACAAGTGGTTGTCGGATTAAATGAGTAAAGAATTAATAATTTAATGAAATAACACATAAAAAAACGAAAAACTAATCTTTGCTCGTAGGGAATTTAACAAATGGAAAATATATTGAGTTTGACCTGCAGTTTATAATGGTGGTAAGTGATGTATAATGTAGGTGCCTGCTTCTCTTTACTGCCCCATTTCAGTTTTTCTACTGTATTTAATCTGCCATTTGTATATGTCTAAAAAAAACTTTACTTTGTCAACCCTCTGGGGTCTGAGGGTGTTTTGGGGCCCTGGACAAGTTTTGACATGCCCTGACATTTGTGCTTTTTTCAGTTGCTTTTAAACATATTAATGGCTAAAGTCTGATAACACTGTAATCAGCACAAACTGGGCTACGATAATATGTGAGCAGCAAGTTTATATATGATTGTGTTTTTGAGAAAACACCTTTCATGCATGGTTAGTGAAATACTACAATTTTGAAGTCACTGAATAAGACCATAAAACACAAACAGAACATTGGTTCACAAGATGTTTGAGAATTACATCTTGTAGGCTAAAGTGTTTACTTCAAAATGATGTGAAAGTCATCTTGTTCAATCATTCACAGAAAACAATACACTGATTTAAATTTTCTAAGACACTTTTTGTTTGGAAAAGACATATGCAGGAAGGTGTGTCTGAGGATGAATAGTCATGTAACCTGTTTACCTGAGAAGACAAAGACCCGCATAATGAGCCTTTCAGTTAGGAATGTGGCTGAGAGGGAATTAGTGCAATACAATACAATACAATGCAGATGCAAACGTTTGTCATCTGAGTCACATTTTTCCTATGAGGACAAAGTAAACTCTTCGTCGCTGTCTGGAACCATAGGAAGCACTTCTTCACCCGTGTAACGTGCCATCATCCAAACACACAGAAAAAGTGAATAAATTCTATGATGAAGCCTGACGTTTTATGTAAGTCCTCAGGGGCGTGCATATAATTACCTGGCTCACCTCAGGTTATTTCCATGTGAACAGTGCGCTCAGTGCAAGGCAGGATCACAGTTCAGTGAACTGTACATCAAGACATGCAATATACAGGGGGAAGAGGAACGGTGCCAAGTGGAGGTCCACCCCTACGGGCTATGGCTTTTCCCTCAGTAGCCTCGGCTGTATGATGTTGGAGGCACTGTGGAAATCAAAAAGCATGATTCCCACACTGCTTCCAGGCTTCTCCAGGTGAGAGTGAGCTCTGTGTAGGAGGTCATCCACTCTGAAGCCAGGCTGGTAGGCAAACTAAAGTTGGTCCATATATGAGGCGGAATGTTTTTAGCACTTGTGACATCAGCCACCAGCCTGTAACTGCTGGGGTCCTTCGGGTGGTACTATTCCCCAGTCTCAGGCTCATGTTCAACAAGTGTCTGCTGAATGTGTTACCAGCTATGATGGCTTAGCAGTTGTAGAGTTGTGCCATGAAGTGGCCACAAAAAATAAAATTCAATTCAATTTTATTTGTATAGCGCCAAATACAACCATCTCAAGGCACTTTACAAAAAACAAAAAAAACCCAACAAATCCCTTATGAGCAGCACTTGGTGACAGTGGAGAGGAAAAACTTCCTTTAAGGGAAGAAAAAACCTCCAGCAGAACCGGGCTCAGTTTGGGCGGCTATCTGCCTCAACCAGTTGGGGTGAGTGGATAGAGCAGAGAGAAAAGAACAGCAACAATAAACAACAAATAGACAGGGGAGCTCAGCGCACCAATGGTCCTCGGGCAGTCTAGGTCTTATAGAGTCTTATAGCAGCATAACTAAGGGATGGTTCAGGGTTACCTGAAGCCAGCCCTAACTATATGCTTTGTCAAAAAGGAAGGTTTTAAGTCTAGCCTTAAAAGTACAGAGAGTGGTATTCCTAACCAGGGTCACAGGGACCTGCTGGAGCCTCTCCCAGCTCTCTTTGGGTGAAAGGCAGGGGTCCACCCTGGACAGGTCCCCAGTCCATCACAGGGCCACATAGAGACAAACAACCTCACACACTCACACTCACTCCTATGGGCAATTTAGAGTCACCAATCAACCTGACATACATGTTTTTGGACTGTGGGAGGAAACCAGAGTACCTGGAGAAAACCCACACAAGCACAGGGAGAACATGCAAACTCCACACAAGGTCCCTGACAGGTTGTGAACCTGGGACCTTATTGCTGTGAGGCAACAGTGCTAACCACTCAACCACCGTTCTGCCCACAATGAGAAACATTTAGCACAAAATGGAAATGTTTCAGTATCAAGTCAGAAATGTAAATATCAGAGTATTGTTGTTATTGCTCTGTTTGAATTATTGTATTTCTTTTTCACTGGACACAAATGTAATTGTTTTCATCTCAATAGCAATCCAATGTAGTGCCATGGGGACAAGATTGGTGTTCCAAGAATGGCAGGTCTGCTTATTTGATTCAGAAGCTTCAGGTGAGTTTATTAAAGTTGTGAGTGGCCATAGGTCAAGTTTTAAATTTTGCACATTAGCACATTCCATAAATAGGTATTTTCTTTTGTGCTCTTCCTTATATTGGTGTGTATTATTTATTATTTACGTTATCATCTTTTATGTAATTTGGCTACAGAACACCAGTCTTCCTAATTCCACAAGGAAGTTTGATGCAGATCTTAGCCAGCTGCAGGGTGCCTGGAGGCTGCAATCCAAGAGGCCCGAAATGCAGAAGAAAAAGCCAAGAAGGCAATCACTGATATAAATATCAAATAAATTAATCATATCCAACAATGAGAAGTCTATATTATATAACAGTGTAGTGGGAAACTTTAACATTATCCAGGACCCTTATAATTCAGGCTCCTGTAATGTTTGGTCCTACTTTATCATGATCATTTATTTTGTATTCATAATGCAAAATTAGAAATTGAACTTCAGCTTAAATTGCTGTGTTTATGTAGGCAGCTATAATGGCAGAGGAGCTCAAGAAAGAGCAGGACACCATTAGCCACCTGGAGAGAATGAAGAAGAACCTGGAGGCTTGTGTGAAGGATCTTCAGCTCTCTGGATGAAACTGAGAACATGGCTTTGAAGCGGGGCAAGAAGCAGCTCCAGGAAAACAGGAAGCTCAGGTACCACATTCATTCATTTGACAGAGAACAATAATTATAGCTGCTGGATTTGTTAGGTTATGACTTTGTCTTGTAGGTGCGTGAACTGGAGGGTGAATTGGAGAGTGAGCAGAAAAAAGCCACTAATGCCATCAAAGGAAATATGAAAAGTGAGTCAACGAACTTACTTACCAGGCTGAGGAGGACTAGAAAACTGTTCTGAGACTGCAGGACCTAGTAGACAAGCTGAAAAATGAAGAAGCTGTAAGATCTTCTCATCAAGAACAGGCCAATGCTCATCTTGCTAAGCTAAGGAAGGTACAGCATGGGTTGGAGGAGGCAGAGGAGCGGGCAGACATTACAGAGTGTCAGGTCAACAAGATGAGAACCAAGAGCAGAGAGTTTGGAAAGGTAACATTTCATAAGATAAGATAATAATGCGTGGAAATTCAGGGAATTCATACATTTATAGTTTAGTTCAGTTTATTTAGATCCTTAATGGGTTTAAACAGTGCATCACTATTGTATCAACAAAACATTAACAGACCCTTACCACAACTATTATATAACTATTTGTCAAAAAAACATTGCTGCTGCCATAGGAGCCCATACGTTACATCTACATGAACAGCAGGTCGTTTTAAAACATTTAGCTTTGCAGTAAGGAATTCATGAGTATGTCTGTCAAATATGTTCACATCACAAATTACAGTGCTAGTGTGCAATTGTAGCTCTCACATAAACAGGAACATCTATAATACATCTCAGTGGTTGCAGAAAGTCAGCCTCAGAGTAAATGGTCTGTGGATGGTTGCAGGGACCATGCCTTTCCTTGAAATCAGTTAACCTAATTGAAATTCATCATGCAGCAAAATATCTTGTTCACAAATCTAGTTACACCAATGTTGTTTACTGAATGTGAATGACCATTACATTTTTATCTAAGAAATGAGGTTGTTTTTAACACCTACAGAGACACACATTTCTTTTCCTTTACTCTCCTTCTCTCTTTTGTTGACCTAACCTTTCCGTCCCTCTGCTGTCTCAGGCTGCTGAGTCTGAGTAGTCCTGGCAGTGATGGCACATGGCCTGTGCATGTTCTTAGTACAAGCAGATCTCAGTAAAATTAACAAAACCTATTTGTTGCAGTGAAACTGTAGGTGAATAAAGTGGAGTGAAGCAAAAGCATTGTTTGTTTTTTCCTGTACATCTAATATCAAGTAGTGTTTTACATGGTCTGAAACAGGATTATTACAAGAACTAGAATAAGCCAGTTAAAATGATATACAACAAAGTAAAATACTCCAACCAAATGGTAGATAAACAATAAAAGCAATAGTAATCTGCCAAGGGCTGCATAGAAACCTTTGTCTTCTGATACAGCCAGACCATTTATCATAGTTCTTGACATTTTAGCAGTCTAAGAAATTTGTAGCACCCATTAGTGTCACAGTGTCAGCGCCATAGAGGAGCATGTGGTTTATATACTGTAAGCCCCCTCAGTGTGTGTGTATAGTTTACATCTAATTTGAGCAATTATTTCTAAAGAGCAGGGCAGAGCCCAGCAGAATACCTACTGACATTTACATTTGCAGTTAAAATAATTGTGCGCTTCATTAATCTACATACAATACTTAATGCTAGTATTAAAGCAGTGGATTGACAGTGATTAAGCCCACTGGCCAAAGAACTAGATGGACCAATCAGAAAGCATCCAGAGATTAATTTATGAAGAAACATGTATTTAGGTGTCGCACGCTATCCTTGAACCAGTTTTAGTACATCAGACAGAGGTGCTCTGTGTTGCTTTGTTTTGTGTCTCTGTTGGTGTCTTATAGTCCTCATTATTACTGGAATTTCATTTGTCTGCTGCCCAGATTAAAAGCTAAAATCTGATGTGTTAGTATAATCCTCAGTTTAATACTAGCTATAAGTATGTGTTCCATACAATTTTACTGTGGAGCAAAAAATAACAAATGCAAATACATTATGCCATCATGATGAAAGTGTCATAACTATGAAATACACGCTACTTATACTGGATATATTATTGCAATTGCATTTAAAACAATTAAATGGCAAAATACATTGTTAAACCTGGAAATAGTAGTTTGACAAAAAAATCTGAAACTATTAGAATTTTCCTGAACTTTTGTCTTCAATGCAAAGGCAAGAGCCCTGTGCAAGTGACAGCATTATCTGTCTGTGACTGCAAGCCTGCATATAGAATTTACTGTGAAATGGTCAAAGGTCATCAAGTAACCATGACTGATACCCATTAAGCCATTTTTGAACATCATAGATTTGAAATGATGTCAAATATGATTTACATTGGATTCTCTGCAGCTACATGTTTCAGAGACCTGTAGCCACAGTGAGAAATGAGAGCTACAAAATATCAGACCAGGATTACCAAGTCTCTGCAACAAAAACAAAATGGATTTTAGATACAGTTTTATAACTACGCTGTAACATTCCCTCTTCTCCCATATGGAAGTGATCTCCAGCTTTGTGGGTGATGGATAGCAGTATGTGCCAAGACACCCCCTTAGTTTGACACAGCTGCAAAGGCCAGTTTACAGCCTTGAAGAGCATTATACATGGATGATTGGTGAAACTCATACAAATACCCATACACAATTTCCTTATCTCTCATAATCAGCTTAAGCTATTTCTCAATGTGCCAGCTCTCCAGTATTTTGGTGTCATGTGTATATTACAGTATCTGCAAGTAGAGGGCTCCATTCAACAAGGTATGAAACATGAAAATGATTAGGTCTTGTTATGGTACAACACAACAATGAGAGAACAGATGTGTGTTAATTTCAACAAAATATCTTTATTGACCTTCTAACCATGCTCTGGTTTAAAAATACTGACAGCCCAACTCTCTTGGAGCAGTTTGAGTTGAGACAGCTTTGTAGTGTTTAGTTAGTAGGTCAAAATGGGATAGAATTAGGGATGATATTGATTTAATTAATATCATCATATCTGTGTTAATTGAAATGTTTGGGTTTTTTTTGCCACACTGGCAGTGTGACAGGCTGTGATCTTAAAGGTGAAATGTGTACAATTTGAAAGATTTAGTGGCATTTAGTAGTGAGATTGTGGTGAGTTGTGACCTTCTGGGCTACTGTAGAAACATGGCAGTGCAACATGGCTGCCTCTGTCAAAGGAGACCTGCTCCCTGTGTATATTTAAAAGGCTCTTTCTCAGAATTCAACAGTCGGTATTTTGTGGTGATCACACTCTAATGACAACATATTTATGAATATTATATTCAATTTCTACTAATAGATGTCAGGATCCATGTTCAATCGACTTCCTGTTTCTTATTTTGAAGGATCCTGACAGGAACTGGTTGTGGATTATTTCTGTTTCTTTATGTAGTCTAATTTGGTTGAGTGTTTTCACCTGTGCCTTGTTTTGTCCCCTGTCTTTATATACCTTGGTTTGTTCTTTGTCTTGTTGCCGGGTTGTCTGCTATTAACTGCGATGAACTTCTACTTATGATTTCATGTACTGCCGAGACAGTGTTTGAGTTCTCGTTAGTCTTGTTTGGTTTATGGACTGCCTTTTGTTCCTCGGGTTTTAAGTTAAGTATTTGTCTCTTTCAGTTTATTTCCCATTCCCTTCTCCCGTCTCCTCTTTATGTGTGTTCTGCCTCCGGTCATGTTTCTTGTCCCTGTGTTTCATGTTCCGACCCCCGTCTCTCTTGTCCTAATGTTTGTGTGATCTGGTGCGTCTCCCAAATGTGTGTGTGTGTGACCCAGATTCTCTCTAGTCCTGATTCCCTGCTCATGTCCATGTCCCCTGTGGTTTAGACCTTCATGCCCCGTTCCTTGTCTCTCATGTGCAAGTGTTTGTGTGATCTGGTGCGTCTCCCCAATTTGTGTGTGTGTGACCCAGATTCCCTCAAGCCTTGACTCCCTGCTCATGTCCTTGTGTCTTGTGGTCTAGACCCTTCATGCTCCCTTCCTAATCTTTCATGTTCTTGTGTCGGTGTGTGTTGATCTGGTGCGTCTCCCTTAATAAGTGTGTGTGACCCGGATCCCTCCGACTGTGTCTCCTGGTGCCCTTGTCCTCTGTTCATGTTTTCATGTATCCCTCGTGCCCTGGTTCCCGATGTCATGTTTATGTCTCATGTCCTTGTGCTTCCGACCTAGACCGTTTCCCTCCTAACTTGTAGTTTTGGTTTTTTCCTCATTCTGTAATAAAGCCTCGTGTTAAGTATCTAGTACCAGTGTGGGTGCATCTGTTTGGTCCGAACCTTATAATAGTTTTTCGAGTCCTGACAATAGATCCCTTAACTATAACGAATTCTGCCTTTAAACAGTTCAGCAGAAAGTTGCACAGTTATACATTCAGCAGATGTGGATCAACATTAACATTCATTTGTGTAGATCTGTTGAATGTAGCTCTAATACACACTCTTCTTTTACTTCTGTTTTGCTGCCTACTAATAGAATAGAACAGTTGTCTGCAGCAGCTGAATACTTCCATGTGAGTTAGCGAGTTGCTACCTCTGTCTGCTAGTTTGTGTTAAGAAGATAGTGTGCAGGGTGTTTATCAGACTTTATTTTAAGGTTGATTAGAACAATATGAACAAACGAAACATTAAAGTTGCAAGTCACAAAACCAAAACAATGAGCTGAGAGGAACTGCAGACTGTGATCGTTTTCTGTGGGATTGTCACCAGGAGAAATACCTCATTTCATTAAAAAATTTCATTATAATTGTTATAATTTATTCAAAAAGTATTTTTTGTACTATATTATTGATAATATACTGGAAGGGAGAGCTGGTAGTTTGATTAACTCCTCAGCAGACGTGTGATCTTTTTCCACATATGACTGAAGAAGGCCCACACTATTCACTTTCCTTTTGCTCCTCTATCATCTGTTAATAAAACAAAAATTATAGTATTACAGTACATGAGTCTTAATAAGGTTTGGACAAACTTTTCAAAATTTCCACACCTCTGAAGTCTGAATAAATCATAAATCTTTCTTTGAGTGCATTAATTGACTATCATCTTGAAGGGCAGATATAGTTTTAAAGTATATTTAATTTCCATAAGATCTCTCTCTGTGCAAAGCTGAAAGAGAGCCCATCTGTACATAGCACTCTGAGCTCTATCATCCATTTCCTGGATGGCACAGATGTCATTCTCCATGGCAGTGATGAAGCTTTAATCAAAGCACATGAGGTGGAAGATTTTGGAGTGGTCAACAATTTTTTTTGTGAGTGGATTGGACGATGTCCCAGGCCACTGTGCAGATACACAGAAGACGTGTTTTAGTGAAAGATGTATTCAGACAGAAACAACTACTGTGTCAGCCAACGGTTTTCCAATCTGACTGCTGGCAGCTTTACTCCTGTTTCTCTGAGCAGAGGCCAAACTTAAATCCCTGCTCTTGACTGGAGTCTGTGAGGGTTTGACCTCAACAAGTGGCTCTGGCTCATCCAAGAGAAACTCCAAAGCTTTACACACCCGGGGTACTAAAGGTGCAGTAGTCTGCTGCAGCTTACTGAGCAGTGCAAATTGGCCTGCTTGTTGGTGTGAGCCAGTAAAAGAGCTGAGCAGCCTGTTGGACAGATGGTAGAGAAGGGCCCTACATCCTGTTCTGCTTTTGGGCGTATCACTGAGAGAAACATTTAAAGGTCGTCCCATGTGACCTTTATATGGCAGTTAATGGACTCAGAGAATAGTAAGTAAGACTGGAGAATGTAAGAAGTGTAACCCAGAAAATGCTGGGTGTTACCATTACCCTTTACCTTCTAAACTGCAGTGAAAGCTGTTGGTCTTTTTTAAGTTCCTCCTGGAGTTTTCCTGTTTTAAGACAGAGGCACCTTGCTAAGGTAACACTTAGGTAACACTTTATTTTACAACTGTGGAATTTCCTGATAATTTTAGAGTTTACTTACTGAAGGGAAAACCCTTATTATTGACATTTATCACTATAGATTCTCTACAGTTAGTGTTGTACTTAACGGTTCAGCCATAAGGAGCTTTCCTCTGCTTCTTCTGATTTTTTTTGCTGTTTCCTGGAAATTTTTTTTAGCCATAGCTTTGTTCATTTGCACTTAGCTTTAATCTAACTTATTGTTAACTCACTCTTCCAGCCAACAGCCAGGCCTTCATATCTTCTTCTTCTCCTTTCAGCTGCTCCCTTCGGGGGTCGCCACAGCCAATCATCTGCCTCCATTTAACCCTATCCTCTGTATCCTCCTCACCCACACCAACTCTCCTCATGTCCTCCTTCACTACATCCAAGAACCTCCTCTTTGGTCTTCCTCTAGGCCTCCTTCCTGGCAGCTCTAACCTCAGCATCCTTTTACCAATGTATTCACTGTCCCTCCTCTGAACATGTCCAAACCATCTCAATCTGGCTTCCCTGGCTTTTTCTCCAAAACATCTAACATGAGCTGTCCCTCTGATGTCCTCATTCCTGATCCTATCCATCCTCGTCACTCCCAGAGAGAACCTCAACATCTTCAGCTCTGCTACCTCCAGCTCTGCCTCCTGTCTTTTTCTCAGGGCCACTGTCTCTAAACCATACAACATTGCTGGTCTCACCACTGTCTTGTCCACCTTTCCTTTCATTCTTGCTGACACTCTTTTGTCACACATCACACCTGACACTTTCCTCCACCCGTTCCAACCTGCTTGCACACGTCTCTTCACTTCTTTTCCACACTCTCCGTTGCTCTGGACTGTTGACCCTAGGTCCTTAAAATCCTCCACCTTCTTCACCTCTACTCCCTGCCTTCATATCTATTGCAGATAAATAGAAGGGAACTTGATACTGCTGTTTCATGAGCATAAACTGCCTCAGAAGCATCTTCTGCAAGAACAAATGAATCAGCATAGATTAGAATATGGAAAAGTGCACCTTTTCATCTACAGTGATAAAACTGCTATCTGCTTGATAGTGCTGCTGAGGATGGTCTAATGTGCTGAGCTTGTCTAAGAATAAAGTCAGTGTCCACACCGAACAGAGGTCAAACTCCTTTAGACAATCAGAATTAGACATTCAGTTCGTATAAAAGAACCAATCTAACTATACCATGAAAGTACTACAGTACTGTTAATGTTTTAAATAGGGGTATTACAGAAAGTAACATTAGAATAGACTTTGGGTGGACGTTGCCAGTAGTGATAAATTGATGAAAATGCATCATATGAATAAACCATTCAGAACACCCATTAAAATGAGGCAGGGTTAACAGTATTAACACTAAAGCTTTTTGAATAACAGTATAAATACTCTGTTTAAACCTGGTATAATTTAGTAGAATATTTACCAAATTGTTAAAATAACTAAAAAGGTCAAAAAGAAACTGAAAGATTTCACATACCTTGCCACTGTCTGAGTAAAGGAAGATGTGCTTTCAGATTGTGTGAAGGCTGATCATCAGACAGAAAAATCTGTATCTTAATATGGTGCTTTCATTTTTCTCTTGTTTATTATTTTTACAGCTTCTTTCCTTTGGAACTTCTGTGCCAAAGTTGTGTCACACACACAAACACACATGTTCAAGCGTGCCGTACAGTATGTACTACAAAGAAAAGATTAAACCTTTTCTGTCAACATAACTGGGTGCAGTTTTGGTAATCTGATAGCCATCTGGTGGTATTTGCGGTCTGACTTGAAGCACCAACATGTAGTGATTGCTGTTGTTGCATGCATTTTAGATAAAAGGACTATAAATAGTGTCTGTATTAAGAAATCATTAGTAAACCATTACTGTCTGGGCTGAAAATAAATTGTGCTGTGCAGTAACAGCATACTGGGTGTGTAGTCTACTAGGCAAATTATGTTCATATTAAAGTTACATGCCATTGTAAATACAATGCCAAGAACGACTTTAACTAATAAACCAGTTAACGCTTAACTTTTTTGTGATTAACAATGATAATGTTTGACTAACTAAAACTAATATTTTACTACATTAGGCTAATTATCATCATGAAACTGTTATCACCGTCGTCACTGCCTCTCATAAATACTCAGCCCCCACTAAACCGCAAAAAAGACATCATCACAACTGAAAATAACTACAGATGAAAAAAGCAGAGGAAATGGAGGGTAGCTACTACATCCGGTTACACAGTCGATTTCAAAATAAAACCTGGACTAGGACTGCGCATGAAAAAGCGTAGGGACATTTTTGCTAATGCTTTTTGTGTGTTTCGCTGTAGGCTACTAACTAGAGAAGTAGAAGTACATTAAACGTGACTGACATGCTAAAGATAATAAATGTTATTTGTTCTCAAGTTGAATCGGTTATGTAACAACATGAAGAGTGCACGTTTGAAGAAAATGTTCATTTTTATTTAATGTAAGATAGTGATAAGTTTGTGAACGAATCTGCCTTTTTAAGATCTCGTTCACTTAACGCACTGACTCATGATTGTCCTTCACTAATCTCTGCCATGACAGTACAGCGTTGTATGTGCGCAGGCGCAGCTCTGACAGCCCGTGGCACGTTCGTGAACGAAACATTTTGGAGTTGACATTTTGCTTTAAAGAATGAAGAATGTCATATGCAAGTCATAAACAATGCATATCTAATTTTTGGTCTTTTATGGAAAGGCCATATTCCATATATTTAATGAAACTTGTTTTTCATTTAATTTTAATTTAGAATATTTTGTATATTACAGTAGTTTAAGACAGTTACACTTAAATTAAATCTTATGCTATTGAGTCGACTAAAACTAGACTAAAACTAAAACAAAGCAGATGAATAAAATATGACTAAAACTAAAATTGCATTTAGTCAAAGGACTGTGACTAAAACTAAACTAAAATCTGCTGTCAAAATTAACACTGGTTCAGTTACTATTTTTTTCTGGGGCTTTCGATCTCGGGGCGTCGGCTCGGTTGCCATGGCGATAGCCTAAAAGAAAGTTTACTCAACGTCGAAATGCGCTTTTATTTTGACGGCACGAGTACGTGGCTTCCGGTCAGCGCCTGTCTCGCTGCGCAGCTTCACGCTGGTCGAAAGTAGCCGCAGCCTGCGCGCACAGCCTGGATGAGCAGGAGACAGAGAACCTGTTCACCAACTTCACACAAGTTTCACTCTACGAGCAGTGAGGAGCTGCGGCGCAAACTCTCCCACTCTTCCAAAAGTGTGTCTTTATTTTTGTCTTATTTTCCTCCCGAGCACTGTCATCACGCCACAGTGTGGGAAGTTAGGTGCCGGCGATGTCTGGATCGTACTGCAAAAGTTTGTACCCGTTCAGCGGGGAGCAGCACCAGCAGGGACTGAGCTTCGAGGCCGGGGAGATTATAAAGGTGGTCCAGGTTCTGCCCGGAGGCTGGTGGGAGGGAGAGAAGGATGGAACCAGAGGATGGTTCCCCTCTAGTTATGTCCAGGTGCTGGAGGTAAGGCTCCTTGGAAATCTCATTATTTAATCTGATCACTCATTTGGAAACTTTAATTGGATTGAATTTCTCATGGCAGTCATGAACACCAGGAACATGAAGACATAAACCTGCACCACCAGACACATGTTTTAAGAAAGAGTGTATTTCCAGCGCTGTGTCATGTACACGCACATACATGGGCACGGTGTTGATGCTGCTGGAAGATAAAGACAACATTGAGGGATGCGTTAACAAATAGTTTTCCCGTGGTGTCCTTATCAGATTAACCCTAACCTTCCCAAAGGGAAGCTCCCTGTCTGCTTCCTCATTCCACACGCATTCCTGTGAGATACTCAGGTCTCCTCTGTGTGCGCGTCAGTGCACAGGGCATGCAGCACCCTCCCCCTGCATGGGCAACCTCGGCCATCCCCACCCTGAAGTCACTTCAGAAACTCTGTTCCTGCTGCAACTCGGTAAACACGTCCTACTTCTGTTTTTTCATTCCTGCCTTCTACCTCAGAGTGTTGGCTCTGTGATTAGCGTATTGGAGGAGACTGAGCTTGTGGTGGAGACAGTGACACCACCCAGTACTCTGACAGTTTGTTGTAATCAGTTTTCATCCACCAGCCCAGCAGCCTCAGCTGAAGGAACCAGTGGTGCCAGTTCTTATTGCTTCTCCTCTCGTTTGCTTTAAAGAAAGATATGAATGTGAAGATATGTACAGTAAGATGATTCATGAGCCGTGACGTCAGAGCAGCACATCCTGCTTCATATACAACCACCAGAACCAGGAACGTGAAGACATAAACCTGCACCACCAGACACTTCAAACACAACATCCTCTGTGTGGATTGGAGTTGCTGGGTGAGGCAGCAGGGTGGTGTCGAGAGCAGGAAAATGTTCTTTAAGGACAGACTCATCAAGTGTGTGTGTGTGTGTGTGTGTGTGTGTGACCATCAAGCGTAAATTCATCCAGTGTTGATACCTTTCTGGGGCAGGTTAAAGCAAAGTGAGCTTTCCTGCAGGGACCAGTGTAGTATCAATCATAAATCGATTTCCCTGGTTCTAGTCCTCTGAATCAGTGCCCTCTGATTTATAAACCACTCAACAGGCCAGGAACAAGTATTGTGATTCTCCAGGGTAAATGAGGTTTGGGCCTTTTTCTGAAAATAAAGAAGTAGTGACAGTTTTGATTTTGTTTTACTTTGTTTCACTGTAGAAACTGACAGTATGGTACGTGTGCAGCAGCTGTCCTGTTGGCTGTGCAGAGAAGCTTGAGGGTAATAAGGCTACAACAAGATCATATTATCACAGTGCTAATCTTCATTAATAGAGTTACTGCTGCTGGTCCATGTGTGGAAACTGTGCACAGCCCTCCTCTTAATGTAGAGGCATGCTTATCATAGTGGGACGAAGGTCTTAGTGTCTGAAAGTGGAGTTTCAACCCAGATGTGTCAGGGTTGTTATGATGTGATGCTGAAGGAGATGAAGCAGGAGGAGGCTGCTATTTGGATGTCAGGCAGAGGAGCTGATCTAAGTGGGGTCCTGCCCAAAAGAACACTGTGTAAGTTTGGTGAAGAATAACCACTTTATAACAGATTTTTAAGTAAAAATGCAAAGTAATATGCAGGTGTCAAATGAGATGACTTGCTGTTTTCTTTGATTTATTAGGTTTGAATGCCATTGGGTTTTTGGACTGTTGTTGGGTCTTCAGGCTGAAAACAGGTCTGTTATCAGAAGCAGAGAGACGTCACGATGTTTTGTAATGTAACATAGCTCTGGAACATTATCACATCAGCAACTATTTTATCTTTGTCATCATGAGGTAAACCTTAGATATATATATTCACATTGCAAAGGAATCTACCAGGAATGTGTGCTGGCTGGTACTCGATTGGCCAGTGCCGCAGCTTATCTGTCTTGTTGGATGATGTGTACTTTTCTGGTACCAAAAGAATGAGGAGACTGTGGTCAGTAGTCAGCCTGCACTCAGTCTTAGTTGTGTCAATTCTTCAATTTATTTATTTATTTTTATTTTATTATAATTTTTTGTCATACGTGTTTATCTTACGTTGTCTTTATCTGTCCGGTCAGCTTTGGACCTTAAGAGCAATTGGTTTTGTTTTCTTTTTTGTCACAGTACTGTTCCCAGGGTGAATAAATGAATTTCCACTCTTAGTTATGACAATTCTGAGTCAATGATGAATGAATTGATGATGAGCCCTGGTGTGAAGGATAGACTCAAGAGTTTACAGAGAATATATGAACACACTGAAGAAATCCTGGCCTTGTTTCTAAAAGCACACAAACTGTCCTCTCACTGTGCCTTGGCTGGGTGTGTGGACGTTTTTGATACTGATGCAGAGCAAATCTGATGTAGGCTCTGACTTATCACACACTGATGAAGTTTAATGTAGCCCACACAGATGTAGACTCTCTCCACTCACCCACTGTTACTGTCACTCTACTGTTGTATGCACTCAAGCGAAACCACCTAAAAATAACCTGTGAAGTTGAAGGAAATGACACAAGACTGTGGTGAGGAAAGGCCCTCTATTGATATGGTAACTGAAACAAGTACTACTTTGTTTATAGTTAAATTTGGCCATTGAGCTTAAAAGTTTGGTTTTGGGCCTGTACTAATTGTATAAGCTAATGTAACATAGTTGTCTCCGCCTATTTCCAGTTTTTGGATTAAACACAAAACAAATGAATTTCCCAAAAATCTGTGAGAACTCGACACACACTTGATTTCGATAGCTGCATTGATACTGTTCATCCTTTCCTGGTTGGTTATGTTTTCCTGTCAGCCTGCAGTATCAATATTACTGTTGTTAATTACACCCTACTCCACATACTTGAGGCTGAATCATGCATAATGAAACTGGAGGTTCCTGAACAGTTATCCTTGAATGTGTCATCAGTGGGTTTATCAGACGTGTAGCAGAGGCTGTGAGATGGCATTGGTGAAGTGACTGATTGAGAAACAAAAAATCTGCTTCGCTATTTCCTCATTCTGGTAATTTATTCAAAACTCAGAGGAGCTTTGTCAGGAAGTTACCATCAGTCCTTCACTCCGTTGCATAGTAACACAGTTGCATCAGTTTCATATAATCATATTTAATGATAAATACAGGATGCTGTGCATTAATCACTGGGATTGGATTTGTATTTCTGGCAGTGTTGACAGTGGAGCTTTCGCCGGCCTCTGTTGTAACCATCAGCATTGAGCCTTTGTTCTACAAACAGCTCCTTTCTTCCAAACATAATGAATCATTCAGAACCTGTTGCTGCCTGGTGCAACACACTCCAGTTGGGTTTCTCACTGACCAACATTTCATTGTCTCCCAATTCATCTGGCACCCTGAATTTCCCTTTAGGGATTAATAAAGTTTATCTCATCTCATTTAATGCTGCTTTAAACTATTTCACATTAAAGGAATAAATAACAGAAAGAACACCCCTGCTGATGTTTGCAAACTAGAGTTGAACTGCTGTTTAGCTGGACTTATTGTGGGAGTAGTAATCTATGGTGAGCAGGGTGATTGAATCTTTGGGATCCTTCACAGTGTCTCTTTTAAGAAGATGTTTGGAGGAAGAATACTGATTCTTTTTTTCATCTATACAGTGTACAGTGTGAGCTGTTCTCTACTGAAAGGCTATCACATCCGCTCTAAGAGAACATTGTATTACTGTAGTGATTATGACTATCTTACCAGGTCCAGAGCATCATGACTCACAATGACACTGAGTCATATCGGGCTTGGCTCATTAGTGCTCACTAATGAGGAGGAAATGAAAAGAAAAGCAGTAAGAACAAATGTGCGTTAAAGCAGCAGCTGAAATCCATGCAGGATGACTTGGTTGCAGTTCAGTTTCTACTGGTTGACTGCATGATGTCAGCCAGAGCAGTACGATGGAGGATGTTGTCTACTTCAGTGTTTTAGAGCTTTCATCAGCAAATGAATTGGACGAACTCTTTCATTCAGTCACTCTGCTAGCTTGAAAGTAATTTGTCAGTATATATTTGTCTGCCATGGTATTTGGAGCTCTCCTCACTGTTTCCAGACAGATGTTCCTCTCTGTGCTTTTGCTCTGTTACTCCATCAGGCCTTGGAGTAATGGATTTTGCTTCATGTAACTCAAGAGTAATTTTGTTTTTACCTACACCAAAGAGGGCATTTTTTTCATCGTATTAGCATGTTTATTTCTGATAGAAGGATATCTCCAGTACTCATAGATTAATGTTTATAAAATTGTGATCTGATACATTGGTAAAAGGATGCTGAGGTTAGAGCTGCCAGGAAGGAGGCCTAGAGGAAGACCAAAGAGGAGGTTCTTGGATGTAGTGAAGGAGGACATGAGGATAGTTGGTGTGGGTGAGGAGGAGACAGAGGATAGGGTTAAATGGAGGCAGATGATTGGCTGTGGCGACCCCTGAAGGGAGCAGCCCAAAGGAAAAGAAGAAGAAGAAGAAAATTGTGATCTGAGACCAAGGAACAATTGATTCCACTTGGGTATAGCACCCATTCAGGAGTTTTTATTTTTTAGTAACAACTATAAAACAAATAGAAACCTGATACGAGATGTTAGCCAGGTTAGTAAATAACTGAAGATTTGTGTGATAGGGTTGAGGTCTTTGCACACAGCAGCAAAGTAGGAGACTGGCAGAACTTTCCTACCTCATTGCCGTCGAGTTGCTCATTTTCACTGTATCAACAGTGGCAGGTTTCTTAAAGCCTCTTGGTGTTACTGAATACTGAGCTATTTCACCAAATCCAAACTATGCATGTAGGCTGTATTAGCTAATAGAGATAAGTGCTTGTCTGGAAGAGGGTATTTACGTTTGTCTGTGAAAGTCCAAATTATGGGACATTAAGTCAAAATATGTGGACTTAGTCAAAAGTGTGGCAGGCTAAGTCAGACTTTGGAATTTCTGTGTCGGAATTATGTGCTGCTGGATGAGAAAATCCAACGGATAAATCACATCAAAATACAGGCAGTGAAATCAGAAGTGCAAATGACAAAGAGAGTAAGTATGAATTAGAAAATGCCAATGTAAGTGTTTGCTCAATCAAACTTATGAGATGGTATTGCTATGTCATATACTGTACCATTAATCTTTTCTGTGCTGTAGTCTTTCATTTGTCATGCATTTTTTTGTAATGAAGAAAAGTATTTTGTATCTTTTAAATGAAATGGCAGAGGAAAAAGCTTCCATTACTGTCAAAATTACAACAATTTTTATAATTGATTATTCATCTGAGTAATTTTTATTCTCAAATGTAAATATTTGATTTTCTTTGATAGTACACTGGAGAGATTTGGGCTTCGGACTGTCAGCTGAACAAACCAAACACCCTGAATATGCCGAGTTGGGTTTAAAAGGATTGTAATGCGTATTTTTCTTTGTTTTACTGACACTTAATATACCGACCAATTAACTGATTAATTGCAATCAACTGATTTAACAAAGGTGAAAATAAGGAATAGTTCCCACCCTGCTTGCCCATCTGAACAGGTACTGTAATGAGTAAAGTGTCTTGGTGACACTGCATCATCATCACAGCTTAAAAAGCTAGACTTTCCTGTAATGAGGCTTCGCACCAGGCCTCGCTGTGGGCCACTAGTAAAACCGGTTTGAGTCACTGAATCGGTGACACACATTGGGTTATAGCCTTTAACAGTTGGTCAGAGGGCAGTTACACACTGTTGCTGCTCTGGGTTTACTCATGACATTTCAATTCAGAACTCCCTTACAAGTGCTGAAATATTAAAATAGGCAGTTAACATGTCATAGGGGCTGTGCAGTGGGCCTGCCAGGGACAATGGGGAGGAGACGCCCCTCTCAATCCTTCACATGGATGAAATACAGTAAGTGCAGGTTGCCACTTAGTGTACAGTCAAGTGTCACTTGAAGAGGGCAGTAGGTTTTTGTAATATTTTCCCAGATTTTAATACTGGGCTCACATTATTATTACAGCAGCATGCATTCTGTCTTTTTAGTCTGTATTACTGTGTCATTATGTCTCTGTGCAGCCTGCCCTACTTCTGTAGCAGTTTGCTATGAGTTGTAAATTATGGAGAACCACTTTGTCTCCCTAATGCTTCTCATGGTGGAGTGTCAGCTGTGTTTATTATGAAACTGTAGAGCTGAAAGTGAGGGGTTGGGGGGCATCTAGCTGAGGTTTGGATGGTGATTTAGCCTGGCATAATCACTGTGTGGAATGCCAGGGGTCAGCTCACTGCTGTAGAGCCTCCAGCTCACAGCCAGGTGCTTCCCCTGCACACTGGAAAATCAACACCACCCCTCCCATGCTGATGTCATACCAAAATACAGTCATTTCATTTCATGGAACGTCAGAGTGGAGCTGTGAAATATCAGCTGAATGATTGTGAAGCACCTACTGTGGCACCTCCGAAAACACCTTGGTAACCACAATCTGTTGTTTGTTTTGAGACAGAAAATTTAGATTTGAGGTTTTCACACATCTACTACCAGAGCTGCTGGGAAAATGTTTACTGCCTTTATACATAGCAACATGTAAAAGGAAGTAGAATTGCTTGAAGAAGACTGGTTTTAAAGTATGATTAATAAGGCAAATCTGTTACCAAATTTAGGTTATGGTTAGACAGTTTTAGGCCTTGATTTCAATTCCAGCATAGCTATTTTGAGTTATAGCTTGAAAAACATTAGTACAGTTAGAGTAATTACAGTTATTTTCAACTTGGGTCTCATTTTGAGATTTTTTTTGACCACCAGACTGATGGAATCTGACCAAAAATTACTCCTCCTACAGTGCAGTGTTAATTTTAGCTTTGAAGCTAAACTGGCATAGCTCATCATTCATCAATCACTGTGTAAATCTGACAAAAACAAATGTCAGTCCCAGGCCATGTGCATCAAATCTGTTGGGTTGAAATGAGGAGCTGCAGCAGCAGTGCTCTGTGTATTAGAGTATCTACCGACACGCATGATCTGAGTTCATTTTCATGTCTGCTAATTTAGGAGAACACCCACATGCAATCCAGGCTTGTGTGGTGTTGGTTAAAGTAAATATATCAAGTGTGTGCCTCCCATCTGATGTTTGGTTTATGGACATTATCAGAAATGATGGTGTCCTGTCATCATGGGAGTATAAGGGGCTGCACTGATTCGAGATACAACAGGTTATATTTCTCTGTGGATGGAGTGCTGTGCCCAACTCTTTTGACAATGTAGCCATATTTACATGAGCTTAATTAATGGGTGTTGAATGTTTTGTATTGTCAGACACATGAAAATATTGTCTGTTGCCTTATTTGGATAACAAATAATTCAACTGTTTTCTGCTGCTTAAACTGGTCTGGGTCACGGCTCAGGCGCCCTTCTCCCCAGCCACATCCCCCAGCTTCTCCCAGGGGATCCCCAGGCATTTCCAGATGAGGGATGGAACACATACTGTATCAGCATGTCCATGTTCACCTCCCTGTTCACCAGAACAGTATGTATGGCACAATGACTGCATTACCACCAGTTCCCAACTTGAGAGCAGTCCACTGTTTTCTGTACCATGGCCTGACACTTGGAGGTGCTCATCCCAGCTGTTTCACAGTCAGCTGTGAACTGCTCCTGCGTGTCGTGGAGTTCACACTGTGATGAAACCACCAGAGTCACATCATCTGCATAAACTTCCCAGTCTTTATTATTTCATGTATTGTTGATATACACACGTTCAAGAGTGAGGCTGCATCTAGTAGGCTGACATGTTTTGGGGGAGGATTGTGTTTAACGCTACGGATACGGCCGAGAGTGATGGCGTTACAAAATTCTGCTTCATAAGCTGAGTGAAGCAGTCAGGCTTTGGAAAGTCTTTGCTGCCCTATCCCACAATAGCTACTAACTGGTCACAGCAAGAAGTGTTACTGTGGAGTGCTTGGTGAATTTAGTGTATGAGTGCGAAGCAGAACAGTGGATTGATATGCTGCCACATCTGATCCTGAGAACATAAGCAGGCCTGTGCAGATAAAATCAGCACAGTCCTTCATATGCAGTACACATTGTGTGTCACAGCAGCCCTGTCTGAATCACATCATGGCTGAAGAAGTAGCTTAGAGGAGAAACAGTGAGACAAACAAAGCTTGAGAAATGCACATAAACTGGAGGGGGCGGGATCTAACAAAACAGGCTTTGTTAGCTGTACAGACCACTCCAGCCTGCACGTACACATGCAAACAGACATGTTTCCACTGCTGAGGCACTGTGTTAGACAATCATCACTGTTTATGTGAATATGAGTGCATGTACAGTAGGGATGTGTGTCTACATACATGGTTAAACACACATGTGCATCCCTCCTCCTTACTGAGTGTGTGAAGTGTCTACATATGGGAATGTGGTTTCACTTCAGGCTCCCACAAACCAAAACAATGTCTCCCAAGTACAGATACGGTCCACAGCCCCCATCACACTGTTTCCCTCTCTGACTCTGTCTTCCTTCAAGGACTATGTCATTCTTTCTCTCCTGCTCCTCCTCCATTCACCTCAGATTTGTCTTGCCGTATCTTAGCACATTCTTCTCTTTTGGTCTGGCAGTTAGCAGCCAAGCAGCTCAGAAATTTCTCCCCAGCTGTTTTTCTTACACTAAATGCTCGCTGAGTGACCCCAGAGGGTTGGGAAATCTCCACTCAGCTTCAGAACTTCTGGGGACGAGGTCAGTGTTACAGTCTCCGCTGGGGCCTTTTGATAATAGTGGTGATGAGATGTTATGTTGGTCTCAAGACTTTATGTAAGAGTTCATGTGTAGCTTGTCCTTCTTTGTGAGCCACTAGAGAGGTTTGGACACAGATACTAGAATTTTGGTCTGCAGCTCCTGAAACACAGTGTTACTGTATATTAGAAAAGGTTCGACCACATAAATTTTACATGTCTTCCTGTAATCATGTGCAATCTGTGCACAAGCCTGGCAGCATTAATGACATGAAGGTGGTGGTTGTTGCTAGATATTGTCATGTAAGACCATGTTTAATATGATTTTCTTTCATTTCTTATTAAGTTGTCTCAAGTTTTCAATTGTACAGTGACCCCTAAGAGTGGCTGAAGCTTACATTTGACAGTGAATGGCTGTGTTTATTACCTGTAGTTTATTGGTTATCTAAAGGAAAACATATAAAAGATAAACGTAATGTGCATATGCATGTGTATATTTGTTTTTACCAAATCCTAATTTGTATTTCTTTGAATTATCTGACCTATTTCACAATCTTCCCAAAATACTCCAGATACAAGCCCTGCTGATTTGCTGCAGGGGATTACATGTTTCTCTATTCAGATGACTATAAGTCTAAGAGCAATATTATTGCAAAATTATCTTAGACTCAGAGCTTAAAGCACTTGGAAAGGAAAGTATAGCTTCCCATGGCTGTTACCTCTGACTCTGTCTATGCTACACGGAGCAGCGGTCAGTTTGTGTCCCCTGACACTACGTAGCCATAAGGCCGTGCCGTCTACAGTAGCTGTTCTCCCAGTCCTCTGTTGCAGTTTTAAGTATACTAGTAGAGAAGCTCCCAGCAGAATTTGAAGGTGCTGTTACGCTTTGAGCAGCCACAACTGATCAAAGCCAGTGTTGCATTTGTGAATCACCATCTGCTGCTGTGTAACAGTGTTGATTAGGCAGCTGCGTCTCTTTTGTACAGATACTAGCATCAGCAGATGTGTGTGAACTTCCCAGTAACCCAGGGTGTGCTGATTTGACAGCACTGGCCCAGAAGAGGAAGGTGAAGGTATTTATTAGTGAATAATAGGAAACAGACACTTCCCCTGACTGCGACACCTTTGTTCCCACTCTCTGTGACAGAGCGAGGTAGCACAGGGAGCGAGCTGGGAAACAACATCTCAGTACACCCATTGTGAACCTCGCCACTATTTCAGAAGAAACAGCAGATTAGAGATGGCCCTGTTCTCCGTCTGCATCTCATCATGGAAACGACTTTGTGTTTGTGGCCATGTGCTTGCTTGTGGCTGTTTACAGATCTGCTCCAGTATGTATAGCTGGAATTTCTTTGGTTTTGCTTCCTTACGTGTTTGAAATTGTAGCAAAATACACAAAATGAAACCCTGTTTTTAAGGAGCTATTGGCGTGAATGAAGACCTGATTTGGTTTACATTAAAAACATCTTACAGTTCTTTGATAAAATTTGAAGGGGGATGCCAACTCACAAGGCTCTTGCAAAAAAGACAGGGTCATCCAGCAATAAACAAACTCAGCTTTTGCACATACATATCATGTCAGCCAGATGCTATTTGATTTATATTTGTCAGTCACATATACACATGAACAAACTGAGTTTCTGAGTTTACATATCAATTGTCACATGAAAAAATGAAATCATTGCGGCTGGGATTACTATCCAGACTTGTAAAATTCTGTCAGCTTTAAAGTCTAATAAGACTGAAGTGTGTAATCTGGACATCTTGGATTGTATTTCATTGTCTCACTGGTACCTCACCAACACAAAATCTAAATAGCTAAAAAAAACTTGAGGTTGGGTTTGGTTTGTGATAGATTGTAGTTACGTGTTAATTGCAGGTCTATGATATGACAAGAAATCCTGTCACCTGTATGAAACCTATGCACCACCCAAACCTCCACATTTTTACCTTCTGCCACCCTGCATAAAGAGCACACTCCTTCCATTGGTGCTGAGCCTTGGTACTTGACATAAAAGATGAGGAATGAGATTTTATTCCTAGAGATACTGGGCTATATACAATTATATACAAACATTTTAATAAATGAGACTCTTATGCTTTAGACCAGGACTTTTCCCAGGCTATTAACAGCTCATGTATCACTCCATGTTCGTGTTCAGGATACTCTCTTTGGAAGACAAGCCTTTGGATCCGTCCAGCTGGAAAATGAACAGCTGCTCAGGCAGATTTTGACCCCTACAGACTCTTCTCAAACCCAGATGTTTCCACAGGGTTCATGAGTGGCCAGGTTGAGTTTACACACATAGCAACAAGCCATGGATATATGTCTTCTTCACATGTACCTACACCACCCCAACACACACACAGACACACAGTGTCAGAAGTCAGGAGGTGCTGAGTAACTTGGGCGTGTGTGAAGACAGCTAAACATAAGTCCAGTAATCCGGTTTTTTTGAAACTCTGGAGCAGTCTCAGGCTGCAGATTCAGCCTCCTCCACACAGCCAGTGAGGGGGTGACCAGCATTTCACAAACCATGTGATCTCAGACGGTTGCACCTGATGACTCACCTTTTCTGGACAATCAGTGTCTGTGTTCTCATGTTGCTCTGCTGCTGAAATCTGACAGATGGATTTATTACTCAATTTGAAAATCTGTGTGAAAGACTGTGTAGTTGTTGCTCAGTGGGAAATTGCTCATAGTATATGCAGCTAAAAATAATGATTTCTCAGACGTTAGTGGAAAATTGCTGTATGTTACAGAAAGCCAAGGTTAAAATTAATTTTACTGTTGGATTGTTTAAATAACATGGAGTTGTTTTGGATTCCAATTGTTTTTTAAATCAATTTTTAACTAGAGTTGATTTTTCAAAGTGAGTGTAGGACTGTCTTGTCTAGAAATTAGATAATGACCTTTAAGGAACAAGCAGAACTGGTCCTGTTAAAGCTGTTGAAATCCAGGTTAACAACTCAGCCAAATTTATTACACTGTTGTTCTCTGACAGAAAAAAAAAAAGACTGGATATTTATTTAAGTTATTTGCCAAGGGAATTTAACAAATATTTTCAGTTTTCCAGGCAGGGTGCCAGTGTCGTTGGAATAAAGAGGCCATGAGGTATTTTGTTTTCCATAATAAAAGAGGCTGCCTGTATTTGGGGGTTTTGTGGGAAATGTCTATAATCTGGGTAAGAAAATGCTGGGATCTGTTTATAATACCAGGAAGACCAGTGAAATATTTTGGTTGCTTCTTTTTTAACATCATAACATCTAATGTCTTACAGTTCCACTTTAGCTGCAACCATTTGAAACCAAGTTTATTTGGCTTCCATACTCTAGAAAGCTTTACATTTGAAGTTTAGCATGTTTCTATTTTAGCTTTCAGTAAGTAAGGGTCACCTAAGGCACTGTCTCTTGGATAAATGGCATGAATGAAAGTCCAGTGATCCAGTGAATGTGTAATCAGAGTAAAAACAATAATTTCATCATTTTAACAGGCCATTCTCACTGATGATCTTTTGACACGTATCAGCAGGTGAAGAAGTACAATGAGACATGTTTTGAAAAAATGATGCTTATATATAGTTAGAACATATTTCACCAGCTTGCAGTTTATTGGTAAAAATAATATAGCCCTTAGACTTGAGTTATTTTATCTTTCTGTTTCTAAAATGACAACTGTAATGACTAATACATGTTGAGTTAAAGTTCATCTTGTGGATTGGAGCACAGACTTGTTGGGGAGCGTCTGCAGAGCTGCAGTGATTGTTGTGGCCTCTCCTCAGTCGTTGCAGCCTGAGATGAGTCTGTGTTCACTGCCAGGGGCTTTTCTGGCATGTTGTGAATGTGGAGCCAAAGGCAGTCTGGGGTTTAGAAGGTTAACCATCTGGAATGATGCATTATTTAATGTTGCATATGCCAAGACAAGCTGGTTCTAAACTTCATAATAATTCCCACCACCAAGGTGCTCCCATTTTCTCACTCATGCCGGTCTGTTTTGGTGTATGACAGGACTGTCATATCTGTCACAAACCTCTGTTAGGGAGGAGAATTTTAACTCAGGCACTTGTGGCTTTAAAACTTTGCCCAGTTTTAAGATGAAACTTGCACAGGCGATTCAGAGGAACTTTCTGATTTTGTAGCACTAGAAATGTAACATGAACAACCTAAAGAGTCTAGATGATGTCCAAGATTTTTGCATAGTAGGTATCTGTGTCCCTCTGACCCAACAGCTCACTCCCATCTGTTTTTGGTATCCCTTCACTGATAACTGTGACCAAACAACAGTGGACTGCCTGAAGGAAACAGACAAAATCAGTATTTTTGGTAACTTCAATACACAGTAGTCCTGTTTCTGCAGTGGAATCTGTTGGAAGCAAAGCATTTTAGTCACTCAGGTATTCACTCTAGGTGATTGTAATAGAAAACAGGGTGGGCCAGTTTTTGTAGTGTTTTTAATTGTATATATTTAATAAAGTACCAATAATTGAACTTTAAAGAGACCATCTTTACATTGTATATACTGAGCTAGGCTAATCATATTCTGGCACAGAACTGTACAGCAGACATTATATTTGTATTGTATCAATCTTCCATTCTCACTTTCTGCAAGGAAGCATGCCAGTGTATAACCAACAATGACGAACAGTAGTCGCATTTATGGTATCAGCCACAACATTAATAACAGTGGCTGAATGGCAGTGACTGTCTCGTTACCATGGCACCTGTCAAGCAGCAAGTGAACACAGGGCAGTTCTTGAAGTTGATGTGTTGGAAGCAGGAAAAAACAACAAGCATAAGGATCTGAGTGTCTCTGACAAGGAGCAATCTGTAATAGCAGATGAATGGAGCAGACCATGTCCAAATTGGCAGGGCTTTTCATCTGTTCCCACTATGCAGTATCCACCAAAAGCAGTCCAAGGAAAGACAACCGAGGAACCAAGCTGCAGGGTCATGGGTGGCCAAGACTTGGACATCAAGTATTGGGAGTAGGTGGCGTAGTCTGATGAGTCATTTTGTTTTACATCATGGGGACAGTTGGCTGCATTTGCATAGTTTCCCTGGGGAAGAGATGGCACCAGGATGCATAATGGGAAGAAGGCAAGGATCTGCTTCTAGCAACCTTGTAAAGTCCATACCTCAATATGTCTGAGCTTTTCTGGCTGCACAATGGGGATCTTAATATAAGGCAGGGAGTTTTAATGGTGTATGAATGAAAACAACACTCTAGTTATTCTCCTTTGACTTAAATGTAGGTTGATTTGTAATTTTTTTTCTGAGCCTTGGAAGCAGACTGCATACATGAGGAATATCACAGAATCTGCTTGACTCTTCCTTACTCTAGCAGTCTCTTATATCAAACTGTAATAAGTCAGTTATCTCTTCTCTAAATAATCAATTCATCTAATCAAAGTTTACCATAAGCGTATCTTCAGACACTGACACGCTACAGTCTCTATGACTGGTGAGTTTGGCATCAAAGGTTACAGTGACCCTTATGAATTATTACTAAAGACAGCTTAACAGTGAAAATTCATATACATCGCAGTAAATTCTACAGCAGTCCTTCCTTTTGACCATGAAATTAACATCAAACACAACTATCTATCCCACAGATGTCAGAGTTACATCTTGCATAGATTAACAGTGGCCATGTTCAGAGGGCCAAATAGTAAAGATTAGAAGTCCCGGGTAGTATAGAAAGTGCACATAAGGCTAACTGTCCCATTGTGTAGAATGGGTAAAAGACCTATTGTGAGTAGGCATTCTGTTTCTAGTGCAAAGGGAAACATATCAGGAGATCAGAGTGAGGAAAACACAAAATACACACAATGTCTAAGTAATATAAACTTACATCAGTTCATTTGAAAAAGATAAGGCATACTTACAACAGCCTTCGAGCACCAACCCCAGGCCTGGCTCCAGGGTGGGGTTGGTGCTTTGCGGACGTCACAGTCCTTGTTGTCCTCTTCATAAGGGAGTATTGAACCGCTCTTGGTCTGGTCCGTCACCTAAGACCTGTTTGCCTTGGTAGATCCTACTAGGGGCATATAGCCCCCGACAACATAGCTCCTAAGATCATTTGACCACTCAAACCCCTCCACCGCCATAAGGTGGCGGTTCATGGTCATGAGCTTTGGGTCATGACCAAAAGGACAAGATCTCAGATACAAGCAGGTGAAATTAGCTTCATTTGCAGCTTCCTCCCAGCTGAGGTGGCTCAGGCATCTGTTCCAGATGCCTCCTGGGCGCCTCCCAGAGGTGTTCAGGGCGTGTCCCAGTGGGAGGAGACCCCAGGGAAGACTCAGGACACGCTGCAGGGAATATGTCACTCAACTGGCCTGGGTACGCCTCAGTGTCCCCCTGGAAGAGCTGGAGGAAGTGTGCAGGGCAAAGGAAGTCTGTGAATCCCTGCTTAGGCTACTGCCCCCACTACCTGGCCCTGGATAAGCGGAAGAAGATGGATAGATGGATGGATCCATTAAACATTAAATGTCTATGCCTTACAATATTTGTAGCAGAATAACCTTTACAATCTCCAGCATCACATTTGACTGGGATTATTTCATTATTTCCTAACAGTCTTTTGCCCTTTATATATATCACCCATGTGGAGCCAATACATCAAATCTTGCAGCTGACTACATATAGATGGATGAAGATTTAAAAGCAAAACCAACATGAGGGGGCTGTGGAGAAGGGGTGGACACGGCAGTGGCCTGAGGGGAGAAAAAAATAGATTATTGGCCACTCTGTTAGTTGGTATCATCCATTCCCTTGTTTCGTTTGAATAGATCTTCTTAGCCTCATGTGGTAATGAATGATGTTGCATTCATGGTAATATTGCATTTGGTTTTAAAATCATTGTAGAGTACCTGAAGGAACATGAACAGGTCAACATGATTTCTTTCTTTCTTTTATAATAACCACATTAACACTGGGAAGTCCTAATAATTAATATACTTTAAAAAATGTTTCCTTTGTTAGGCTGATGATTTAGATGTATAATTTTAATTTTATATCACAGAGTTGGTACCGTTTTCCTATTCAGTTGAATTGTGGTCGTATGGCCCTCTAGTATCGAATGTATTTTTTCAGTTCATAGCATGATGGTTAATGTTATTAAATCATTATGTGTGAAAGCAAACAGACATATTTCGCATTACGCGTAAGTAGTAATCAAGTAGTACTGATGGATTTTTAAATCCAAGTGGGTCCATAGAAAACACAAATAGAATGGGACATATGAGGTGGTTCAAGAGGGACCATTTTTGCCTCCCCAGCAGGTCAGTGGGCACTTCTTCCATCCATCATCTGCTCTGTCCTGTTTTCACTTGATTTACACTAAAACAGTAAAAACAAATGTATGGTATAGCAGCTCTTAGTGTATGACCTTGTATGTGTGGAGCAACTGTGAAGCACCTCAGTAAACATTCATATAGCTTGGCATTTAGCCCTACAGTAACCGAACATGTGGTTTGTCAGTGGTATTATTTGTTTCCCCTTCCATTTCTTTTTCAGTACATAAACACGTGATTCTGTGTCACTGACACAATTGGAAATAGCTCAGATTTTCTTTCATGCCTTCTTGTTTATCCATTGTTATATCCATCACCACTTTTCATTGCTGTAGAAAATTACTAGACTATTTCAGCAAATCTTCTTTTCAACGGCACACGAAGGACAAATACGACACTGACCACCAAGACCATCAAAGAGAAAACATCACAGTAATGCTGTTGGAGACTGTGTAATTATATGCAAGTAAGTCACCCTGGGTTGACATTGATTCATACTCTCCCAGTCCTGTGGCACCAGAGAGGTCTGGATTTCTTCTCATAGCTTCTTTCAGGGAACCATTGGCATTTAATGGATTCATTCTCTGTGGTGATGCAGCTTTTTATCTTCAGGGACAGTTTGTGCCTAAATCAATATTTAATACTGCTTGATTATTTGTAAAAATGGCTAAGATAAATACCCAGTGTTTGTTTAGAGCTAATATTCTCTGCCCTCTGCCTGGTGTGTGGCATTGTCTAAGGATAATGAATAGCATTCCTGTTTCCCCACACCCACCTGACTCTCCCCAATTGTTGCCCAAGACTTTTGACACGTGGAATAAGAGAAATCAGGGCTGTCTGTTTCACTGATTACTGGTTTCCTCATTCCCCACCTGTTAGCATTCTCTTCCATGCACATGGACATTAGAAATGTGAAATATGTTGCTCTGGGTTAAACTTTTACCTGACACTGATATGCATCACCAGTCAACCATTTTAAGCTCTGTCTCTTGTTACTAGTGATGTGCAGTTTATGCTGATAATGTGGCAGATTAGTTTTTTGAGACAGAGGTAGGTAGGCATCTCATTTCTACACTGAGAATATAGATTTTGTCTTCTGAAATGATTTCTCCTGGCAGATCTTTAGCAGCTACAGTATCTAGCCAGTTTAAGCAACACTGCCTTATTAGCAACTTACTGAGTAAATTGGCTGAAAAGACTGATATGTGTCATAATAAGAATGTTGGCTGCATATGTTATATCATGTTTACAGACTGAGGCCACAGTTCAGAAGCAAAAAGTTGGCATCATAATTAGGATTCAACCAAAAAGAGACCTTCAGCTGTTTGAAGGAAGTTGTTTTTCTTGTTTAATATAAAAGTTAAAATAGCAATAAACAATAAATAGCATCTATTATTAACGTGCAGATTTTGTTAAAAGTTGTTAGTATGGCTGCTGAGTTAAATAAGAAAAGGTTCATATATATATATATTGGTATTTTTGCGTTTTTTTTTCAAGAGAAAAGGTTTTCAGTCAGGACCAACTCATACGTTTAGCCGACACTATCAGGATGAACACGTTTTGCTGTGATTATTGAAGTGTAAATACCTAAAAATACCTATGTTTCTTGCTACAAACAGGCCTTCCATCCCTGGTTATAGCTATGAAGCTGTGACTGGACAGTTGCTATTCACAGACTGGGTTTACCGAATGGTCAGATATGTCTGTTAGTGCTCTAATGCATCCTCCTTCTCCTGCTGTATTCTGTTGCCTTTATGTCTAGTCTGCAGAGACCAGCTCAAGTTTCCCAGCAGTTACTAACATACGTGTTTCAGTGACAAGCCATGAACTCCTTTAACCAAACTGTAGCTGATATATAATTTCATCTGGCTCTCCCAAGTCTCCAAACAGCATCGGTGTTACAATAGTCTTGCCCTGTTGTTTTCCTGCTAATCAGTAGCAGATGTGTGCAGTTTGCCTACATGATCTCCTGTGTTCTTCACTGCTGTATGTTGTGTGCACATACGCTGGCTCTGGAGCTCTGGGTCTCTGTCCAACTACAGAGTTGTGCCAGTTTGTTGTTCTTGCGACGCTGTGCTCTGATGTCATTGGTTGCTGGTTGTGAAATACTTTAGGAAATGAGAACCTCATTGAACCAGAGCTGAGTGCTGCACATTTTTACTGACTCTCACACGTAGCCTCTTATCAGTAGTTTAGTTTTGTCTTTATATCTCCAGCAATTATGTTCAGTTTTGACAGCTCCTTGAAAACTAAATCTTTGTCTTGGACCTAACATGGTGCCTAACTTTATTTCCAGCATGCTGATGAGCCCTGCCGTGATTAGTGACTCATATTAATGATGTTTTTCCATTTTGACAGAGGACAGCTTCTCTGAGTCAGCTTCCTATGGAGGACCTGAGAGATCCCCTACCTCCTCATTGGAGATGCTATATGTCTCCACAAGGGCGGCGATACTATGTCAACACTATAAACAACGGTAAGAGTCCAGGAAACATTCTGCTCTTAATATCGATACACATTTATATAACTGCTATTGACTTCAGTTCCCATGCCTGAGCTACTGGAAGCTAGTGGAGCAAGTTAGACATGACAAAGTTTCAAATGTACTTGACAAGAACTTTAAGATCTGTGGCTCCCTATCAGATAAAATCACATCAAATAATGGAGCAAATTCAGATTATGCCAATCAAGTAGGTCAGAATATTCTTCAGTGCATATCCACTTTTTTATTTAGACCATTATACAGGCCATTTGTTCACATACACCAAGTAGCCTTTGATAACCACAGGGCATTTTTAAATATTGCTAGATTCAAATCGCATGCTATAATTGCTTTTTTATTAAACAGCCTTGAAAACCCAGTAGTAAAAGAATAAAAGTAAAAATGTATTATCATCTGGATGATGAATTGTCACATTTACATTTTTTTTCTCCTATGTTACATGCATAATATATTTTTTTCCAGTCTTAATTTGTCACTACACTCCAGTACTACATGTAAAATTGAAAATGAAGGTAAGTTGAAAATGATACCCGAGCAATCTCACCTGTCTGTAATGGAACTAAATGTACACTGTACAGCAGCGACGGTACCAGAGGGAGAGATACAGTGCCTAGACGAACAGATAGTGCTGATAGTGCTGTGTTTCTGTCAACACAATCACCACTCAGTGTCTTCTTGAACACACACATTGTTGCTATGTCTGCAGAACAGCCATAGCAACATAACCAGCTTTTACTATCCCTGAGTGAACTCACTGTAAAACCTGACTGATGATACTAATATCTTGTTTTGGCACAGCAGTGACTCTTATGTGTGTCTGACTTGAGGATGTAATAAAGGTTGGCAAATGCAGGATTCTCAGACATAGGGCTCACTAGTCACACAGAGGGTAACGATGGATCTCATGCAAGTTGGTAGTTTTAAGGCCTGCTCGCACCAGAAAGTAGCACATTGAAATTCATTTTTGTATTTTTGCGGACTATTTGCTTCTAGACAGTAACTACTTGGATGCGTAGCTGATGAATGGCTGGGCCAAGCTAATGACCAACATGCAGGCACGCACTGGTGTCTCACACTGAACCCCAGAGCTTTTTTCTCCCTTCTCTGCATTGTGATGTTTACATCCTTCATTATTTTGTTCTCTGGTTTTTACATCAGTTTATTCAGTAAAAGCTTTATTGAAGAGCGGGGAAAGCTTTTTGAGCTAATGAGTTTGAGCAGGTAGCAAGCTCATTAGTTCTGTTGCTAACGAGATAATAAAGTCACACATTCAGAAGATGTACATGTATCTGCACTATCAACTCTTGTCTCATAACTGTCTGCAAGCCAGTTTATATGCCAACAGAGCAGGTTATATAACAGTGGATGGTGCTACACAGTCAATAAGATATACAATACAGCAGCTTTCTCTACTTTGGATTTTGCATTCTTGCATGCTTTTTATTAGTGAAAATGACCAGGTGAACTCTGTGCAAACGTTTGTTGAGGATTTACTTTTATGGCAGTTCTACTGAAGTAATTGATTTAGTTTTTAGTGGCTGGATTTGTCATTGCTCACAGTTGTTACAAGTTGGATTTATCAAACTAAAGTGCATTAAAACTATCAGTTGTCTTATTAACAAACCCAAAAAGCTGTCAGCACTATAAATTCACAGTAAAGGAAATGGTTTGACACTGTCATGGTTCCCTTTTGGACTTCCTGCTGAGGACTCTTATTTTGTTTTCAGTTCCTGTTTTCCCCCTCTTGTGTTCCTCAGCAGATTTACGTTAATTTACCTTAATTATTTTCACCTGTTCTTACTTTGCCTTTTGTTTGCTCCCTATATAGACTCCCCTCTTTCTTTTGTGTTTGCGGGAGCGTTGAGACTAGTAATGGATGACACTGTTACTAATTGCTAGTGGATGCTAGAGTTTTTTATTTGTATTTTTGGGTCCTACGCCTCTCCTTCTCCACCACACCACCACATCTTAACAGACACATTAGCTGTGTCTAAAATTACAGAACGACATCTCTAAAGCTGTCAAATGAATGAGTTACTGTACCTGTCAGTCTGTGTGACTTCTGGCCCACAGCTCTTGGTTTGATTGTGGTGTTAAACGTGACATTAAATGGCAAACCTGTTTATACCAATGGTTCTTTCATGAGGCCCAGTGAATCTGTGCACCTGTATCTTTCATGGATCTGGGATTGTGGTTTAATAGTCTCAAGAGTAGCTAGCTTCACATCAGAGCTGTTCACATTAGGTTTCTCTCTGATCATGGTTGCAGTGGTCGAGTTGTGGCCATGATGGGGATCTAAAATTATCCAGTGGCTCCACCCAGGCACGAGACCCAGGGAGTCGTTCCTTCTTTTCTCCTTTTCCTCCTCTTTCTCTCTATTCAGGCTAAATAAGTTGCTAAAAGTGGTAATGCTAAGACGTTGGAATCAAACCACACTCCCACTGTCTTAAATATCTCATTATGATATCCTATAGGGTTAAGGTAACCTTAAAAACCTTCCATGCTCCCATCTTAGTTTATGGTGTGCATTTGATTCCTTCGGGAATTTGGCAGATCTGTTTTGTCTCTCTCTTACTGTGTTTGAAGGTTTTTCTTTAATAGTAAAACTAATCACATTCCAGAGAGACAGTGTCAGAGATGATAACAGTGGCATGCTGGGACATGAGATCCTCAGTATTTCTTAAAAAATAAAAAAAAGATTTTTTTTTTCCCCCTAACTGTATGCATGTTATAAAATACATAAGCAGCATCTGCATCCAGGCTTATAAAGAAGCAACCTCGAGGACTTATATTTGTCTCGTAACTGTACATGCATGTCTTTGATGCATGATGAAATGAAAACCTAGATCAGGGGTGTCCAATCCTGGTCCTTGAAGGCCACTGTCCTGCTTGTTTTTGAACTATCCCTGCTCTACACAGCCTATTACCTGGATCAGGTAATAGGCAAATTCACCATTACAGTAACTGTTTCCAAACAAAGCCATCTGATAAAATTTTTCCTGAAACAATTAGTATTTATAGCATCTCTGCTATTTTTGCTGCACCTCCCTTTTGTTACGCTAAAGTTCAGCTAGATTAGATTAGTTATTGTGTGTGCCTGTGTGTGCGTTCATGTTTCTGTGTCGTCATAGTAACATAGCTGTGTGCGTGGGTGCGGGCTGCATGTCCTTGTGTCAGGGTTTGTTTTTTTTTTCGAGGTTTTCCTTCCTGTGTTGCTGGGTGCTGCGGTTTTTACCAGCTGTCTCCTAAGACTCTCCTCTCATCCCAGCCTGACCAGTGGGCTGCTTTATAAAAACACACCAATCCAAATGCTCATACTGTAGCACACATACTGTAGATTTATTGCAGACGGTCCCAATGCCAGTTTCCAGGTGCTTTTGAAGAAGTCTGATTCATACTAAACTATAAAAAAACTTCCCATTTGGCTTTTGAATGAAATAGACTCGATCTAAAATTAAACTACATGTTTTTTTCCGACAGTTGCATACAGATCTGCAATGTATATGTCATCCTGTTCTTTTTGAAAAAGTAGGATGTACGTCTGGATTTTTAGCACGTTACATGCAATTAGATATTTCCAAAGAGATGCAATCCTATAACATTGTGTCACAGATCTTTCCTCTTTAGAAAAACACAGCATGTGAATGGGCTGTTAATTGATAAAAAATAAGAGACAGGAGGTAGTTATACAGTAATCTAGCAGAGAGCAGCGTCATATGGTTGTGAATAAAATATAACGGTGTGAAAGCTAACTAGGCCACTTGCCCTTCCACACGTTTTGAATCAGGACTGTCTCAGATTACTCGAGGATTACAGAGAGTAAAATAATTTGTCTTGTTTTTGTTTTTAGATGTGCTGTTGACTATTTTCATTCATAAATTCACTTGTACACATCTGCTACAGTGCAAGCACTGGCTTCTTTTATCAGCCACACTCTGATAATCTGAGTAGTGATGCATACAGAATGAAAATGTGGTTATTATTCCTCTGAGGGAAACAGAAAAGCATTAATTGATGCTTTTCTGTTCCATAAAATACCCTACCCTTGTGCTGCTACACAGTATTATTGATATCATGAATTCACATCATTAAGATCCATGACAAACCTGAAAAGAACAGATGCACTATTCCCCAGATAAAGGTACTAAAAGTGGATAAACTAAGCTGACTTGGGTTTATATTCAAGACTATCACAGCAATTTAAGATGACTGACAACTTTGTAGATTTCAGCTCATCTGTGACAAGGCTGCTGATGTGAATTACTCTTGCTTCTGCTGCATATATATCGCTGTATCTGGAGGTATGACTCTTGCAGGTGCCAAGACTGATCTTTCACCTATATAAAGCCTGTTTGATGGAAATGATCAGCCATCTCAATTTAAAGAGCCATTTACCTGTTCCATATCAAACACTATAGTAATTACGTAGGATTTCACATCTCACATATACACCAACTTCTAAGAAATTTAAAAAGCAATTTTATAGACTACAAATATATTTACATACATATTACACTGATAATAACATTAATATTCTAACCTGATTTGTAATTTGAATTCAATTTCCTTGGCAAACAGAGCATCAACATATTAGATGTAATTTAGATGTTCTAACTGCTATAGGTTTGCCAAGGAATAACTCACAATGAAAAACAATTTCCCTGAGTTAAGTAGATTAGCTGTATCTTTCTGCAGTAATATCCTTTATTTCTCATAGTATCGATTTGTTTCTGACAAGCTAACAGAGAGACACTGAGGCATTTAGGGCCAGTGAGCAAAGGCTGTGTGCTGGTGTTGTACATCCAACGTGAAGGCACATCTTCCCTCCATATGCCTACTGCCAGTTATCCTCTCCATGCGTGTCATTTGAGCTGATGGGCTTGGCTCAGTTGCCTCCTCTGCTAAACAGCTCCAAATAGAGCAGAGCCAGCCAAAAAGACCCAAATGAAATAAGAGCTCTTTACATCTGTCTGTTCCTCTTCTTTCTACGCTGACAGTAAAGGGCTAATTGAGCTCAGTGTTGTGGTGAGAATGGACATAGGGAAGTACAAATCAAAGAGAGACCCCTTCTAATATTAGGGGTTTTGTCAGTCATGCTCTTTGTATCCTTCTTCTCCAGCATCTTTACTAACCAGAGCGCTCTTGACATTAGTGCCTGATAACAAGGCATATGTGCCATCACCAGGCCTGATATCTCACATTTGTTCTGTGGTCCAAATTGCTCTGGCATTGTGCTCATTGGCAGCTGCTTCCAAAGGTTAGGAAACAGTCAATCAATCAAAATTGTTTGGGCGAGATTAAGAATATGAAACCTGCTAGTTGTTTTTAACTACATGGAATAAAACAACAGAAAGAAAAAGTTGGTGAGAAGCTTGTGTGAGATTACTCATTGTTGCCAACTTACAAAATGACTAAAGTTAATTAAGCTGCTCCCACAAACTGCTACCACAGCTCCTGTGTTAAGGAAAAGTAATGTTGGACTTGTTAATAATTGGTTGGGGTATAAAAAACAAAATAGACCCTAATCCAAAAATAAATATGTCAAATGAAAAAATGCCAGTTCAGTGTAATTGTAAAAGTAGTCATTATTTAAATGTTGTAATGGCTGTTTTTTTTTTTTTTTTGTTAACTGCTGACTGTGAGAGGTTTGCATCTGTGGATAGAATCACTTCTTCTTAATGCTGCCCACACATTGTTCCATCACTGTCAACAAAACAGCAAAAAATATGACAGCTGCTCTTGCCCTCCTGATGTAACTGTTTTTTTCCTTCTGTTGAATGCTCCATCAGAAACAACATGGGAGAGACCATCCAGTGTACCTGGGACACCCAAAACCTCAATCCGCCACAAGAACTCCCTGCCTGCAGGTAGCACAGATCTCTCTAACTCCATCTGAACTCTCCATTAATAAAACTGGTGCCCTGGGGTAACAAATTCTCCTAAAATTCCATGATGGCACAAAGCATCCAGTCATGCACCGAACACATACACCCAGACACTTCCTGTGACTAATTTTATCTGTAGCCTCAACTGGAGAACTAAGGCCTTCTCTGTATTCCTTCTGGGCTTGAGCCTAAAGGAAGACAAACAGAAAGAGCCAGTAAGGTTCCTAAGAAGTAGTGAAATGCTGGGCCGGCCCTCATTCATTTGAACTATTGACTGAAACTATTTTGTTTCACCTCAAACTAAACACAATCTCTCACACAGACCTGGACATGGTGAAAAAATCGAAAAGCTTAGCTTATATTATATTATTTTAAAGCTAAGGTAGTTAATATAGAATGTCAATTTACAGCATTTAGCCTAATCTCAAACTAGTAACAACAACAATAATAATAATGATGATAATAATTATTATTATTGTTGTTGTTTAAACTGAAAAAAATATTCAATTTCACATGAGACTAGTACAATAACGTGTTCTAACCTATATAGATGTTATGTCATTTATTCATTTATATTATTTATTTAGCCAGTGTTCCAAACCAAAGCCTAAAGTGAAATATATTAGCTGTTCAGATGTAGCTCACACTTTTAATGACAAATTGAGAAAGGAAACAGAAACTCAGTGATGAATTTAGATGTGGTATAGCTGGTTCAATCCAGTCTGCTCACACCCTTACAAACTTTACAGACATTACAGATGAAGCTACAAACCCAAGGAGACAGTTCAGCACCGGCTTGGTTTGTCTCATAATGATAAATTAATTCCTCCTGGATCAGCTCAAGTTTACCTGATCCATAGATACCAGAGAACAAGCAGAACTATAAGATTTCTTTCTTTCTTTGTGTCTTTATCTCCCCTTGTCTGTCTCCTTTGTTTCTCCAGTGAATGGATTTCATTTAGGTGGTAGTCCCTTGCATCATGTGGAGCATGCACACAACAGTCTGGTGAGAAAGAGCAGTACAGAGCCACAGGTAAAGCTGTCTGACTATTGTTCTGCCCACAGTACTGCACACACCCACTGCAGTCTAAAAATTTTGTTGAGTGGGCATAAAGTTTCTGTTAAGCCATTGAGTCATTTTATATACAGTACATGGGGATTTCTGTCATTGTTATTCATGGCACTATATATTGTCTATTAGCAATGGTTTGCAGTGAGATAAATCATTAAGGTCACATTATTGGCTTCTCCCTCACCAATGGGCTTCATGACTTCACATGTCATTCTGCTAGCTTTTTCACAGAAATTGCACTTACATCAACTTCCTCTGTTTAGACTGCTCTGTGCCCTCTCTTATAAATAACTGCCTGTTTAGGTTCACCCATTCTGAGAACAGACTGAACAGCTTTTAAGACACATGTTTATCTTTAATCTGGCTACCAACTACTAAATGGGCAACTTTGTTTACTAGCTAGTTGCTGTTTTATCTAGCTGCCATTGGATTCTGTATAAATAGGAGACAATAGATTTATCAGACCCTTTTCTGTTAATAGGCTGGAAACAGAAATGTTTTCACAGGTGAAAAAAAAAAGAAAAATAATGAGATTAAAGATGATAAACCTCTCTGCAGACCTAAGGGAACTGCTTATTTGGGTTGGTAATCCTCTATTGTTTCACTATATATAGTAGTTTGATTCATTCATTCATATTCTGCCTCATGGGGCCAGCCCCAGCTGACACTGGAGTACACCCACAGATTGCCAGACTATCACAGGGCTGACACATAGAGACAGACAAACCTACACTCACATTCACACCTATAGTACAGGCAATGTAGAGTCATCAGTCAACCTAATCAGACAAGCTGCACGTCTTTGGACTGTGGGAGGAAACTGGAGTGACTGGAGAAACCTATGCGAGCACAAGGATAACATGCAAACTCCACACAGAAAGGCCACGGGTCGACTTGGGTTCTAACCCACAGCCTTTTTGCTGTGAGATGCTACTACAGTGACATTAATATAAAAATATTAATTAGTGCAGCCTTGAGGTTTCATGCAGCGCTACTATTAACCCTCAATTAATGTGGTAATTCAGCTTAAATTAATGCATAAAACTGTAGAACAATTAAACTCTTATAGCATATACAAGCCCACAAATCATAGATATTATAACAAATGATGCAGCCTTCCATACCCCCTCTTTCTCCTCTCATTATTAATGTAGAGGCTGATGGCAGTTAGAGCACAATATTCCCTCCTACAGTATCTGCTCCCTTCATCATAATTAATCAGGCAGTCAGAGCACAGTTAGATAGGATCCACCCACCACTTGTTCGCTCTGTCTCTTCATTTTGCTGCTTTCCAGGATCTTACACTCGCCCCCATATAAACTCACTTTTGCTACTGACCATTCAAGGTCTTGCTCCCATTATTTTGCAGGATTGGACATGTGGAACTGCCTGTACTTTCCTCCTGTTTTTCTTTTCTTTCTGTTCAGTTTCAATCTTTCTGGAATTTGCTTTATTTTAAGCTTAAGTATTAGAAATCATACATATACATGCATGCACACTCACACAAAGTACAAGAAAGCCAACCATGCTTTGCTTTGCAGAACTATCCTTCCCTACCCTGCACAGCAACACGCACACACACACACACACACACACACACACAAACACACACACACACAGCAGCTGCAGCAGCAGGAGCACAGGCAGCACTAGTCAGATGCTAACAGTGCTCAGCAGGAAAACAACTGTGTTTGTGGGTATGTTGAGCAGTCATGTCTGAAAAAGAGAACGGAGGTTTTGATGGAGCATTCTTTTTCTCTCCTCAGAGCCCAGGATCAACGTCGCCCACCAGGAAACAGAGCAAGGAGACCACAGTCACGGTGAGTGCGGCAACTAATGGGAACTCTTAACTATCCATGAACTCATCTCGGCTCTCTACAGTAGCCCTGAAGGACCAGATTTAGCACCAGCAGTGGGGGCTTAGCTAAATTCCCCCTCCCTAAGTTTAGAAATAATGTTATAGAAGATCCAAGTACAGAGTCTACAGACTTCCCTGGTGGGAAGGATTTTTTCAGATAAATGTGTTCTGCATCAGTTGTGGGCATAATCTACACCTGTGGGAGAATCATTAACACATATATATATTTTAAAGTGGTTTATTTTTAGGGGGATAGTGTTGACTGTATGGCAGCTAAGAATGTGTGGCTTTCTCTGTGGTTGCTGTCCTTTGTGTCTCTGTCTCTGTGAGAAGGGTTTGGTGTTTGTTTTTAGTTGCTAGTGTACAGATACACAGTGACATCATTCTATCCAACATCCAGATGATTTCTCATCTGCTGTTAGGTTGTTGCATCCTGGTTGGCCTTGTGCTGAACAGCAGAGGTGCTCCTGCTCTTATGAATTTCTGTCACACTTTCTTTTATTTTCATCTTGATTTTGTTTATTAATGTACATGTAAAACCATAAGCTTGAGATGAGTTTGAGGGGGGCGCAAGTCTCAGCTTCCATAGCAACCCGGGTGATGTAATTGATAAGCAGATGGTTATCTCAGGAAACATGAGAAAAAGAAAGGTGAGGAGAGCTACACTTGGTAGCAATATAATTGCTACTGGCACCGTACAGTATGCTAAAGGTCAGAAATTAAAGAGGCAATTTGACCTTTGACAGCCCTTTGTCATTCTAGCAGAGTGCATATGCAGTTGACAGTCATAACACAGACAGATTTACATTTGAAATTCTTTTGAAACTTTGGTTCCATGGATCCATGGCTTCAGACAGAAGTAGACGAGCAGACTCTCAATTTTAGCCAAAGACTTTAGATGCTTTTTGAAAGTACAGCTGTTTTACCAGCTTTCACTCGCTGACTTTAATTCATGCATGTCATGAATCCATGCACTTTCTGTCCCAGAGCCAGCCATCTGCAGCCACTCAAGAAACTCTGGTGTGACTTGTCTGCTTCTTAGTCCAGTTTTCAATTTTCACATTTCTATGTTCTTCTTTTGTCCTTGTGCTAATGTAACTTCATGTCAGGTAAGGACTGATTCAGGCCTCCCAAGTTTTAAATTTCCAAAGGCCTATAAAGAGCAGGACTAAGCTGCTAATATTAAGGAGCATCCACTGCCAGCTGCTGCACAGACAGTGGTTTTTCTAGTGTTACTTCACTGCACCACATAATGCCATTAGCTAATGGCATGCTAAATTTATACCTTGAAAGTAGCATTAAGCTACTGTTGTGAGTTGGAAAATGGCTACTTTAATGTGCTAATGATGTCATCATTGCTTGCAGTTGTGTTTTTTGTTATTGAAAAGTGAAAACAGCCTCCAAACTCTTTGGATACTGTATGTCTTTTATTATGAATGTAGCTTTAAAATGTAGAGAAATGAAATGGCAATACAGCCCTGCTGTACCAAGTTGCAAGTGTGAAGCTAAGACTGGGGTCTTCAGAGAAAGGGTTCATGAATGGCCAATTGCTAAGGTCACAGAAGGTCAGCAACAAAAGTGCTGCAAGCAGTGTGTGGGGATAAATGCACACAACTCAGTGCTTGATTGTGTTGGAAGTTGCTGTGCCCTCATCTTCACCAAGGGAAGCAGGGGTCAGTCTACAGCCTTGCTAGTTGTCAACCTCTCGACCTCAGCAGTGATTAAACAGGAAGCCGTTGCCTCAAACAAATTATAAGCTTCATAAGCCAAGATAACATTAAATTAGAGGCCTTTTTCTTCCTAGCATTCCAATCTGAATATTGGTTCTGAAAATGTCATCAGGGAAACAGTATTTGTCGATTTGGCTTTGGGATCAGGCAAACGGGTACTCTCTAGTGCCACCCAAGTGTTTAAAATAGTAACAGTGCATCTTCACTGCAGCCTGTTCACCTGAATGAAAGTGAGAAAAGATAAAGCTCCCTTAAAGCTGCCCTGGAGTCTTCATAAACCTTCATATGTTTGTCTCTCTTTACTGTGAAAGCTTGGCTTTTTTTTTTTTCTTTCTTTTCTTTTGAGATTTTTTTCTTTCCTCTTTTCTGTTTACATTGAATTGGCAGAAGAATCTTCTTAGCAATTTTGGAATTTTCATGAAGTTTTTGTTCTGCCCAACCTGAAAGTGATGACTTGTCATATCCTGACAAACGCAGACCCTTTTCTGACCCTGTGTTTCTCAAGAGATTAAAAGGGACTTCTTTGTTAAAGAATTGTCTCTTCCATCTCCACTACCCTGGAGGTTAAAAAAAATATATGCAGGGACACTGGAGGGTCATGCACCATGTGCAGACCCCATAGTAAAACCAGGCAGCTCACAGCAAGGAGCCCTGTGAGGCAGCAGATTCAACTTTGCTGCTGCTGGTAGAACAAGACAATTAACCCAGCCAAGATAATTAAAGACTTTGGGAATCCATTTTGCTGATCACTTTGGTCCAGAGTGGAAGTTCAGTGTGCTGTGGCAGATAGCTGAACGATGAATCCAAAAAAAGGCTGAGAACTTCAAAGGCTCTGCCCTGACAGTGCTGTCCTCAAGGATAGGTTGCACAGAGAATAGTGAACAATGCAGGACTCATTGGAAATGTCTTCTCTGCTGTTGAAATGAGTGTTGCCAAAGCAACAGACTACAGACTACCTTGAATACCACAGCAGAAGTCTTTGTGTGTGTGTGTGTGTATTTGTGTGTGTCTATAAACTCTTAACGCATGTAGCACTAATATTTCTGCTGTACAATAGTGTGACATCAAATCACAGCTGTCTGTCAAGATGCCAGTAACCTGCTCCATTAAACTGGCCTCTCTGTGGTGCTCTCTCTTGCTCTCTCACAGATTAACTGTGTGACATTCCCATTGCCTGCATTCATGCCGGAGCAGCAGCTACTGAAACCAGGCGAATGGAGCTACTGTGATTACTTCTGGGTAAGCTTACCACAACATTAAAAGGCATACATATGCTGTCCATAGTGCAGATGCCCCATAGTGTAAACAAACATCAGCTAACTGACCTCACAGTAATGTTCTCTCTGCTTTTATAGCCCAAAGTATGATGGGAACTATATTGCCCAACATCTTTTACATTCATTATATATGGTAATAAGAAAAAAAGAAACAAAAATAAAATGTCCTATTAACATCGTTCTTAGATCCTCAGTGATGCTCTGATCTCTCCATTTATGTACACTAGGGGAAACAATCTCTGGGGTTTTATGATTTAATTCTAGTTCAGATTTTTTGTCATGTTTAAATTCAGATGTATGAGATGTATGACTGTGGCTCCATTTTACTTTTCTAAGGTTTGTCTTGGTTTTCTGGCTTGTTTAGTAGAAGCTATGTTCAGTGCTTTTCTTTTTCTTACTTTTATTCTTTTGCTACTAGGCCTTTTCATCTTGCTAAGGTAGTTATTAGTTTACTAAATCCATAATGTGAATCTAAATGCTTTTCCTTTTCTCTTTCAGTACACAAGTGCTGCACTGTACCTTCACACTTCAGTTCAGCCTATGTCTGTCAACAGAACTTTATTAGCAATGTAAAAAATCTCTTCCAGTCCCCACTCCTTTCCCATACAAAATACTGAGAAGGAAAATGTTTCTATGCACAGTGAATGTGGCCTAATATTCAGATGCAAAATGACGCCATCCCTCCCAGTAAATGGCATGTCTAGGTAAGACATGTGGCAACTGTGCCAAAAGAGAGAGATTTCTGCAGTCTGTCAAAAATTCTCCATACTGAGCAAACAGTGGTGCATGGTGACTGATGATGAGAACCTCATAATTAATGTAGGAAAACCTCATAATGTAGGAGGGGAAGGTTTGCTGATTCAGGCCACAAGGGTAACTAGCAACCAAAGAAAGAAAATAAAAAGTCATTCTATGTTTGTTGACACTGCTGCTTTCCCTAGTAAATCACTAAATGAAGATCCTCGAGAGTACATGTGAACAAAAACAACACCAGGTACTTTTCATCTTCCAAAGTGACTCCACATTTATCTCATACTGACCACTCTGCCTGCTGAGAATCAGCATCAGCTTTATTAAGGTCCAACAGTCAACATGGTAGGATAACACGTTACATCTAACTGTCTGCAGCGCAGTGAGGACAGCTGGCTTCTGCTGCTCTGTTTGGACATCTTCCTCCCCTGCAGTGTAATCTCTACCAGGTGTGGGGTGGGAATCACACTGTACTCATGCACACAGAAGTGACAGAAACAGTGAAAAGAAAGAGTGTAGGAATGTTGACCAGAGTCAGAGAATCAGCAACTTTGATGAAAATAGCTGAGCTTTAATGACGCAGTTATGTCTGGAGCTGTTCCACTTTTCTAGACAGCTAGTTGCAAATTTGGCCTGTGTGCTGTTTGATGGTGGACATGTAGTATACAGTAGACTTATAGGAGCATTTTTCTTGAAAACAGCTGCCTGCTGCTGGAAATGAAGTTGATGAGAGGTGCGAGAGTGAACCAGACAATTGAAGTTGCAGGCCATAAAACCATGGCCTGAAAGAGGCTTCATAGAGCTGAAGGAAACTGTAGAGTTGGGGGAAAATTCTCTCTGGATTCATCACTTTGAGTTACCCCTTTCACGTTGCATTTAGTCATTTGATGCATGGTTGATATAAAAACGTATTAGAGCAGCTTTTAAAATGGGTTCAAGCACGGTAGGTGTCGGTTCTCTGCAGTGCGTTTAATGATATGTTCTCTGATTTTCTGCATAACTTTTTAAAAAATCTTTGCACCAATGGTTGATACAGTGCTGTGGCTCAGGTCATCCATAAACTGAAGGGTTGATGGTTTGATCACTGGCTTCTCTAGTCCACATGTCAAAGTGTGTTTGGGCAAGACACTGAACCCCAATTTGCTCCTGGTGGTGCTTCCATGTGTGTATGTGAGTGATTGTGCGTGTGAATGGATGAATGGGCGTTTGAGTGGAGAAAAGTGTTACGTAAGTATAAAACCATTCCCCTGTAATTAATTATTAGAATTGTCAATTATTAATATTACATAAACTAGTTAATTCTTTCAGCAGCACAGGCGCGCTCCATTGAACCCATATCGATCATATCAAAGGTGGACTCATCTGCTAATGCTCCATTAAATGCAAATTTTGTCATTAGCTGTCTCTGTATTTGAGAGAGCATGCAGCAGGCCGTTTATTTTATCAAGCTACTTTGCCAAGGTGTGATGTTCCTTTGTTTGTTGCTAAGTATTTGTTTGTTCAGTGCCTTTTTCGTGTGCTTGCTGTGTTTATCTCATAGACTGATAAGAAGGATTCCCAAGGCAATGGCTGCATCACAGGATTTGAGGTTTTGTTGCAGAAACAGCTGAGGGGGAAACAGATGCAGAAAGAGATGGCCGAGTTCATACGAGAAAGGTATCTGCTTTTTAGTCAGCCATCTCCCCTCTTTTTTATGCATACTTTGTCCTCAGGTTACCATGAAAACTATACTGTTATTAAAACAAACAACTTCCCCTTTTTTTGTGCTCATTCATGTACATCTCTGTGTTGAGCAACACAGGAAAAACTCATGGAAATGGTCTGAATTGCATAAGGGCCGTGTGGTAATGAAACTCTCTACTTCCTTTTCAGAATAAAGATAGAAGAAGAGTATGCCAAGAATCTCTCCAAGCTCTCCCAGATCCCTCTTGCAGGCCAAGAAGAGGGGTGAGTGGCCTTCTTCTGTGAAGGATTTTAGGAGAAAGACAAACCTCTCACGACTGAGGATCTTCTCACACACATGGCCACAGGAAATGACTATTTAAAAATATTAATAAATACTTTTTTACAAAGTACACGTCAACACTTAAAATGCAGTCTGCCAGACTTTCCACTATGGAGCTGAGGATGTTGTAAATTATGTGTCTTTGGGCTCTTTCCTTCATAGTATATTTTATAGTAGTAATAATAATGTGATACTTTATTGCATCATAGTGGGCATATTTCCAAAGGTCAGGGTCACTGACTGAAGAAAAGCCATGGAACTGGTAGAGATCCAGTGTCAAATGACTGACAGTATGAGAAAAACATCTAAATGACTAAAGAGAAACAGTGTGCATAGAGTACAAATTAGCCCTGAAAACACTTGAGTGAACAGTTCTCATTTACATATAATTTATCATTTGATATCACATGCATCTTCCCAGTATCTAGACATTTAGTTGACTTAACAAGTCGCAGCAAGTTTCAGCAGCTGCTTCTTTTGTTTTGAAGTGAGCCTATTTAACTATAGAACAGTGGGAACTGAGTAAATGACAGTTACAGGTTAATGATAAATCCTAAAACTAGTTAGAACTATAGTAGAACAAAAAAACTGCAGCAAACTTCATAATGAATCCACAGTTTCATCTGTAAAACGAACAGTGTGTCATTTTGTCTATCAGATGTTAAAGATAAATAGATCTGTTTTGGCTTTGACTTAAATAAAGGCTACCCTCAAATTAGCCATCCAATTAACCAATCAGGCAGACAGCCACTCAGTTAGCTAGTCAAGTAAAATAGCCAACCAGGCGAGACGTGAGTCCAGGCCTGGAGGCCCTGTCAGTGACGTTGTGAAACACTATGGCCTTCCCGTAAATCACTGGATGCTTTGATCTCTGTCCTGCAGCATATTTCAGCTTTTAAAAGAGAGCGGATGAGAGGAGGGAGGGTAGAGAGAAAATATAACAGTGAAGGACAATGAGATTTGAGGAGGCACACATTTAGTTGTGTGTATTGGGGGCTGGGGGGATCCAGGGAAGCCCTGTAGGGAGAATGAGTTTACAGCCAGTCTTGTTTTCTCCAGTCTGTCAGCAGAGGAGATACCATGCTGAGGGCAGCTCTTTGTCTGATTCACCAAGGGGACACAGGAACATGGAAAATAAAGTAAGAGGAAGCAAAGAGGGGCACGGCCAACTAAAAGCACCCACACAGGGAAGAAGCTGTGATTTGTATGGATGGCATCGTTATTAAACTCATCTTTATGAATAGATTCCTCAAGGACACAGTCAGAGCGTGTAGCAACACAACAGTATGTGTAAAAATCAGTACTCTGAAAAACATGGTAAAAAACATAATGTGAGTATTTTTAATATCCCATTGGTACTTTCATTCTGCTGTTAGAGTAAGAATGAAGTTTATATATTTTAATAACCACAAACTAGTTTCAAACTACTTATTGTTCCATTCCAGTTCAATGTCTTAATAATGCACTGTTTCGCCTACATTTCTGACCTGAGCTAATTATGTCCGTCGCTGCAGCCAGGTGCACAACAGGTACACCTGGCACAGTAGGAATATTTGGTATCGCCCTCACTCTGCATAAGATCTGGCTAAATTTGTAATAGTAGCTGAAGTATAACTACAACTTTCAAAATAAAAGGCTACAGGGGAACTTTTCTAAGATGACATAAAGCTGTGAAACTTACATGCACGTCGTTTCTTTTACAGGGTTCATAATTCATAATATACAAACTACCCTCTTGTTCAAATCAACACTGCTCAGGTTTTGCTGCTCTCTCTACTTGTGCTACTGCTACACTTTGTTTTTAGCATTTACAGTTATCCCATAAAAGCTATGGTGGCTGCTGTTCAGCAAAAAGTTGTCTGGTTAACTAAATCTTTGTGGAAAGAGACTGTATACTTAAACACATTAAATATGATGTCACAACAGAAAGTGGGGAAAATACTGTGCAAATAAGAGAGCATGCAAGGAAGGTTTAGCTAGGCTTAGCCTCCCCTGCATATAAGATGTCCCCGCCTCATACTAGCATGGTTATGGAGGGCTAGAGTGGGAAGAGACTGTCCCATATAGAATCCAGGTTATGCCAGCCGGCTCAGTCTGCCCACACCCAGAAAAGTGCAGCACAATACTTTCATTGTGCTTTCTGTCAGGCCGGCTCTGTTGTCAGACAGGACAATCACTGCTTTGTTGGTCAGTTCCTACCAGTCAATTGGCCACAACCCTGAACCAGCCATCTATTTATTCCAGAATTTACCATTTGTTTGGTAGAGATGTGGCCATAAGCCATGTGACTGCTTTTTACAGCCACCAATCATGCACTGTCAGTTCTGTTAAACAGAGGGAGTACATGGCAGTAGATTAATTTTCCTTAAGATCACAGTATATTATTGGGGTGTGATTGTTGCTGGGGACTGTAAGGAGACATGACAGATTTAATTTATTAAATGAAACAGGCTTGAAATTCTACCCTAATCACTTTTTCTGTTCTCACCTATTAAATCAGGTTAAAATTGTAGAGTTTTCCAGGGAATTATAACTTACTGTGAATGTTCCATGGTGTTGTAAAGTACAAATTTCAAAGCTTGTGCTCCCACTGATAGGAACAAAATATTCCATCAAATAAACAAGAACAATAATGATACTGATGCAGGAACAATTTGAAAGATTATTACAATAATTACATAAATATTGAAGAAATAGATAGTAGATGTTTTAACTAAAGGTTACCCAAGCTCCAGGATATGAGTTTTTAAATCTTTTCGGTCAAATTCAGCTTCATTGTAATATCCAAACAATATGCATGCATGTTGTTCTTCATAGACCCAAGTGCAACGCAGACACTAAGGGCAAGTGCAACGAACTATAAATAGGTGCAACAAACAAAAACTAAAAATGAACATGTGCAATCACCACATTGTCTTAAGTATAAGCGTAAGCACAGCTACAGTAGCAAGGCGCCATGAATTATCTCGCCTTGTAGTGTAACGTCTTTAACTTTGCATGACCAGAGTCATGGGTCATGATGGAAAATTCACTGATCAGTGATGCTGCAGTGCAGCTTTCACAGTGCCTGTGCCTTCTTAGCTCTCAAGGGCAAAGTAAACTGCTAGAACAACACTAGCACTGAATTTACTCTGTGAAAAAAATGTGACCTGCACTTCACACTGGTAAACTCCACCAGTGGAGACAGCAGCATTTGAGTACCACTCTTTATTAGAATAAACACCCATCACTGTCACAGGGCTCAGTGGACAGCTTGTCCAGGACAATGGCCTTGTGACAGTCAGTTGAGTTTCTGGAGGTGGTGCTTTTTTCGTTGTCCAGCCATGGCGGCTGTTTCTACTAACAGCCTTCTTAATTCAAAACAAACCACTGGTGCTCTTGCCTAAGATAGAGAAGAAGTCACATCAAACCGCATCAGCTTTCTTTCTAGCAGACTCATTCTATTTTCCGTCAGTCACTTTCTATAAACCAAAACAAATGTCTGGTGTTTTATTATCACATAATGTGCATTTGCTAACTTAATTAGGAAATACAAATCTTAACTTAACACTTTATCGTCACAACAATGTGGCCTGTCACTGTTATTGCCCTCCAGCTGTGTTGAAAAGCTGAGCTCATAGCGAGAGGATAAGCAGAGCCATATCTCATCCTCCATACATCCTAACCGTCTGCTGAACTGGCTGTGGACCTCAACTCAGCTCTGTAGATTTACTAGTTACTTGTGTATCTGTGAACTTTTGCACTGACTTTGCTGCTGAACACCATCTGTGTGTGGATAAGTGAGTTTGTGTGATAGGATTCACCCTGCCCCCTCTCCAGGGCTGTGTTACTCCCACTTTTTCCCAACGCTTTCTGCCCTTCATACACATCCCTATTTAAAAATGTGTGTGGTCCTTTTTTGGTGAAGATATTAAACACACACACTCTCCCTCCAACTTATCGGTTCTCAGGACTCTGGGGGAGGCTTGGGCCCAGCTGAAAAAGAGCCTGGCAGATGAAGCTGAAGTTCACCTAAAGTTCTCCTCAAAGGTAACTCATCACACTTTGTTTCATTCATATCTGCAGTAATTAGCTGCAGTCTGCTTGAAGCTAATACCTAAAGTAATAGTTGTGTGCCTGTAATGAATAAATGTAAGAGAATTTCCTATTTTTCTTTTTTTAGCCACTAGACTTTGACTGTTGGATTGTTTTTGCAGTCCATGTGTACTCATGGTAAACCGCCAGTGTACTGACAGATGTGGGAGCTAGTTAGAGATGTCTATACCCAACTGCCTCCTGTCATGCAGCTATCCATTTTAAATGAGAACAGTATGTTTACACTATAAACAAGCTGCTGTTCTGTCTTTTAAATCAAATTGAACTACATTTGTAGCTCTCTTAATGACAGAAAGGAAGATGCCTAGTTTTATAATTCTTAACATACTTGTAATTTTGCTATTAGTTACATTGAGTTGTGCTCACCAAATTGTACACAAAATATGTAACATCTTAATTATGCATGAATACCCCGAATGAGATCACTTATAAAGTTTTGAATTGGAGTACAACAATTGCAAGTATTACATGGCATAAGGATCTTCATTTTGAACAGTACATGAGTCCATGTTGACAGTGGGCTCTGCAGGCCTACATCAGGCCTTCTGATTGCGCTGTGGACCAAAACACATACAGTACATATAACACAAAGGCTTTGATTCAGCATTTGTCAGTTGTGACTTCCTATTGAAGGGAAAAGCTATATATTTGTGTTTTTAGCTTCTTCGTGAGTGGGACTTGGTCAGTCTCAGAAATCCACTACAATACCTACAAAAATACTGGGTTTCAGATATGTTGGTTGCCTTAATGTCTAGAGAAGTCTTAAGTTGCCTTACCTCCATCACTGGTTGCCAAGGAGAACATTGCTATTCATTTTAAGGCCGTGAAGTGCACACATTCAATGAGTTTGTCTTGGGAGTTAAGCAAGGGAAGCCAGCAGACAGAGGCCAGGATTACAGCTGGGCTGATGGAGGAAATGGAGTTGGTGATGTTATCCTCCAAAGATGCGCAGATGTGCGGCACTGTTCCAGCCTCTTGGAGGAGAAGGAAGGATTTAAGTGGAAATGAACTTTGAATGATAGTTTCCAATGAAGGGAGGAGGGAGCTGTAGACCTAAGTCATCGCCACTGGGTGGGAAACACCACCACATTGCTTATTATGCTCATATAGCCAGTGATAGGCTTACTCCCTTTAAAAATAATATTATCTTGTCACATTCTGTGCTTCATAGTTTAGACCATTTTTACTTTCAGCATCAATCTAAAAAGGAAAATATGCAGTGTTGATATCTAATGTTGTGGTTGTTGTTTGGCTCAATTTCTCATCTAAATTAGCAGAGTGTGGGAGGATGATGACATAATGTAGAAAGCGACTATTGGATAATTAAATCAGATATAGAGGGGATGTTAAACTGAACTGATTTCCCTTTTGATTCATGACTTTATTATTGTTGAAGAAATACTGAAGTGTAATTCTTTTTATGACTTGCTGCTGGGCAAACAGTAACACTTAATATGCATTAAGATTTACTGTATCTGCGCCCAGATTTATACTCTCATTCAATACTTAAAGCTGCCTGACAGACTTACCCTTTTGTTGTTAGGAATCTCAAAGGAATCAAATGTAGTGCATGCTTTTGGGCTGTGTACACATGCGTGATAAGGATCCCTGTGTGACACCAAATAATAAAATTCAGCTTCACACTGAATCCTATTTTTTTTCCTAACACCGTGATGCTGTGGAAATACAATAGAATTTAGTTAAAATCACTTTTTTCTGTGTCCGCCCTGTTGATGTACTGAGTCTTGATGACCTCACATCTTGTTTATTTGTGTCAGCCTTTCAGAGGAACAGTTTCTTACTGACAGTGTTTCTGCTTCACAATGCAAAGCTTTGGTCAACATTTACCAAGATGGTCCAACTCTAGACTTTAATCATAGGAGCATAATACCTGTCATTCAATGGGAAGAGTGTAGGGCCTCCAGGTGTGAGGCATGGATGTATAAAACTAACTCAGAAATGTGTTCCAAAACGCTGTCCCATATATTCCAATGAAATAGTAAAAGTGAAATGATTTTTCCACCTTCCAAAATTTTGGGCCCCTAGAGCATATACTGCAGAATTTTTCTCTTGCTCCTTCATTTTCACTGGACTTAGAGCTCAAAATGTGATAATACAAAGGAATTTTTGTGATGCTAAAACAAAACTCATTGGATGATAGCCATTTCATTTGTAACGCCATCTGAGTAGAGTGCTGTGTGTAACAAGGTGTGCAGTTCTTTTCTCTATTTAAATTGCCATGCATTCAGCAATATTCCTGGGGCAACAAAGTAAGAAAAAACGGCAGCTGTGTTAGATGTCTTGAACAGTGCCATGACTGCTGCTGTGTTGCAAAAAAAAAAAAAAAAAAAGAAGAAGAAGAAGTTATGCAAAGTAAAATAAAAACCTGTCTGTAACAAAGGCACATGTATATGGGTGGGTGGGTATATGTACCGGTGTCTTCAACATGCTGTAAATGTAAATGTTTGCAGATGTCGTTGTGTTGAACGGTTTGTGTTGTTGCTTTGAGCAGCTCCAGAGTGAAGTGGAGAAGCCTTTGCTGACCTTCAGGGAGAACTTTAAGAAAGACATGAAGCGGTTTGACCATCACATCGCAGACCTACGGAAGCAGCTTGTTGGTCGCTATGCAGCAGTGGAGAAGGTAGACGCACAAAAACAAGCAACTCTGCAACTCCACTGTAACACAGTTCTGTCCTTGAATTTGACAGCAGCAGATTTTCAGAAATCATCTCACTGGTGATTAAAATTCCACATCTCTGCCATAAGCAGACGGCTGTTTCCTGTCTCTGGAATGTTTCCTGCTTTTTGTATACGTACAGTGAAAAGCAATTGGCTGAAGCCTGAAGTCAACTGCAAATCTGTCTCACATCATCTGTCATCTAAACCGCATTTACTCTGAGAGCAGACCAAACACTTTCTCTCTGATAAACTCATCTGATAGACAACTCTGCATTTAAAGTGAAACAGAAATAAGATACTGGCCATGTTTGGTGTCATAAGGCACGAATTGTCTCACGAATGCTGAGACAATATGTAGCAGACTGCATATTATTGTGTTTTGTTTTTTTTTTTTAAAGAGTGTCTGGAGTTTTCTTTCTGTGCAGCTGTGGGACCTGGGCATGTCTCTGACTCTGCTCCCTTATCTCCATCAGGCCCGTAAAGCTCTGGCTGACAGACAGAAAGAGCTAGATTTGAAGACTCAGCAGCTGGAGATCAAACTTAGCAACAAGATTGAAGAAGACATCAAGAAGGCCCGAAGGAAATCCACACAAGCAGGTGAGGGTTGGGGGTCAGGGGGCGGACCACGGGTCACAGTCTCCCTCAGGTGTTTATTTTAAATGGAAGCAAGTGTTGGACAGTGTATGTGTGTTGCTCTCAAATGAATGTGGATGTAAAAAGTAGAGCATGTCCAATAACAGATGCTTTAATAGTCAAAATGGAGAAAATATTTACACAGTCCTTTAAGTTTGAAACACTAAATCTTATCCAGTTTTATCAGATTAGTTGCACTTTAATACAAGACTGAACTTCTAACATTAAATCAACCATACCAGCAGTGTAAGACCCTCCAAGTGCCCAGTAATGGCTGTAGATTTATATTTCCCCAGAAGAGAAAGCTCTGGGCCAAAGTTTCAGAAGTCGGGCTGAAAATGTGTCCCCCGAAGCTCGTGCACAGTGAACAGTTATAGAGTAGATCCCAAAAGGTCAAATTCAGACGTCTTCCTTTACTGGAGCACGACTGTGCTCAGTAAATGTAATGACATTCTGACTCAGATATTTATTGTGTACAGGGTTGACATTTTAATCTAAAAAGATTTGGAATCACAGCTCCATACAGGAGATTTCAAATATTACCTGAGCTGGGGCTCAAATTGGACCAGTTTTGAATTCTACTCAGTGTCCAGTCAGGTCTTATCTTGTGCTGTGGGGTTTGGGTCTGTGTGTTGTGTTTTGATGTGAGGTGGGAGAATGAGAAATATGAACATCAGAGTTCATTTGCTAGTTTAAACTCAAACATGGGTTATATATGTTTTTATTTTGCCTAATGCATACATGAGGCAAAACACTCTGAAAGCTTTGAAAGGACAGTTAGTGCCTTTTTATCCCCTCCCCACAAATGGCACTCATCCCACTGAACTGATGTCATAGAGTATTCAAACATTGTTTGTACTTTTTTTATTAAAAATGAATGGAAATAAACCGACACAGATATTCTATAGGCTAAAATATTGTCTTTCATCTATCTTAGTTTCAATAAAGAATGTTTTATTGTTGGTGCACTAGGTGAAAATACTATTTAAATTACTAAGTGCATCAATTATTTTAGATTCTGTGATTTTATACGTCACATTCTCTTTTGTCCCACAACTGCCTGTTAATAGATCTAATTAACTGATAGTACATCTCACTAATGTCTGTCCTTGTGTTCTGTCTGTTTGGGTCCAGGTCCCCTTAGATCAGGTCTCTCTCTTTTGAAAATCAGTGTATGCACATCAGCTTTGTATTGTGAACAGAAACTACATGGTGTTACTCTGCTTTGCAGATACGTGGATGTGGATTTTATATTTCAGCCTATAAAAATCCCTCCCCACCAGGGGCTCATTATTTATAAGAGACTGTCTGAACTGCGCTTCCCTTAGTTTAACTACAAATCAGAACTCATACAGTTTAGCGAATAGTTAACATACTGGACATAATCCTGTATCCTCCTCCAGCGCTTCTTTAGCCTTTCATTATAGCGGTCACTTGAGATTGGCCGTGAACCGAGATGCTGTGTTTGTCTTTTTACATGACTCATAGTCTTTATCAGCACTTTGAGCCAGACTGTTTTTTAATGGGATGGGAGAGGAGGGAAGGAGGGGCGTCATAAACATTTTTCACTGGACTTGTCTGTGTTCACACCAGACTGACAGAAAGGTGTGGGTGTGGAGGCCAAGGGGGGAAACACAGACACACACACATGCACACACTCTCACACACACACCCTCACACACACCCTCACACACACACACACACACACACACGCACACACACATACACACACACAGACATGTGATTCAGAATTCAATCCCACATAGTCATTTCATCTATAATAGATTTTCTAGAGTAAAAATACCGGTTTCCTTAGAATTACTAGATAGAGACGTCTGGTGGTTTGACTAATTCCAATGAAGGGCAGCTTGTTTCAAGATGTTCTGATCAGACTTGGACAGCTCTGTTTAAAAAATGATTCTGATACTGACACTGGCATGAGCAGTAGCAGGTGGCAGCAGTTACGTTAACGAAAGTTTTTATAGATATTGCTGACGCATTTGGAGAACTGTGGCATTTCATATTCCTCAGACAGAAGAATTGCCCAAACAGAAGAAACAAGTTTAGGAGCAGTACACTTATACAGGTTGGCATACATCAACTTGAGCAATGACAGCTCTCAAAGGAAAAGGCAGGTGAAATTGTATATTTTGCTTATTGTCAACAAATCCTGAAAAGTTGCAAGTGTGTTCTTTAGGTCCCTGTGGGGTCCTTGAACACTGTTTTCTGCTGAAGTTAGAACAATGTTTGTTTTATTTTTGTTTGGTTGTTAGGAGAGCTGTCTGCATTTTGATTTTTTTTTCCTCTGTGCTCTTCTCACTGGCTGGAAGCACTAAGACTCTGTCTACATCAGTCAATGTAAATATTAAAACTCCATCCACATCGGGGTTTTTATAAAGATCTCTGTCCACAGTGAAACAGCCTTACAACAATAACATGGACAAATCTCTTCTTCATCATCAAACAGCTAACCCGTCACAGCCAACATGTGGTATAAGGAGAGTCACAGACAGCCGAGCTCACCAAATCATTATTTCATGGTCACTGTGCTGTTGGACAAAATCAACTCAAATGCAGGCTGATGATAACAGCTGTGTTATATCATGGGGTATGTCAGTGTCTAAAATGTGAGAAGCAGTTAGAAACAAAGGATGGCTGTCGTCGCTGCCGTATGTGTCACTACAAACAGCCGTTCATTCTGTCAGTCTACTGCACCTTTCGGTGTCACCCTCTGTTGTCGCCTATACAGTGATTTAATGCAGTCTGATTTACAATATGTTTGGTTACATTCACATAGTTTCTCATTTGTTTTATTTATTCCTGTGTGTCTGTTACGTAAAAATTTGTTTCTGTTGTCAGTCTGCTGAATGATAGTTTATGAACACTACATGTTAGCAGGTGGCATTCCACAGACTAGGGAGTGATCCTGGCTGTTTTAAAGTGGAGGTTCTCAGAAAAAGATGCTGATAATGTGAATCAGAATCTGATGACACCCTCAATTCTGTAAAAGTACATCCCAAAGTCCTGATGAAGTGGATTAGCTCAGGTTTTTAATATTAAACAATATATTAAAATAAAATATTTTATATATATTTCATATAAGTTATATTATATTTAGTAAAACATCTACAAATAATACTTTAAGATGTTCTTTAGTGTTGCAGATTCAGACTTACCCTTGAAATTAACAAATTCTGTTCTGTTGACATGACAAACATCAAGGTACCTGATGAAAATATGGCCTTTCTTGGTAACAGTGCCAACATGAACAGAACGGTAAGATTAAGTATATGAAGACTAACTGAAATGTTAAGTCAGTCTGAACATTAGACATTCATACATTTCACTGTGGGATCGGCCTCTAAAAACAGTCAAAGCACGTGCATGTTAGAACAGTCAGGGGGAAACATGGAAAAGCAGCAGCCAGGTCGGTTTCTGAAAGCTTTAGCAACAGGAGATGTTCGAGCTGATGAGAACGACTGGAGTAAACAGATGTGTACTCTCCTCAGAAGTCCGATATCATGACTCAACCAGGCACCACCACATGCTGTTACACACCAGTACGGGTCCTCTACCCAACCTGGCTCCCTTCACACACACACAGTCACCCCTCCTCTGTGCTGCTTATGCAACCAGGGAGAAAAACAGCAGCAGTTGTTGACAGTGCGCGTGGCGTCTGGCTGCCAGTGAGGATGACTACAGCGTGAGGCAAGCAGAGAGGAGACTGGTGCCAAAACAACCAAAGCACAGCATCTGTCTACTCATAACAAAGACTCATTAGTGCTCCGTGCTCTTGCTGCACTGGATTACACAAAGTACTTGCTCATTTATGTCCCCTTACATTTGGAGTATCCAGTTGTTATTATATCAACCATTTAAACCATAGTCACCCTTTTATGGAGCTCATTAAGTCTGCCTTTTATTTAGAAAACAATATTGCATTCATTTTTCTACTTATAGGAGCCTATCATGAGCTGACCTGAAAACTGTGTTTACTGTAAACTGTTAGAGCAGCAAACCTGACATCTTTCTTATGTGCTACAGCATAAACTAAAATCCACGCAAAAAAATTTGTTCCTTCACACATCAATTTTCTTAAAAAATTCCAACCCAAAATGGGAGAGGCATCTGGATAGAAACCTGAAGAGACATTCACTGCAGAAGATTAGTTATCTGCTGAAAAACACTGATCTAATGAGTGTTTTTATTGTCGGCAGAATACATGCAGTAACAATAATGAAGGGACAGATTAGACTGTTCCTCTTTCTTATTGCTTATGATCTCAAAATAAACTTATCAGTTCAGACAACTCTGTCAGCTGAGTGAGGTGGAACCAATGGTGTGCACTGTAGCAACAGCTGTGAGGAAATAGTTAGGAGGTAGCGCCATCTACTGGACATTATGGTTACTAGCTGTATTTGGCTCTGCACAGAAGCAAAATGAGCTGGCACAGTCAGGTCTCAGTGCTGTTCTAGCCCCTTTAGTTCATATGTATAAATAAATAAAAACTCCCTGACCCCTTTCTTCTTTTTAATTTGTAACAGGAGACGATCTGATGCGCTGTGTCGACCTTTATAACCAGTCCCAGTCCAAATGGTTTGAGGAGATGGTCACCACAAGTCTGGTAATAAACCATGTGTTTAAGTATGTGTAATTTGGATGTATAAGAGGAAGCTGTGCTGTCGTGTAAATGGTGTAAACTCGTAAGTCTAATTTAATTCATCTATTAATTATCCTCTTAACGTCATTATAAGTAGCTTAATTCTATCATTTGTAACAGGTAAATTATGGATTTTCTCAGCAAAAAATTGAAGAGTCAGTTTCATATTTTATACCACTATAAAAGTGACCCCTTAGCAACCCTTTATTTGAACAAAAAATAAAGAGTGTAGGGGTGGGTTGCGACTGGTGACCTGTCCAGGGTGGACCCCTGCCTTTCACCCAAAGAGAGCTGGGATAGGCTCTAGCAGATCCCTGTGACCCTGGTTAGGACTAAGGGGGTATAGATGATGGATGGATGGATGGATGGATGGTTTCCTATTAAAACCACTTAAAAATGAATGTGTTTGTCCCCATGAAGTATCCAAATTCTGTCATTATTAATGGGTGAATTAATCAGAATCAGAATAAGGAACATTAAATAATAAGAATGAAAGAATAAAATACATGAGAGAAGATAGGCATGAAATGCAATTTTATTATGTAGTCACTCTTAGTAGTAAATCCATTCAACTGTTAACTCACAATATAATACCTAATAATATATTTACAGTATCTGCATATATTCAGTCATTCCTGTCATTCCAACAAAGGATTTATGTATTATATTTAAAGGAATGTAGAAAAACATTTGGTTTTGGTCAGTTGACAGTCTTCTATAAATATCCAGATGTGCAACAATGCAGTCAGAGTATAATAATAACCTGCTCTTCTTCTCAGGAGCTGGAGCGACTGGAGGTGGAGCGGGTGGAGATGATCAGACAGCATCTCTGCCAGTACACCACCCTTCGGCATGAGACAGACATGTTCAATCAAAGTGTAAGTACAACACTGGCTGCTCAGTTACTGTGTGCACAGTAACTGAAGGTAAGGCTGTTACAAACTTCATTAAATAAGATCCATGTAGTTTATAATAGAATTCATTTGGACACAATACAAACACGACAATGACATCGCATTTATTTCTACTTACTGTACTGTACTAAATAGTGATGCACAGCTAGGTCTGGCAGGGTTATGTAAGGTTTTGACCTAGCAGGTTTACTTTCTTGTTGTCTGTAGGATAAAATAATGACACGTACCATTAAACTTAATGTATTGCTGTAGGTAAAGTTCAAACCACTGAGAGAGTGTTTGTATGTCGCAGTGATGTTAGAGAGATGTAAATGTAAAAGTAACTGCATTGGCTAAACACATTTTTTTTATTGTGCACTATTTTACACTTCACCATGGTTGTTACTTTCAATATAGACTGTGCTTTAATGTATACTTTTCACTAAAACAATTGAACTTTTCTCATTGGTTCCAGCAGAGGGAACCAAAGATCTACATCAGAGTGATGTAAACATAACTTATTGCCTCTGAGACATGGAAACTGACTGCAGGTTTTTCTCTTTGCAGACAATGGAGCCGGTGGACCAGCTCCTGCAGTGTGTGGATCCAGCCAGAGACAGAGAGCTGTGGGTGAGGGAGAATAAGACTGGAGAAATCAGGCCAGTGGACATAGAGATCTGATCTCAGTGCTGTCTCACTGCTCTGAATGTGCACACTTTAACACAGACACACTGACCCAGAGGCAAGATGCCTGAGGAGTGGCTGCAGGGCTGAAACGGGACAAAAAAATGCCTTTGGCATGTTTGACACCATTCAAGCTGAGTAGAAAACGCCATGGGCAAATGGACCTGTGTACTCACTCTCTCTTGACTGACTCCCTGCTGATCAGATCAATGAATGCATGGAGTATTTTATTTGATACTAACTATTCAGTCCATACAGGTTTTAAGTATCCAAATGTTGATGAAGAATATCGCTTAAGGGTTTCAGTTAATAGATCATAATTTTGTTTTATATTAATGTTCAGAGAGGAATAATACATCTTTGTAATGTGATCGCGCAATTAAACCAATGAAGTGCTTGTTAGTGTGCTAGTGTGCTTCATTGAATTCATTATTTTCATTTTCATCGTCATCATTATAGTATGGCACACACACTATTTCCCTGCACCCTCCCTGTGTTAAACACAAAGCTGCTCAGTGCTTACTGCTTCAGCTACACTGTCGTCGTCCTGCTGCTGCTCACCCCATCACTTTGTGCCTGCTCCTGCACCGCTCCTCCTTCACATCCTGTTGCTGTGCTGGAGATATTGAAGCTACTGCAGCCCCTGCACCAAACATCTTGGCTATATTTGCACAGGATTGTACCAGGAAGGTCTTCTAGGACTAAGCACATATTGTGAGTTATTGTCACACCTTTATACAGACACATCACACAGAGGCTACATACAGAAAAACGGACACATAAGAAAAACTGCCACCCCCCAAAAAAACATAATTTGTGATGTATAGCTTTTTAACAGTTGAGCCCATGTTGCTTCTGTTGGTATTCATTAACGTTAATAATGATGCCTATGAAAATTACACAATTAGAAAGTCTGTCACCACTGATGAACTGATCATAGTAAAAATATCTGTCAGAAACACAAATTCTCACGAGAATTCATTTAAATGTCTCATAGTTTCCACTTCCCTCTGTGAGCGGCCATACGGTAAAGAAAGTCACTTCAGAAACAGGTTACACCAACTAAACTGGGTGAATTTCAGAAAACAGGTCTAGTTTCCAGAAGCATTGAAGTCTAACAGTTTGTGAGCATTTAGCTGCTGTTTCATGTATCCTTTACCAATTTTTCTAGCATTTCTCACCAGTTAGTACCTTAACAATTAAATAACTTACGTGTGGCCTTTGGGTCATGTAATTAAAAAAATAAACTGTTAAATTTTGACATCCCTGAAACGTGTTCACAAAAGTAAAAACTGTGTTTGTTTCAAAAGAACTGTCTGTGGCCATAAAATCCAGAAATGAACCAGAACCAGGTGACGCTTCAGGTTCTGTTATGTGTCAGTGAAGTAGGAGGGCCCAAATGCAGATCACAGTTTGCAAGACTTTATTTTAACAGTTCTTTATTTATTAATGCTGGAGACGAAAAGTGTCTAGGAGCTCTTGTGTCCGAGTAGGCGGCAGTCCGCTGGTGACCAGAGATGATAGGCGACAACAGGACGCTGGTAGCAGGTGTGCACAAGTCTCCACTAGGCTGGAGATGCAGAAGAGAAGGTGAGGAAACAGTGGAGGAGAATGCAACCTGCAGAGTAGAGAGAAGGTAAGTATTAATTTGGTTTTCTCAAAGATAGAGAGCGAAGAACTACCAGGAAGGTAGGCTAGACAAACTGGCGACGTGACTGGAGAAAACCGGGGCTTTTATGGATGGGATGTGTAATGGGACTCCACAGCCTCTCCTCAGGCACACCTGCAGGTAATAAACTTAACAAGACAGACAGACACGGAAGAAGAGGGAAAAAGACACATGAGGCAAAGGGACAGGTTCATTATGGATTCACTGTTTGTTCCACAGAGAGATTGATGTGGATCAGTACAGACCAGGACCTGATCTTCTGGTCTAGATGTTAAAGGTTCAGACTGACATTGGCAAGTTGGGCAATGACTGTAAACAGAAGTCACATTTTCCTGGTGCTCTATAATTGATTTTGATCCAGTTGTTTTTATATTTTATGTCTGCAGCATGAGATTTGCATTTGTTTCTCAGACTGGTGTGGAGTTGGCAACTTGGCAGGATTCGTGTCTGTGGGGGAACCACTGTCCAGCAGCAACGCCCCCCCCCAACAAGAACATCCATCATTAGCTCAAAACAAAGCATGCGGTGTTTCCACTGACACAATTTCTCTGCAGCAGAAGAGAATAACAAAACCTTCACTATGTCTTCCCCCATTTCACCCTCATCTGAGATGTTCTGATCTTCCAGCTTCTGATTGGCTGAACACACCTGATCCAGGTAATCAGCAGTGAGTAGGACAGGGATAGTTGTAAAACAAGCAGGACAGTGGTGCTTGAGGAACATGGGTTGCTGACCCATAATGTAGTTATTGTCTGTAATGCAGTTAACTCCCATGCATTGGATGTTTCATTCCTGAACAGGCATTTTTCCAACATAGTCTGTCATTTTTTACCAACAGTGACATGGCCCTTGACTTTGGAAACAATGCTCTGTTGCTGCTGCAGGTACTAAGATAGTTAGCCATACTAACCTTACTGTGCTAATGTTTGTAGCCAACATCAGATCTGACAAGCACATTGTTTAATCCATTCCTTACATTTCTGATTTTTGTGTTTGGAAAAGTAGTAATAAGAGGTTACTCCACCAAACCAACTAGATACCAAGTACTGCTCTTTTAGAGGCCAACACACCCAGTTTGAACATACTGATGAATTCAAAGCATGGCCACCTGCTGAGCTGGAGTATAGCCAAAGCTTAGTCTGAAGACTAACATCACAAATCTGGCTGCACTCATTGATCCCTGAAGGGAAACAAATGGTTCTCTAGAAAGAAGAGCTGCATTTGTGCTTTATCTAATTCTAATTACAGTTAAAATAAGCCAATTACACTTTACAACCTACTGATTCTTTAAAAAATATATTGTAGTTTGCTGTTGATAAAAGCAGTGTAAGGAAAACTTAGAATAGAAGTCAGTGTTTTGGTTATGTTAGGAGACAGTTGATGTAAACTATAGTAAATGGTAGTGTCTCACTAACAGTTGAATTTAGTGCTGCTGCTGCCCGCAGAAGTTAAATACTGTACAAAATACTACGTCTTGCCCATATTACTGCTTAGTTTTGTATATTAACAGCTAAACAATGTTTTACATTAATAGAATAATAAAAAAAATAAATCTATCATATGTCAAACCACTTACTCTGCAGTTTGTCTTTGCTTTCTATTTAATGTTTTTGTATGATGACAAAATTAAAAAAGAGAATATGTAATCAATGAAAAAAGTTTTTTATTTCCTCAAACACTTTCATATTCAACAATAACAGAGTTCAGAAAAGCCTTGTTACATTTTGATACTGATATTAAAGATGTGGTTAAAGGGTTAGACAGATATTCACTGGGCTTTATCAGTTTACAGAAAATACAGACATTGCATTTCATATTATTGATTTAAAATAACCCATTTATTCATGGCAGCTTTTTGCGTATTGTCCTGGGTAACTCTTTATAATAATGCTTGGTCCTAAGTCATATATAAACCATATAACTTATAGTGCATGTGACTTGGGTATACTACTACTAAGGCCCCCCTCGGCTGTATGTCCAGACTAAAATGATATTTTTCCAAACTGGCCTCCAGAGTACATAAATCTGACACCAACAACTTACTGTTGTACTGTGTATACTGGGAAAATGGAGCTTTGTGGAAATCCTGCTATAGCAGTGATTGAATAGATGGTGGAAATATACATATATTAAACATACAGCAATCTGATGTTTCCAGATTCCCACACGCTTGAGGCCACTTCACGAGAGGAAAAGACTGGACAGCTAAACAGCCAAACTGAGGAAATGTGTTTTTAAGGATTTACCTGGCTCAACACAAACATGATCTTAATTGGCCGTAGGTCTAAATGTGAACATTTGTCTCTATATGTTGGTCTTGTGATGGACTGGCAAGCTGTCCAATGGCAGCTGGAATTATCTTTAGCCCCCCATAACTTGTATAGATAATGGATGGATATTTATTTGATATTACCTATTCCCTCCAGTTTGTAGCAGCTGCTAAAAACAACTAACTAGCTAATGGAGAGATGCTAACTGCAAGTTTCATTTCTCTATTGTTAATTTAATTAAGGCAATTGTGAATAAATAGTTTTATAACTAACTTCTCTCATTATTTATATTATGAGTAGAGACAACAGAAATGCTAACAGGTATATGCTTCAGAAAGCACAGTAAATACTAGCAACAGATGAACAAATGTAAATGAAATGATCCTAATCAACTCTTGGCTTATAAATGACTTATAACTAGTCATTGTAATAAAGTGTTACCCTTCACTAGAGTAGCATTTTAGAAGACATACAGTACAGTTTTCTATATTCAATCTGTTTTTACATTATGAAGTAGACACAAAAGTGTGTTGGGTTAAAGCTGGAGTGTGTTATTACAGTGATCTTACAGAGTGCAGTCATTACGGTTTGGAAAAGTCAGCAGAAATAGTGGGTACAGTTTAGAAAAATCCAACAGGAATGTAACGTAAAAGTTTAGACACACGTTCTCATTGAATTGAAGGTAAAGGTGTGTTCAAACTTTTGGCTGGTAGTGTACACAAACAGGTGACACAGTGTTTGGTTTGTTTATGACATGTGAATGTGAATGTATATGAATGTGTTATGAAACTGCAGTTTCAGCCTCCCTGATGTTTCAAAGGTCATAGCGTTTAATCTCCTTAAGAGTAAGGGTGATGTTAAACCTGCTGTGGAAGGTGTCGGAGCTGGACTCTGAAATGCTGTGAGCGATGAAGTTCTAGCTGTTCTAATCGATCATAAGCTTCTTGAGAGAGTTGAGATAGGTGGGGATGAGGGAGCTGACAGACTCTGTGTCATCATTGAGGATCTTCTCCCCTCTGCCCTCTGAGCCCACTGAGCTGGCTGACCTGACCAGGCCGGGGTATGGAGTACTGTATCCCTGGAAGACATTCAAAGACACACCACACATTAAACCGCTCTTCTCAGGAGAGAAGTTTGACTCCTGTTTGTCATCCAAACACTTCAGGCGTTTGTGGAGAATGTTAGGGGTTTGTTATTTGCGAACTCATACGTTGTCTGTTTTCACTCATAACTGTTAGTAGTTCAAACCATTATAGAAGGTATAGAAGACCAGGTTACTTACAGAGGAGTATCCTTTGCCAAAGCTGCCTCTGTTCTTGGTCCTGATCTTGGTGAGGGCCGACTCGGCGATGTCGGCTCGCTCCTCAGCATCATCCAGCTCGTGAGCGGTCTTTCTGTACTTCGCCAGGTTCATGTTAGCTTGCTCCTCCTGGAATAACAGCAGTTGGTGTATGAGATCAAGACTGCCAGCAGTAATGTTGAGTGATTATGTACTGTTTGTGAAATGGTTTTGGAGCAGCAGGGGACAGTGACGTACAGCCTCTTCCACTTGTCTCTTATAGGCCCTCATCTTGTTCTGCAGTCTCTCCACCAACTCCTGCATCCTCTGCTGGTTCTTCTGGTCCTCCTCTGACTGAAACAGCAGCTCCTTCAGCCGGCGCTCGTTCTTCCGCAGCGTCTTCACCGTCTCAGCATGTCGCTTCTGCTCCGAGTCCAGCTCCAGCTCCAACTCCTTCACCTGTGCAGACACACACCACTCTGTAACCGCAACTGACTGTGTGGAAAGAAAACTTTACATTTCTATACATTTATTTTTCCAGCAGCACCCTACTCCATATTCTTTTATTCACACCTGAGTGCTGCATCAATTAGATCTGCCTGCAGGGTGAGATATTCCACTTTACACTACACATCAAAGGGGTGTAAAATTTCAGAGGTCTGTATTACGATTCTCATTAGACACTTCACATGAAAAATGCCATCATCATTCAAACTCCTGCTACCAGCTTGTACCAGACTGTAGAAACACTGTGTTCTCCAAGCACAAGTGAAAAAGCCTGGATGACATCTTTAACATGGTAGATAAAAGATGACTGTGCCATCATAAAACATGGGTATGACATGTTCAGACCCTCAGGTTTATTTTGTCTCAATTCGTATGTGGCAATTTGATGAATTGAACATTTGATCGTGATGGTTTATGTAGTAATAAAAGTAAAAGTACAACTAAACAGGGCTCCTGTGTTAACACTGCGTTGTGACTTGTGTAGCCAACTGTTAGTTTTCCTTTTGGGAAAACAAAGATATTTAAGAAAAAAAAACTTTCGGAAATTCAGTGAAAATGAAAGTATCTGTTGTCCTTTCATGTACAAGTGGGATCTTTGCTGTAATGGTGGTACTAAAGGAAAGGTTACATCACCATGAAATTACCATGAATATGAATATTTCTATCAAACATCATGGTAATCTAATTGAGGTTGAGGTTTGTGACTTCTTACCTTTCCCTCTAGCTTTTGGATGATCTTCTTGCCTCCTTTGAGAGCCATCTGCTCAGCCTCATCCAGCCTGCTGCTCATGTCTTTGATCTGAGCCTCCAGACCTTTCTTCACTCTTTCCAAGTGGAGCGTATGTTCCTGCTCCAGACGCAGCTCCTCACCCACTCGTGCCAACTGAAACAATTACATTTAAAAACCATTATTTCACATGCTTGCATATGTGCTAAATCTTTACTGCTGCAATATTTAAGCAAATACAAGTGATCTTTGTGGGTCTTTCACCTCACAGCTGGCCTTCTTGGCCTTGTCTGTGGATCCCCTCAACTCTCCCTGCAGCTCTTCGTGTTCTTGTTGTAGAGTCTGGAGATCTACCTCCAGCTTCCTCCTCCCACTCAGAGCTGACTGCATCTGAACATAGGAGAAATGAGTGTGAAGGATTAAGTCAGCACTTGAGCTTCTTTGGTACAACAAAACTGAAACAAAGACATCAGGTGATACCTGGTTGTTGAGGTCGTTGTACTTGTCGTTGGTCTCCTGCAGCTCAGTCTCCATGGCCTTGCGAGCCCTTTCTGCACTCTCTAAAGCTGCATGGGTCTCCTCCCCCTCAGTGACCAATAGAACGCAGCGTCGTTCCGCTGCTGCCTGCTCTTCCCTGCACTGTTCGTGGCTCCGTACCTCCTCCTCCAGCTGAACCTGCAGCTCCTGACACAGAGAAACACAATTGTGTTATAAATCTCACACTGTTGTACACAGGAAAGAAAAACATTGTATCCTGTTATCAGACCTTGATCTGCTGCTGCATCTTCTTGGTGTTTTTGGTGAGCTCTGCATTGTTCTTGGTGAGCAGGTCCACCTGAAGCTCCAGCTCATTGATGTCGGCCTCCAGTTTCTTCTTCAGCTTCAGACCCTCTGCTCTGCCTTTCACCTCCACATCCAGTGTGGCCTGAAGAGACTCCAGTGCTCTCTGATGGCTTTTTCTGACAGATGAGAGAGGAATGAATGGATGGAGAATAGAGGTATTATAAAGGTGAACAGTGCTTCTGTCATTGCAGAGACAGTTAAGCAGGTTTTTAAAGGAGGAACAGTTGATAGAGGCAGGTCTTACCTCCAAAGACAGTGTATTATGACTTTGTAGAGGAAGTAAAGGAAGAGAGACAGAATGAAAACTATTAGAGTATCAAAGAGTGTCAGTAGTGTAGCAGGTGCGACTGCAATGAAGGCAGATGAGATACCTGGCTGCTTCAGTCTCTTCCTCCTTCTCCTGTAGTCCACGCTCGAGATCTCCTTTAGTCTGAGACAACTCCAGCTGCAGCCTCACCACTTTGGTCTCCTCAGCCTGGAAAATACGTTTTACATACATAAGTATAATGATGGTATGATGATGGTATGCAGTTAAAACCTGGAATAGTCTTCCTGATGATGTTAGACAAGCCTCATCTCTGGCAATGTTTAAGTCCAAGCTAAAAACCTTTCTTTTTAGTGTGGCATATGACATATGACCAGACTAGACCTGACAATGTTTTATCCAAACCGATCTATCTGCACTCAGTTTCCTCTAATATTAATTTTTAACTTTTTTATTATTATTTATTTTTTTCTTTTTTTTAAAAAACTGTCTTGTCACTACTTTTGTCCAGTTGGGGGAGACAATCAGACTCACGGTCAATACTCTAAGTTGATTAGGTTAGGAACCTTCGATCTAAGGCCAATTGGGTCAGGGACTCAGGGGTTAGGAACCCAGGCACTTTAATGTTATCCTTAGAATACGGGTCTAAACAGCTGTAGACTTAAATAAGTGGTTTGGAACCTCCAGCTGTAGTCTACTCGATCCTAGACGTAAGAGTCCGGGACTCAGGATCGTCTCCGTAGATAGTCTGTGTTGAGGTACTTTTAGTCCATCAGGGATGGGACAAACTGAAAGTAGAAGACCCACAAATATGGGTCAGCGTGGTCCGATAGTCGATATCATAAGGGGCAAATATGGTGACAAAGTGGTGGCATGCCTTTTTATTTTTATTCTTGCTTATGTATTTTTAACTTGTCTTTTATTTCTGTAAATCACTTTGAATTACTCTGTGTATGAACTGTGCTATATAAATAAACTTGCCTTGCCTATTTCATCCCCAGTATCTAAGTTACTCTTTCTTGTCATTTATAAAACCATCAGACTTCTTCTCTCTATCTACATTTTTTTCATACATTATCTCTATGTACATACAGAGAAACATTAGTTTTCTTTTAAAGTAGTGTGTGTGCCCACCTAATAAATAGGTGTCACACTTCCACTCTCCTTTTAGCCCTGCTTGGCTCGCTCTAAATTACAGTGGGTACGGAAAGTATTCAGACCCCTTTAAATTTTTCACTCTTTGAGTCATTGCAGCCATTTGCCAAAATCAAAAAAGTTCATTTTATTTCTCATTAATGTACACTCAGCACCCCATCTTGACAGAAAAAAACAGAAATGTAGACATTTTTGCAAATTTATTAAAAAAGAAAAACTGAAATATCACATGGTCATAAGTATTCAGACCCTTTGCAGTGACACTCATATTTAACTCACATGCTGTCCATTTCTTCTGATCCTCCTTGAGATGGTTCTGCTCCTTCATTGGAGTCCAGCTGTGTTTAATTAAACTGATTGGACTTGATTAGGAAAGGCACACACCTGTCTATATAAGACCTTACAGCTCACAGTGCATGTCAGAGCAAATGAGAATCATGAGGTCGAAGGAACTGCCCAAGGAGCTCAGAGACAGAATTGTGGCAAGGCACAGATCTGGCCAAGGTTACAAAAGAATATCTGCAGCACTCAAGGTTCCTAAGAGCACAGTGGCCTCCATAATCCTCAAATGGAAAAAGTTTGGGACGACCAGAACTCTTCCTAGACCTGGCCGTCCAGCCAAACTGAGCAATCGTGGGAGAAGAGCCTTGGTGAGAGAGGTAAAGAAGAACCCAAAGATCACTGTGGCTGAGCTCCAGAGATGCAGTAGGGAGATGGGAGAAAGTTCCACAAAGTCAACTATCACTGCAGCCCTCCACCAGTCGGGGCTTTATGGCAGAGTGGCCCGACGGAAGCCTCTCCTCAGTGCAAGACACATGAAAGCCTGCATAGAGTTTGCCAAAAGACACATGAAGGACTCCCAGACTATGAGAAATAAGATTCTCTGGTCTGATGAGGCCAAGATTGAACTTTTTGGCGTTAATTCTAAGCGGTATGTGTGGAGAAAACCAGGCACTGCTCATCACCTGCCCAATACAATCCCTACAGTGAAACATGGTGGTGGGAGCATCATGTTGTGGGGGTGTTTTTCAGCTGCAGGGACAGGACGACTGGTTGCAATTGAAGGAAAGATGAATGTGGCCAAGTACAGAGATATCCTGGAAGAAAACCTCTTCCAGAGTGCTCAGGACCTCAGACTGGGCCGAAGGTTCACCTTTCAACAGGACAATGACCCTAAGCACACAGCTAAAAAAACAAAGGAGTGGCTTCGGAACAACTCTGTGACCGTTCTTGACTGGCCCAGCCAGAGCCCTGACCTAAACCCAATTGAGCATCTCTGGAGAGACCTGAAAATGGCTGTCCACCAACGTTCACCATCCAACCTGACAGAACTGGAGAGGATCTGCAAGGAAGAATGGCAGAGGATCCCCAAATCCAGGTGTGAAAAACCTGTTGCATCATTCCCAAGAAGACTCACGGCTGTACTAGCTCAAAAGGTGCTTCTACTCAATACTGAGCACAGGGTCTGAATACTTATGACCATGTGATATTTCAGTTTTTCTTTTTTAATAAATTTGCAAAAATGTCTACATTTCTGTTTTTTTCTGTCAAGATGGGGTGCTGAGTGTACATTAATGAGAAATAAAATGAACTTTTTTGATTTTGGCAAATGGCTGCAATGACACAAAGAGTGAAAAATTTAAAGGGGTCTGAATACTTTCCGTACCCACTGTTTATCGTATCCTAAATGTGTCCTTAGCTACTGAATGCACCACTGGTTTACCAGCTGATCATTTGGTGCTTCTCAGGTATGTTCATTGCTTTGCCTGTATAGAATATCTTTTTTTTAAATATTTTATAATATCCTATAATTGCATAGGCTGACCATACAGCATGTTTGACCCCCATAAGCATCAGTACACTAATATTACCAGCTGATAGATAGACAGCGTGTACCTCCAAAGCAGCCTCAGATTCCTCCAGTGAAGCCTGTAACTCTTCCTTCTCCATCTCAATCTTCTTCTTTGCTTTCTGGAGCTCATGGACACTCTTTCCTCCATCTGACAGCTGGTCTGTAAGGTCAGCTATCTCCTCTGTAACACAAAGAAATAACTCACTGATCTGAACAAAACTAGTAGCCACTACTAACTACAATTTATTAGCTAAGACTGAGGGTCTTATAGTTTTAGCAAGATGAGAGCATTGATATTACTCATGTGTGTGCATTATGTATGAAGCTGAAGCATGGATGCTGTTAGCCTAGCCTAGCACATCAATCTTCTTGTCTGTCTCTTGGCAGGAAAGTACTGTACATAGGCACATTTCCCAAAATGTAAAACTATCCTAAAAACCTGCTTGAGGCATCAGCTGTCTTCCACATGTTAATCATCATACCCTGATACGTCTTGTTCTCCCTGCGTAGAGCTTCCAACTGCTCCAAAGACTCTTCGTGAGCTGTCTTGAGTTTGAAGAGCTCACTGGCATGTTGCCTGCTCTCCTTTTGGCAGTTCTCCACCTCGGCCACCAGCTCCTCACACTTCTGTTTCCAGTCAGTGAGCTGCTTTTCTAGGATCCGCTGCTTCTTATCCAGAGCCTGACCACAGCTGCTGGCCTGGGACAGGACACATATGTTCAGAGGAAACAACAACAAAGACCTGGGTGCTGCAACACTAATACAATAAGTCTCCTGCTCTACCTTCTCCAGGTCCATGCAGAGCTCCTCCACCTCTCCCTGCAGCCTCTGTTTGGTTTTCTCCAGTGAGGAACACTTAGCTTGGGTGGCTTCCACAGCCTCCTCAGCCTCCTGGAGCCTGGTTGCAAGCTTCTTTCTGTGGCACACACATTATTTAAAGAACTGAGACACACTCAAAGTATTACATGACTGGTGACTGACTGCCAGTGTCAACACCACATACTTGGTGTCCTCCAGCTCGTCGGCATGCTGGATGGTGTCGGACTCATGTTTGGACCTCCAGTGTGTCACCTCACTGTTGAGCTTAGAGATGATGCGCTGCAGCTCCTGCTTACTCTCCTGCTCCTCCTCCAGCTGTTCCTTCAGAACCTCGCACTCCTGCCGCACTGAGCTCAGACTACCGCTGACCGCCTGTTTACACTGGCAACAGTACCAGACACACATGTGGATTTACGACTTCAAGTGGAATAACACACATAACAGACTTGCATTTATTCAGGTACAGAATTATTATATTCATATTTGACATTTCAAAAGTTCAACACACCAACCTTGATCTCTTCATCCAGTTGCTTCTTCAATTCCTCCAGTTGTGCTTGGAGCAGAGTTTTGGAGCGGTTTAGCTGACTGGCTCTGTTCTCTGCCTCCTCCATCTGTCGACTCACGTCTGCGTTATCAGCTGACAGGGTAAACAACTTATTATTACGAGAATGCAGCTTTTTGAAGCAGTTTTTTGCTTTGTGTTATATGTGTAATTATCTGTTTGGTTACAACAGCTGTTGTGAATTACATCATATACTGTAGGTGAGAAAGATAAACAGTAGAAAACAGCAAGGACTTTGCAGTGACTCACCTTCCAGTAATTTACTGTCATATCTGCGTCTGTTGTGTTGAATAAAGTGATTTTCTTGCCATTGGAGACAAGGTCAAAGTCATGTTTTCTGTGTAAGGACCACTCTACTGGTTTATATGGTCTGTGAAAGTCCATTTACTAGTCATGATAAGTGCTAGTATCTGATTAAATAAGCAACATCTTAAACTAAGCTTTGTGAGAAAAAAGAAAATTAATTGTATGACTTGAACAAATACAATCTCATTACTGCATATAATATACAGTAAATTTCACAGAATATTGGTTACAATTCATATTGAATTAGTACCAGTCTACCTGTGAGTCTGTTCTTGGCCACACTGAGCTCAGTGAGTGTCTTCTGCAGATCATCTCCTCTCCTGTTGGCTTCAGACAGCTGCTCCTCCAGCTTCTTTATGTGGCTGTCTGAAGATGTCTGCAACACAACAGAAAAACACCAGCACACATTATGTCACAGATCATAAAACCCTGTGTTGTTGGCTTGTTAGAAATTACACACACTGTCTGCAGTGAGAGCAGATGCACACGCTGACCTTGGCTTTCTGCAGACTGTCCAGTGAAGCAGTCAGCTCATCCACCTCCATCCTCAGGTTCTGTTTCTCCTTCTCCAGTTTGGCTCTGGCTCGCTGCAGAGCCTCACACTGCTCACTCAGCTCTGCTATGGCATCACCATGCCGTTTCCTCAGAGACACAGCCAGAGCTTCAGACTGGACAGAGGACTCCTCCAGGTCTCTCCTCAGACGCTGCAGCTCGGCCTCCCGTTTCTTATTCAGCTCCATCTGTTGAACACACACAGACTCTATGTCAATAGATTTAAGACAGAGCAGTGTGATTACCATTATGGCTGTGCCTTGGATCATCCCAACTTACTGTAAGGCACACTTAGGATAATTTTTATAACTCAGACATGTGATCCATTTCCAAATGAACCTCTCCTATCCACAGTTTGATGGTTCTGTGCAGCCCTGCAGCTGCAGAACTCTAATGCTGCGGCCTCATTGATGACTGTGCACTCAACAGGATGATGAAAGTGCTGAAAAGTGATTGCAAAGCTTCTCATTCCTTCACACACTAACACTGAAGACATTTGTCTAGATATTATTTAGATGCAGTGCAGTCAATTACTAGAATGACATTTTGCTGAACATCATGATTGCATTATTGTTATTTCCACAGTATTGTATAAAGGGATTACCAGGTGTGCTGTAAACAGTCTAATTTTACTGTTCATGCCCTGACAGACACTGTAATGTGTCAACAGAACGCAGGAAGGGAAAGCACATTAAAAAAATACATATTTACAATTTCACATCAGCAAATATTCAATTTTAATGTAGACGTTACTGCTGTGCTAAATTAAGGGTTGTTTATAAGTGAACCCTGTGTGTCCTGGCCAGCCCACTTTAACCCAAATGAATACAGAGAACATAGATGTAATCTATTCTGCTACCACTGAGGAAATCAGTGTTTCTCTATGTCTTTACAGCAGAAAAAAACAAAGACCAAATCAGGTGTCAATTACCACTAACACCAATTTCTTTCTTTTAAACACTTTAAAAGCCTGATGAAAGTGAGTATGAGTGTTAGTATATGACTGACTGACATTTTAAAGAAAATATTTCCAAGATGAGGATTTTCATGTTCTTAAGAAGGATTGAGCAGATTGAGCTTAGTGGGAAAAATGAAGCTTTGTATGAGCCTCAGCTCATTTACCACATAATGAGGGCTGTGCATTTTGTCCCCCATTGCCTATAATACATTTAATGCAAGTATACAGAAATAGTTACAGTGACCAAAACCAATTCTCATACACATATGGGTACAGATAATATGATTTAGCTTACAAAGTAGACAATTTGAACAACTTAAACAACTAGAAATCTATCACTGAACATATTTAAAAAATGGTTTTGTACAATCTGTTTGTGTGTATCTCTACATATTGTACCTGCGAGGCAGTGACCCCTCCTGCTTCCTCTAGTCTGTCAGTAAGATCATCCAGTTCTCTGCTTAGATCTGCTCTCTGCTTCTCCACCTGCCAAAAACACAGTTTATACATGCTAATAAACATTAAGTGTACAAGTGTACAATGTGATACTTAACAATCAGGGTGATTTCATTATCATTCAGTGTACAATATGTTCATTCATTCATTATCTATAACTGCTTCTTCCTTAACCAGGGTCCCAGGGATCAGCTGCAGCCTATCCCAGCTCTCTTTGGGTGAAAGGCAGGGGTCCACCCTGGACAGGTCCCCAGTCCATCACAGGGCCACATAGAGACAAACAACCTCACACACTCACAGTCACTCCTATGGGCAATTTAGAGTCACCAATCAACCTGACATACATGTTTTTGGACTGTGGGAGGAAACCAGAGTACCTGGAGAAAACCCACACAAGCACAGGGAGAACATGCAGACTCCACACAGAAAGGCCCCTGATGGGTTTCAAATCAGGAACCTTCTTGATGTGAGGCCCCTTATGTAAGCCACCATGCTGCCCTGTGCAGTATGTATGTGACTGCAAAAATAAGTGCAAAATTCATCATACTCTTTCAATAACTTGCCAAATACATATGCTAATTAACACCCTCACTGTACTAACCTTCACACAGGATTTGATCAATTCTGGCCCTAAAGTAGTTGCACCTGCTAGGCCAGGACATTTAACTAGCAGTCAGTATGACTGACAGCCCACAGTGTGAAATGATCTTTCCTGAGGTCAGAGGTCAAGAGAGTAGCTGGTATCAGTGCTGTAGAGGTTAGCTGCTGCTGCCAGTATTATCAGTGAAAACCAGTTTCCTGCTCTGTACACTGCTACACATCCTACAGTGTGAAGCCGTATCAGTTGTATTTCTAATGCTCGTCCTTTTCACATACAGGAAAGCTCTTACTTGCCTATTAATGCATACAGCAGATGTGGCTCAATATTAACATTTTGTATGAAGATGCAGCTGCCTTAATGAGAAATATCTGCCTATGTAGATGTTAAATGCTTCTCTGTATTAAGCAGCCAGTCCTGAACTTTGTCTCCAAAGTCACAGTTTTGGTATATTATGCCAATATGAAGTTGCCAACAGGGCTAATGATTTAACCAACTATAGCCTGTTAACAACTATAGCAGATGCAATGTCAACCTGGTGTCCACTGGTGCATGGGAAAAATATATGCCTCTTTAGCTGCTAAATGCTTTAACTAAAAACCAGGTTTTAGACGCACTGATCATCAATAGTACAATAAAGCTCTGAACCTTGACTCTAATGAAGCAGTGTCATCAGATATACAATAACATTTTCTTACAATTACCTATATTGTTTAAGATGTTACATTAGAATAATGTAGAATTATACTTAATTACACCTCCCTGAACCTTCACCTTATCATGGTGGAGGTGTTTGAGTGTCCGAATGATCTTAGGAGCTCTGTTGTCAGGGCCTAGCAGGGTCTCCCAAGGCAAACAGGTCCTAGGTGACGGTCCAGACTAAGAGCAGTTCAGAGGTGGGGAGCTGCTGACCTCGACTGAGGATATTGTCGGACGGTGGAAATACTTTGAGGATCTCCTCAACCCACCTTTGTGGCATTCTGTGGGAGGTGCTCTGGGAGTATAGGGTCCGGGGTCTTTGTTAAGGGCTATCCGGTCTCTGTACAACCAGAGCAGGAGCTCGGTTCGCACAGCCAGCAGTAAGTCAGACCTCTTCCCAGTGCAGGGCTGTCCTTTGTCACTGGTTCTGTTCACTGTTTTTATGGACAGAATTTCTAGGCGCAGCCAGGGGCCGGAGGGAGTCCAATTCGGAGACCACAGGATTTCATCTCTGCTTTTTGCAGATGATGTTGGCCTGTTGGCTCCATCAAGCCAGGACCTTCAGCGTGAACTGGGGTGGTTTGCAACTGAGTGCAAAGAGGCTGGGATGAGAATCAGCACCTCCAAATCCGAGGCCATGGTTCTCAACTGGAAAAAGGTGGCTTGCCATCTCCAGGTCAGGGGAGAGATCCTGCTTCAGGTGAACGAGTTTAGGTATCTTGGGATCTTGTTCATGAGTGAGGGATTGACAGATGGATCGGTGCATCGGCAGCAGTAATGCGGTTGGTGTACCAGTCCATTGTGGTGAAGGAGCTGAGCCAAAACGCGAAGCTCTCTATTTATTGGTCAATCTATGTTCCAACTCTCACCTATGGTCATGAGCTTTGGGTCATGATCGAATAGATACAAGCGACTGAAATGAGCTTCCTTCGCAGGGTGGCCGGGTGCTCCCTTAGAGATAGGGTGAGGAGCTCGGTCACCGGAGTTCGGAGTAGAGCTGCTGCTCCTCCACATCGAGAGGAGCCAGCTGAGGTGGCTCGGGCATCTGTACCGGATGCCTCCTCAGCGCCTCCCTGGGGAGGTGTTCTGGGCATGTCCCACTGGGAGGAGGTTCCGGGGAAGACCCAGGATACGCTGGAGGGAATATGTCGCTCAGCTGGCTTGATGTGAGACTAAACAACTAGTACAATAAAATGTGCCTGTATGAAACAGCTATATAGAAATATAAAATATATCGTGCACTAACATGCAAAAGAAATACATTTTTTAAAGCTCAAGAACATTGACATATGATTTAAGGTTAAGCTTGTCATGCTCAAACATGGTAGGGCACACGCAGAGAGATTATAATTCTGGGTCATTACACTTTTCAAACAGCACTCTGTAGTTAAAAGCACTTCTTGTTTTTAAACACATTTTTTACAGCTGGTTTAAAGACAACTGTAGCTGTTGGGACTGGTCTGTAAAAGCTGGAGTCTCGGGCCTCCCTCTTAGCAGCAATGAGCCTCAGCCACCAACACACCTCGGGCAGAACAAGGAAAAACAGATGATACTCACTGGAGGCCTCCCCCACACCCCCTGGTTTGGTCTCTAAAGACTTCTGGCCCACCAGCTACCCAAGCCCCCACCCTCTGTTTCTACAACCTGGCTCTGTGCACTAGGTTCACTCATCACTCTCCTCCGCACTTCTGACTGAGTCAACAGCTCCTCCAGATCAGCACCACTTCACAGTACTCACTCCCCATTCACATGCTAATGGATGGTCAGTGCTCCCAAAGTCTCCTGCTGGAGAAGAGAGATATATCTTCATTTGTGCAGGAGTGTGAAGATGTCTGCTCTGTGCATAGAAGCCAGTGTATGTTTGCATTCATGCTTTATAGTATCCTCTTTGTCCATCCATGACCTCTGCCTGCGGTGTATAAATATGTGTATATCAATTAGAATTGTGCATTTAACTACCTACTTTTTTAGTAGATATCTTTATTTTTAGGTAGGATGTGTCAGTAAACAGTTGCCTAAAATACAAATTTAAATGAGCATCATTCCAACATTTTCTCCCCATTCAAGTCTGTTTTCTCCTGTGAGAAACACCGTGAAGATGGGAGATAAACCACTGGATTTGTGACTACAAGTGAACCCTTTGACATTATACCTTATGATTTCAGTCACATATTAAAATATGAATTACTGTAGTTAGTATTCTTTAGTATGTGTATCAATAGAGATTTTTAGTGTCACCTAATGTAATGTTTCAGAAGCATTTCCATCCTGACAAGAATGAATGTTTTTTTAATCCAAGGTCCTGATATATCTGCAAATGTCTTACTGTTGGATGCCATATGTATTTTGTGTGTGTTCTTAACTGAATGAGAAAACTCTACTGTACACATACGTATGTGAGATGGGCTGGAATTCCAGTTGGGAGAAGATCCCGTGAAAAATGGTGCGGCTGCCTCTATCTCCTGATGATATCTCCTTTGTGTGACCTGAGGAGCAGAGCCTAACAATAGAGAGCCTGTCTGGAGCAGAATTATGTTGTATTTGAGCTCCTCTGAAGATGCAGGATTTGAAACAGATAAAAGCCTGCATGTCTCTGCCTGCCTCTTTCACTGCACTGTCGGCTTTGGAGACTGATGGGGTGGGGGAGACCCAGCTAGCACCATTAGGAATACCACCCAGAGTGGTGAGAAGTGTGCAAAACACACCCTCAGGCCCACTGTCACTTTATTCAATGAATAGAGTAAAATATGTACAGTTTGCATTTTTGCCATTACCTATTCTAACACTGAAACAGTCAAGTCTTAAAAAGGTTGGCCAGATTCTGTGACTTAAACACACACATGCTTTTAGTGTCTTGTCTGAAACAACAAGCACTTAAAGTGTTTGTAGATTAGCTTTATATGAACCAGGCATGCAGTTTTGAAGCCCTTTTATATGACAAAGATACCTTGGAGACTTCGTCTTCTTCTGGTTTGTCTCTAGGAGCAAAAGAAGGGTATTACAAGGAACAGAAGGTGCACGTGTGTGTGTGTGTGTGTGTGTGTGTGTAAGGGATGGAAAAAGATTGGGAAAAATGAGAAATGAAAAGAGGGAAAGGTATGGTGGGATCCATGTATACTTTTGGGATTGCCCTTTATGTTAATCAGAAACACACGGACTCTCCCCCCTGAGTTTATTATCACAGGTGCAGATAGTTTGGGGTGACCAAGGTGCAGCACCAACACACATACAACACTGGCTGCCAACACATCAGCAATATTTTCTCTCATCTTTTTCCTCTCTGTGAATGTTCTCTCGAATCCACAAACTGCTCTCAACACCACAGGCCACAGTGTTACAGCAGAGCCAAGCTGATCCCAGAGCTGCCTGGCATCATTTTATCTGCCCTGTGGCCTGACAGACACATTTAAAGCTAATCTGCTCTCTGTTCATTTTGGGGAGAATGGAGACACTATACAGTGTCTTAGTTGTGTAGCTATAATATACTATACCTTGGCTCTCATGACCCGCTCTGCTTCCAACTCCTCCTCCAGTTCTTCAATGCGGACCTAAGGAGAAAAAAGTTCTCTGTTATCCTCTGGTTTCTCAGTGGTTACATGATTCTGACGGAGAATAAATGGGGCGTCACCTCTGCAGATTTTTTACTATTTCAGGGCAGCACTTGTGGGTGGTGAGACTGTCTCAGCAACTGTTGAGACTGTCTCTGCGTTCTTCAGGGATGTGGCATGTCTCTGGCTTTTTCCTCAGGTAGCAATTTAGAGCAAGAATGTCTATGGCCACCATCATTATCTGTATTCTGACCCAGGGCTCTGCTCTGTCCGGTCAGAGAGACCAAAAAACATCAGTGTCATTTTCATGACATTTGAGGAATTTGTGTTATGTTTTTGGTTTCTCTTGGTTTACAGTACTGGCTGCAAGTCACTGATGCTTTCCTGAGCAGTCTGAGTGATGGACTGAATACACGGTATCAGTCAGAATAATCGCTGGGTTAAATTTATTATACAGTACACTAACTTTCTGTTGTACATTTTGTCTAAAGTTTAAGATCTAGATATGTCTATTCATTTTTTTAGAATTAAATTTATTGCTTTTACTTTTAATACTACTACAATGTGGCCCTGCTACACTATTTTACAGTAGGAAAAAATTTGAATACGAACCGAACCACTGCTCATGTAACCACATGTGTGTAATTGAAGTGTGACTAAATGCTTCTAATATTATTTTATTGGACTCCAGCATTCAAAACAATCAGGATGATCTTACACAAATAAATCACCAGCAGCACAGTTATTTTCCACTGATCTTGTGCCAAAGCCATGTTTTGCACTAATAAAAATGTATTCCTAGTTTCCCAACACGACTGCATCCTTCCAAGTTGTGTCATGTTCCACACTATCTCCAGTTTCTATCTATGTCTCAATGTCAGGAAGTGTGTCTCACATGGCACGTAGCCCAGAGCCATTCACAGGAACAACACCTCTACTCACTGATGTGGTGAAAGCCACTCACTGGCTACATGCCATCCAGAGCTCACACATGAGGCTATCAGACATTATCAAGCTAAATAAACAGATGGACAGGAATTATCGTGCAGCTGTGCCATATATGAATAACAATAATTTATTACAACGTTTTTATCCAAATATTCTGGAAATGCCCCCAAAGTGGGTTCGAACATCTCATCGCCTTTTACCAGAAACTACACATGAAGCCATTAATTAGCCCTGCTTTTTCCTTTTCTTCTATAAAGTTCAGCTCAAAGAAAACAACAGAAAAACTGAAATAAAAACTCACATGCCAGCGCAGAACATCTGCAGAGAGAACAGCCATGGTGAGGCAGCAGCAGCACAACTGACTGACTGACACACACACACTTAAAACACACATGCACTGTTGATCCCCTCCGGCATTTTACTGACCACACCCCCTTATGCATGCACAGCCTCCTTCTGTCTCTCACAGTTCTCCACTCACATATCTGTTCCTTGTTAAATTCCTACTTCCCACAGCCTCAAATGAAATACTGTGGTTCTAATACATTTGTAGGAAACAGCATACCGACAGTGTTAGGATGTCTGAGCAAGACTGGACTACTTATCTACTGAAGATTTTCTATGTTGATTTTGCCCACTTTTCTAAATGAAATATATTCTAAATTATCCCACACCAATTTTAGTTAGGAACACTCTTTGGAGTAATGTGGGGAAATAAGATTATCTCATCATTGCTGCAAATGGTTGGAGGTTCTGATCTCTATAATTGTATGTGCTTTGAGTTTGCTTTTTCCACTTAGAAATCATAATAATAGTCCATAAATTGCAATCAGATGTGGCCTCATGGCCGATATCTCCTTGCTTGTGTCTGAGGGGAGGTTCAGTGGCGTGGGCAGTTTTATCCTGAGATCCCCACCCATCCCCATGTCATTTGTTAGGGAAAACAAGAATCAAACAATTGGCAGCGCTGCCTCTGCACGCCCTGCTCAAGACTCCAAAAAGTCCTTTGACCTAAGCGACCATATAGTTTGCTTATCCCTACCACTCAGGTATTACCTTTAGGAACATACCAGTGGCAGGCATACTGGACCTTGGTCATCCTGGTAGGAAACACAGTATTAAGACTACATTTTGCAAGGTTTCCCCACCAAACAAATAGCTACAATAACCACAGTACTCGATTAAAGGACTCTAGAAACAGTACATCACTACACCTCCGTGCAGCATCTTCGGCGACAGTGCAGGTAACCAGATGCAGTCAGTCAGTGCAGTGGATTAAACAAACAAGACCTGTAACCACCTTTTACCAATCTGTTAACTGTTTACCATGCTAGACTTTATCCCTTTAACATTCAGATCAACCATTTGGTAGAGCACATTCTTGTTGACAAAATTTGTTAAATACAGGACCCACACAAACTGTGGGGTCTGTTGTTATTATTGCCCTATGGAGATAAAAAACATTGTTTTTTCTTAGTATGCTAAGCTAGGCTAGCAATGTCCTAACTCAGAAAAAAGAGTTATATCCATTTAAATCAACGTAAGTTTGTTCGTTCATTCAATTTTGCTTTTTACAGGAGGCCACAGTTTAGACTGCAGGATCACTTACACTAAACCTTTAGAAAGGCATTCAGCGCATATACACAAGACAGGACGTTGTTGGCTGCAGCCCCATCACGGCTCTTTACAGGATAAGCGTTAAGGATGATGGATAGATGGAAAGTTGTGAAAGAAAAAAATGTACTTCCTGCTTGAGTCAACCTGAAGTAATATTGGAGTTGCATTTGGCAGGTGGCCAATAATTCAACTCTAAAAGAATGTTGCTCTGTGTTTGCTAAATAACTTCCTAAGGTGATGAAACTGTTGAATTTACACACATTCTGCCTCCCTCAAAAAAAAAAAAGGAAAATGGAAAAAATATTAAAATTATTATTTGCAGTAAGAGACACCAGAGATTAAAGATACTTTCAAGCACCACAAACTAACAGTTACAAAGGTAACAGTGAAAAGCTCATTGATATGGAGAGCAGCTGTTGCACATTGAGCAAATAAAACTGGCCAGAAACCATAAGCACAAATGTAAGTGAATACAAGACCATCATCACCTTTGTGACTGAGTCACCAGAGAAAACATCTGGCATAAACCAAACAGACCGCAGGTCATGACTGAGCTTTATCTGCTCCAACTGAGATGACCCTTTACAGCATTGTGACTGAGTGTAACTGCTTTACTACAATGTAATAAAACCCCTTAACAACATGTGGCTGTTGTAAGAAATCAGGACAACAGATCTGTGACCTCCATTACACTCCCTTCAAGCCACATGTTCTGAATTACAGCACACCAGAGACAGACAGACAGCTTTGTAGATAGGCAGAACTATGTCTTTGATTCTACTCTACTTTGTGGAATTATTACTGTGACCTTTATGTCAAAACTAGACACGAGGGCATGACAGAAGTGATGGGCTGTCCAGTCAGCTGCTCATCCTGTCCACCTGCATGTTTATTAGAGTAAGTGCATTACCCACCCAAAGTGCACACACAGCAGTGAACACACACATGGTGGGCAGCCATTACCGCGGTGCCCGGGGAGCAGTCCGGGGTTCGATGCAGATGGGGGTTGGGGGTTCAGGTCTCACCTCGGTTGTGGTATTGAAGGTGGAGAGAGCGCTGGCTATTCACTCCGCCCCACCGACACTTCCTGCCAGTCCTGAGACTCAAACCTGCAACTTTCAGGTTACAAGTCCGACAGAGACACACTTACACACAGAGGCACACTTAATAGGGTCTTTGTGAGACAGGGTCTTTGTGAGACAGGGTCTTTGTGAGACAGGGAGAATGCTACAGTAAATGTGGCAACGTGTATCCTCAAGAGACAAACGGATCACCTTTCACGCTGTCTCCTGATATCCGTCTTTCCCAGTCCCTCTCTCTTTAATGCTCTGAGCATTTTGCCATCTCATTTCTCTCCATTCAAGAGGCAGATGCACACAAAGCACATTATCTACAACATACACCAATGACACAGATAAATGCTCTCAGTCTGATTCTATCTAGATGGCACAGTCAGATTCAAAGGAAAAGGCCTCAGTATAAACTTCGCTGTCTTCTGTATAGTGGCAGACTAAACATCAGAGTAATCCAAACCATATACCATACCACATCGGTCCAGTCTTAATTACACAATGATTATGTGCTACAAAGTTTGTGGAATATTAATCCTTAAAACATTAGGCAGCAATTGCTGTGGTGGGTTTTCCCCTGCACACACCAAAAATGACTTGTTTAAATAATCTGTGTTGCCACTATGTAATGACTTTTTCCTTAGTGGTATTTTTGTTATAGGCTGGTGGCACAACCAGGTCTCACAACTGTTAGAGACAATATACTGAACCAGTCACAGTCACTAATGGCTCTGGTTTGGTTTCCACAGCTCTGAAATAGAGTAATTGGGGCATTTATTTTTGTTGCATTTAAAAAAGAATACAATTAATAAAATGTCAAAATGGATTAAACAGTCATGTCAGCTGTAACCGTAGTTAGAGGTCAAGCCTCATCCTGCTCTTTATTGGCGCTGACACATTCACCATAGGTTGGCCAACCTTTCTTTTAGCTAATAATTTGCTTGCTTTGAGAATTTCCAGTGACAGGCAGTTGCCACTCTGAGCTGTCTGATGCTTGAGTCATCTAGGCCAAATAACTAAACTATTGTTGTCGGGCTGCACCGTTATGAAATTGACTTGCTTTAAATAGTTCACAGTGACAAAGTAATTCAGTGTAAAACTAAGCCTAACAAAACAAAGATTTTTTTTTTGAGAGTGCCACCAGCATTATGATTCATAGTAAAGCTTAATTTTTGGATGGTTGACAGCTCCCTATCCACAAATGACTACATTCTGATATAAAAAGAGTTGTCACGATCCATTATTACTGTCAGATGCAAATGACTGTACTTTCACAGTGTGACAGTTTGCTGCCATGATAATGTTAGCAACTTTTCAGACATTCCTAAAATTCAGTTTCCACTTTGTCATTTCATTATGTGGCACTGAGAAAAAAATAATTTAAATAATTGTAGTATCAGGCTGCAACATAATAAAACTGATAAAAGTGAAGCGGGTCTGAATGCACTGTACACATTATCCCTGCAATGGAATCAGTAGAGAACAGTTAGAAAAGTTAGAAATCAAAACCAGAAACACATGTCTTAAGATGTCCAGGGTCTTAAAAAGAGAAGAAACTGTTGCCAACTTAAACTACCCCCAACTGCTTTCAGAGACACCATGAGAGGGGAGAGGGATGGTTATCAGCTTGGAAGTAGGCGGTCTGTTTTAACCATCTCCTGACAGGCATGGAGCTGTGAAGTGACAGCACCAATCACAGAGCAGAGGCCAGCCGCTCTGCTGAAAGGCAGGAATGCATCTTTCCACTCTTCTGTAAGCTGCAGCTTTGTGCATGTCCTTTTGATTTGATTTGATTAAACATCTGAGAACCATGGGTACAGGGTATGGAGATGGAGGTCATACATCACTATCATAAATAAACAATGTCATCCATAAAACATTATAGAAATTACATATTAAGCAAAAGTAAAAGATTGTTCAGAAAGACATGTAGTCTAGCAATAAAGTATGGACAATAATTTCATTTGATTTCAAACAACTCAACCAGTGTCAGAAAGATATAACCTCCTAATTACAGCTGAACCATACTTTCTACATTTACTAATAAAGTAATGACAAATAATGTAGTTCAAAGGGCAAACTTATACAGCTCTTGAATGACAATCTTATATGATTCATTATATAATTCACTGTTATACCAAACTCTATATGACCAGTGGGTAAAACTAATGGAATGGATGGATTTACAGTTTTCTCCATTACATATAAACCATAAACATTAAATTTTGTTTTATCATTGCAAAGCATTAGTTTCAATTTCTCACAAAACAAAATGCACATGAGCAGCCCTGTAGTCCTTTTGTCATCATCATAATTGTATAATTCATATAACGTGAGAATGGCACAATAAGTGCACTTGTGCTGCTGATAATCTCAGTGGATCTGAAAGCTAGCTGCAGGTTGAGAAAGATTTTATCAAAGTACCCATATTGGATGAGACGTGCTCATTTTTGCAGGAATTTAAAATTTTCCTTTTTTTTTTTCGCTATTTTGTAATGTAAGTGTAACTGCAAAAATAATGGTGGCAAGGCTAGAAGTAATACATTACAGAATATTATGAGTAACACACACACACACACTGTGTATTCATATGCTGTATAGTATAATGTGAATCTGACCTGCAGCTCCTTGTTTTTCCATTGCAGTTCAGTGCTGACAGCTTCTTCTGTTTCTAGCTTGTTGCTGATATTGTTGATCTCCAAATCTTTCCTTCAGAAAGAAAGAGATCATAAACTAAATGAACTCTACCACAGGTTAAAACTATTCTAGCCTGTTTAAATCTCATCAGTTAATTAAAAAAAGGGTAGGAAAACATGTGGAAAAATGTAAGACAAAGTTCACTTACAAGCTTTATTTTCCAAAACTTAAAACTACATTTTATGGGCTTTCTTGGCTGATGGGAGTTTGCTAACATCAGAAGAGTGCAGCAAACTCATAAAAAATCTGAGAGCTGCCACTGGGCAAACTCGGTCGGAGTAAGAACTCAGTCAATAACAGCACCAGTTGGCTACTGAACCAGATCACAACAGAAAGCAATTTTAGACAGAAAAATGCAACATCAAAAAAAAAATTTAAAGAAAATTGAAAAAAAATTGAAATTACATTTTGTCCACAGCTGTATTTTCAAAAGAAAAGCTAATTTAATCAGTCTGCCGTCACCAACAGCAAAGACAAAACACAGGCTGCATCTGTAACTCTAAATGTTGTTTAGATTCTTTAGCTTAGACACATATATTTCTTTCTTTCAGCCTAACAATATTTACTTCCATGTTCCATGTTAGAAATGATATGGAAGTGCTAGGTCTAACGTGTAAAACTGTCAATCTCCTCTATATAAAAAAGATCCTGATAGGAGCTGATGACTGTCACAAAGTAGGACATGCTTTTGTGTGACATATTTTTAATCATTTAAATGTTCTTTCCTATTTACTATACATGCGTATAATACAAAACATATACTAATTCTTTTACTGTATACAAGTTACCTTGAAAACATTAAATACCATGCCAGTAAAATTTTATTGACAATAAAGCTGATTTGACATGAGTGACAGATTGTGTCCCAATATAGACTGTTTGATAAACAGCACCTTAGTAACAAGGTGTGTCACCCACTTTATTAACGTACAACGGGGTCACGCTATTATCGATGCCAAAGAGAACAAGTTTTAACTTCATAAATGAGATGATATTGTTCTGCGAACATTGTGTGTGTGTTTTCTGACAGTTGGTTCTTGTCTTTAGCTGACTGTGGCTCCGAGGTAAAGTACAGTGAGCAATTCCATTTGCCCTCATATTATGGAGGGCAGACAGCAACATGTTGGGATGTTTGTGAATGCCTCAGGATGTGAAAACCTCAAAGTGAGACAACTGGACTGTGGAGCAGCTATATTACATTACGGCCTCCCTGAGTCCAAGCTCCTCTGCCTCAAGACAGAAACATATCAAAATGTCAAGACATTTTTTAAGTCTGTCAGTTCGTCTCTTTCCTGGGGATAACAGATATGATCAGAGCTGCATCATCCAGAAGAGGCTGTGGATAAGACCTGTTGTCACATGCATCTGTCCTAAGTGTAGAGTAAATCTCACAAAAATAGTTTACCATGCTTTTTCAGCTTATTGTAGGATGATAAAGGTTTATGAGGTGGGTTTACGCCCTATATCATAGTTTCATAGTCATAAATGCATCCTTGTGACAATGTATGTTTATATTGGTGTTAATTTCTTATGATCACAAGCTGTAAGGCATCTTATTTTCCAACAAAAAACAAAAAAGTGTTTAATGTGGCATTAGCAAACTGTACACAACTCTTGCTGACTTTGAAAAATTAGTGCTATTATTTATTATATACAAATATCAAAAAGAAAATGGAGAAAAGACAAGAAGAGTCTAAGGTCACTGTAGGTAATTTGTGAGGCTTATTGTAGTTGGAGTGGTGTTTTGAGCTAAATGCTAATGTCAGGATGCTCACAATGATAGTATTATATATTGAAGTTTAGCATAATCACCATTTGCTACTGCTAATTAGCAGTAAACACAAGCTGAATGTCATTAGTTTCGCAGGCATTTGGTCATTAACCAAAGTATCAGACAAATATAAACATTTACAATACCTGCTGATAGCACTGGATTAAATATTAAGGGATGTTCTGAGGGGAACATGTAGTGTGACAAAAAACTTTGATTTGACTAACCTTTTGATCAAGTCTTCCAGACCACTTCTCATCTTCTCCATCTCTCCCAGGCTCTCCTGAGTAGATCTACTGTCACCTTCCAGCTTCCTCCTGCTCTTCTCCAGCTCGCCACACTGACGACGCTCCTGCTCCAGCTGGTACTCCAACTAAACACAAGTAATATTACATTAAGGAGAATCCATTGGATAAAATGATTATAACATAAGACAGCTGTAGAAGATATAGCTGAACTGAGTTTCTTAAGTCTAAAATGGGTGCTGATATTTTCTTAACTGTGACTGCCAGTTAAATATTTTGTGCCAGTAATCAATAACTTTTTATGTTCACCATTTATTGCATTTGGCTACTTCATGTGTAAAATTACATGTATTCAATGTTTTCCCAGACATGCCATGTCTAACTGGCTAACAGGGTAACAATTAGGTCAAATAACATTAAGTTTCCATTCCTCATATTTATGTCCAGTAGTTGGTTCATAACCTTAATATTACTGCTATAGCAGCATGTGTGCTTCTGTTGGATCCAAAGGTTAGACCAACAAATTGGTAAAAGGACAAATCATAATAATCTTTCGCACAGCTGATTTCTCATCCATCCAAAGCCAAACGAGGTCAGGACACACAATACACAAAACATTTGATATTCCAGCAAACACCAGGGATATCTAGATCATCTTCAAATAATTAATAGTAAAGTAAAATAGAAGAAGATATATTGTATATAATATGAAAATGCAGAAGATATACATGCATACTAAGTACTGTACTTACATCTTCAGATTGCATCTGTAGCTTGGTTTTCTCTTTGGTCAGCAGGTTCACTTTCTCTTCTTCACACTGTAGGTCCTCAATGGCCTGCTGTTGGGATGAAAGAAGATGTCTTAGCCTGGGCAGCACATGTGTCCACATCCATCTGTGTGCCACATTGCTGCTTGGGAACATGTGGAGTTGCTTGGTTACAAAAAAAATGTTAGAAGTCATCACCAGTTTAATCTGATGGATCAGAGGTTTTCCCTCTGTCTTTTAATCAACTGGAAACAAAAAGGACTGGAAGATCAGACTCTGACTCCGTGCTGCCCCTTACTCATACTGCTGCACGAGCTCCTGTGATGCCAAGGTGCCAAATGATCCAGCTTGTGTTTCTTTGTCACAAACTTCTCTTGGATTCCAGATTTATAATACAAGACATTTTCGAACAAACAGTAGGAAGATAATGAGGCCTGATGCGAAATTGTTCCCACACAATACACACAATAAATCAGACTGCTACTGTTGGTCAAACCATCTGGGAGACATTAGTGAACCAGCCTGCTTACAGCTGCCATACAGCGTGATGAGGATGTCAAGGGTTAAGATTTCTTTAGATTTCAAAGCATCTACTAGTATACTGCTTTGTATCTGATGGGGAGCACATTTATCACGAGCAACACTCTTGGCAGGTCTGCGGGTCAGACGGTCCTGTTTTCTTTGGCTTATGTTTCATTCTCAGCGGCATGTATCTCTGGATGCCCTAATACATGGGACAGGGCTATCTATTACATTAATAAACAACCTCAAATAAAGCCAAACAGCATGACATGCTAAGTATGGGTGTAGTGTACAAAATTTACACAGTCTGACAGTCTATTTTTGCAGGGAAGACATAAATCTACTTTAAGCTGATGCAAGTTATTAGGCTATTTGAAGAAAATATTAGCTTGATATAAATTACAGTGGTAACAGAAAGTGGCTGCTTGCCTCATCACAATCAAGTCTCTGTTTTTCTATGCTTTAAACAGGAACTCCACTTCTTTCATTGCTCCGCCTAGGTAAGGGAAATTTGATTGATGTAGGTACAATTGTTAGATTTGCTAAATAACCACACTCCCTTAAGCTGCAACAGCTGCTCTCCATGTTGGGACCGTTGGAATAATGGGGCCGTCATGACTCAAGACAGCTAATCGAGCCTGCTGTGGTTTATGCTGATAGTGACATTTTTTGTGGATTTTATAATAGATTTTTCATGTTGCAATTTTCATGCCTTTGAATTAATAAAAATGAATATACTCTGTGGATATTTTAACTAGTTATAAATCTTTGCTTTTGTTAGAAGTTTTGTTTTGAGGACACATGTACACTGTTTTTAAAAATCAGCTATGCAAATGTTTTTACCCTTAAATATACATGCAATTTATTTTGGTAAGAAAAAGACAAACATATATATAACTTTGGTTGTAAAACCTCACAGGACATATATAACTCTGTCTGTGGAGCCTGTTGCATAATCTGTTCTGAGGCTCTGAAGGAACTCAGTAAAAATAACCGCTGTGAAGAGGCAAGTTGGCAGTAGACCCCATGTCAACAACTCCAATTTGAAATCAGCCAGGGACCTTTGTGCCCCCCCCCCCCCCCATTTTTTTTGTCATCTCTCTACTATCGAGTCTAACAAAAGTATAACAATGCACCAAAAACAAGATTAGAAATAACCCTCTGATGTCATCAAGGATATCTCATCTTACAAACTGATGACATTACATTTGAAATCAATAAGTATTTGTCATGCAAAAAGGTGATATTGCTTGTGAAGTGGGAAAAGTAGTATGCTGTGTTTTGCATATTGATCTACACTTGAGTTTCTGCTGCTCCACTTTTGCTCCCATTTTTTTTCTTCTGTCTCTCTAAAATCCCCCCAGCTTTATAGAAGTGCAATACGAACATCAATAATAACACTAACAGCGATAGCCAGCCCTTTTCCTTAACAGCACTCACTGTTCTCTCACCTGGCTGAGCTCCACCAGATGCGCTCTCTCTTTCTGGAGCTTCTGCACAACTTCGTCCCTCTGAAAAAGCTGCAGCGACAGCCTCCTCACCTCACTCTCTGATGACTGACAGACAGAAAGGTCATGAACACAAAGTTACATTAAAGAATTAATAATGTCAATGGCTTCACTTTGGGGAATACATATTTTTAATGTGTTACATATAGTACACATCAATGTAACGCATCCATTAGATAATTCCACCAAAACCACCATCATGTACCAATGTACCAGCTGTCCGTATCGTATCCTGTCCTTTGAGTAAGATTTACTTCCAGTCCAGCTCTACTAAAACCCTTCTTTCTGTGGGTACTGCACTGATACTGGTTTCATCTTGGGCAACCAGCCACAACAGCTTGTGATCACAATGGTTTCAATTTTCATTCACATCATAAATCATTTATGTCTTTTTGTGACAGAAAAAAGATGTCATTATTTTGCTCATTTTTTATGAACATCAAAGCATTGTATTTGTGCATGTGGAACACTGGCTCCTATTGAAGACCTAATGAGCCAAGTGTGATAGTTTAGGATCTGTTGGAGCAATAAAAATGTGAGCCAGCAGACGTACTGTTTGCTGATGTTGCTTTGTATGTCTAATCTTAAAAAAGGGTCAGAGGTTTTATTGAGACAATACATTCCTGAATGTACAGATGTGTTCTGGCCAAATATGTTCCTCTTTTGGATCAAACATATCTTGTCCAGCTAAGGTGTGTATTACAACAGCAAATCACAAATGTTAAATATTGTCAGGTATTTTTTTCAGTGCCCTGTGTTCAATATTACACAAGTCTGGTCTTGCTGCATTCAATGTGCTGGAGTCCTCTCACACTTCTCTCTTACAGTGTCTACCACACAACATACCAATTAGCCAAGAAAATCATTCATATAACCAGGGGATCAAGTTCTTCGTGACCCAAATTGCAAAGAATAAATCAACATCTTGTGCCACTGAAAATTCTTTTTCCATCTTCACACACAGTTTAGTGAGTACAGTACATTCTTGTGGCATTCCTGAACTAAGATAGGATCTTAATCCCTTAATACACCTCAGTGAATTAGATAAAGGGGTTTGGTGATGGGATGCAGTGGAGACGTCAGAGCAGCCTCTGCTTGTTAGTGTCTACACACAGGAGACAGTGCTTCATCATGGCACTCAAGGGTTCATGTAGTAATCGAGCAGGAAGGCTAATGTCGAACTGAGGCAGACTATGACTCCCAGCTCTG